>NC_134577.1:33812364-34146114 GCF_050947875.1 Dermacentor variabilis
CTCTCTCTCTCTCTCTCTCTCTCTCTCTCTCTCTCTCTCTCTCTCTCTCTCTCTCTCTCTCTCTCTCTCTCAAGTTACACGTACCATATTACGTTTCCAACGCTCTTGGCACAGTGCTCAACTTCGTCTCAACGTTATTCGTTAACCTCCAAGTTTCCGCAACGTACCGTTTTTACTCGTGTAAGGCACACAGCTTTCTTTTTTTTTTCATTCCGAATTTTTACCGGGTGCGGCCCTTACACGAGGCAGGCTTACCGGCAAGTGACTGAAGCCTCCACCTGCGCTCAGACTGCTACGCAACTCAAATGCCATCACAAGCGGCCGACTGCGTACACATTCAGGGTCGCCGACCAATTTTTCCAGATACGGAATAACGCCATATTGTAGCGGGAATTGCGGGAATTACGCAGCGCGCCAGTATGCGCTTGACGCTTCGTGGAACTATACTTGTTTTTCTCCATTCTTTTTTCGCCCTCTAAGGTAGGACTGCGGGCCTTACACGAGTAAATACGTTACATTTGTTTTATTAGTATTTAGGTGCACCGTTTAATCCCGGCGCCTACAGCGCATGCGCCGACTACCCCCAGTGTTACCCTGGCCTGCGAAGGAGTCACGAGGAGAAGCTAGCTTCGCAGAGATTGGACTTGAATATAAAAAAAATAAGAAAAAAATTGGGGAGATCGTTAAACGAGGCAAGAGCGGGACGGTACCGGGAACCGAGAGAAAAAAAAAAACCTAAAAACACCGGCCACACCTCGTCGACGTGAACAAGCCGAGCGCGCGCGCTTTCCCAGACAAACGACGACAGCAACGCGATCGCGGAGACAATGATGAGGCCTGTCAACGACAGCCAGAATGCAGAAATGGGTGCCCCCCCCCCCTTGGGTGGTCAAAATAAATGGTTGGAGCTCCCATTGAAATTCAAATCTCCGCCTCTACGAGTTCGTGAGAATGAAATAAAGAAAAGAAAAACGCACAAAGAAAAAATGCACCGCCATTATTACCTTAAGCCACGAATGAATGCGGGCGACAGAGAGAGAGAAGGCTGAAAAACGAATATTTGAGGATTGCTCAGACAAGCAAGGAGGCAGACGGAAGATATATAACTTCTAACAACTGATATAATGAGCAGCCAACAAACAAGGACGCCAAGGACAACATGTTTATTCATCCACTTTCATTGGCATTAATTTATCATTTTTTTAATTCAATTAGTAAGTACAAGTAATCTCCCCTATATTGTCCTTGGTGTGTTTGTAATTGGCTTCTCGTGATATGATTAATAAAATTCGGGCCCCTCGGTTGACCCCCTTTCTACGCGTTCTAACAACCGAATTATTGGACGACATGGCGTTAAATATAAAACCCAATAAAGGAGGATGACCTGATGCCCTAATCATTAAGGTATTGTCGATGAAGACACTTGATGGCACCGGATTTGTTTCTACGCGTCCTTAGACGGCGCATTTATCAAGTTCTACATTAGCTTCTTCCTCTAAAAGAGCCTCGTAGATTACTTCAAATCGACGAAACAGTTGCCTGGTCGCCTACATATAGGGAGTTGCTTAAAACGAGATGGCATGTTTGTGCTTCTTCACTACGAGACGCAGCGCTTGCACACGGCTGTGGCGCAACGTTGCTGAACCTCGACGTGTCAGGTTCGACTCCGGTCGTAGTGGCGGCATTTCGAAGGGAGCAAAATGAAAAAAAAAATCGCGTATAAGATTTTGGTGAACGGTAAGTTAACCTCTGGTGATTAAAATTGAGCACGAGTCCTCCACTGCGGCGCTCCTCAATGTCAGATCTCCGTTTTTTTTTTTTTTTTTTTGCCCGTAAAGCCCGACATCTGTTTTAATTTTGTTTTTTGTTTTCTTCACGGCGAATGTCACGACCACTGCGAAGCCAAGAACTAATACTCCGACGTGCTGATTTTTTTTATTTCATTTCGCGTTCTGCAGTCTTCCAAAAGAAGCGCACGAGAACTACGATAGGCACAGTATTGGACGACTAGCTGCAAAACTGTGGGTTTTTTTTTTTTTAACTACAAGGTTAGTCTTCAACGTTCACCCAAAGCTCGGCACGCCAGGGTGTTCCACCCAGAGCGGAACGCGGCAACGTCGATTCGGGAATCGAACGCTCAACCTTCTCGCTCGGCTGCAGAACGCTTTACTACTGGAGTCACCACGACTGATTCGAGCGAGCAGCGTCGTTCAGCGGAAATATACGGCCGGGGAGAAACGGAGTGGACAGCACTGTCCCAACAGTCTATACGCTTCCGATTCAAGCGAGCTTGCCGCATTTCGCGATACCTCGGACTTATAACATTCGAGGTACAGACAGAGGAGCCTAGTTAAGTCAAACCTGTCGCACTCTGGAACGACGAGGTCAAACTTGCTCGAAACGCTGCGCGCGCCCTGCGCCCGCGTTTCCGCCTTTGTGCGCACTTGCAGAGCGTAGTTCTCGAAGCGTCCGCTCGGTGGAGTCGCCGACCCTGGTCGGGTCGTCCAATTGGCGCGGTTCAAATGCAACACCAGACGCGATTTCATGAATATGTTAATGAACGGGACTCCCTCGACCCGTGCTTGGTTCGCGGTTTGATCAAACGCTGCAGGCAAGCCGCATTTCCACGTTGCAAGTTACACGTTGGCGTGGCGCTCAGAGAGAGAGAGAGAAAAAAAAAGTTTATCCGGTTCGCCTGCTCCTGGCACGACGGCATTCAGTGAGCGCGGATTAACCTGTAAGGCGCAGCCGCAAGTATAAAGCACTCGGCGACACCGAGGCGATAATATCAATATTAATGCTCACGGACACGTCGGTATGCAGGACATGACGCGATGCGATAACGGCAAAATCGCGATGAAAGACTCGTAGACGCACACGTCAAAAGCTCGACAACGCCTGTGACGTGCGTCATTCGTAGTCGTCGTCTCGTTGCACTAGATTACGCCCGCAAACTAGCACTAACGTCTGCTCTGCTCCGCATCTATCTATCTATCTATCTATCTATCTATCTATCTATCTATCTATCTATCTATCTATCTATCTATCTATCTATCTATCTATCTATCTATCTATCTATCTATCTATCTATCTATCTATCTATCTATCTCCTTTAAATACGCGATCTTCGGATCAAGCGTGAGCGCGCGAAACGGGACAGGCTTCATTTCAATACGTCACATCGTACGTCATCACAGCCACGGCAAGAAAACACAGCGCCTCGGCAAGTTCCGAATACCGCGCGTTTGTGACTGTCGTCATGTAAATAAGTTAATTAAGCTTTAGGGTGGGGGGGGGGGTGTGTTGCGAGCCAAAACCCTCGATTCTGAGGCAGGCCGTAGTAAGGGGACTCCCAAATTAATTATGGGCAACCTGCGGTACCTTAACATTCACTGAGGGCACGGCCCACGAGTTCTGCATTCTGCCGCCGTTAGAATGCGGCCGGCCGGGATTCGAGCCCACGACCTCAGAAGCGCAACGCCATAGCCGTTGAACTACCGTCGCGGACAGTCATATCAGTTGCGCATTCCTCGGCTACAAGTAGGTTATGCGCTCCATTTCACTTGTTTCATTCCCAGCAGTGTGTGGAGTCTAGCGGGTGCTAAGGGCGGCATGTAAAAGAACCGAAGCCTCGGAAAATTTGCACATACGTTCGTCTTCAAAATAAAGTGCCAACACGTCATCGCACTAGGTGATGTTTTAGCGCATGGGTTTCTGCGTTTTGCTACATGGCTTGTCTGTTAAGAGAGAGCTCTTTAAACTCGAACGCTCTGACTAAGATTCTCCCAATTCGCGTAAAACAGAGAAACGCTTTAGCACGACAAGCGCAGCGTCAATTCGAAATAATTTTGTTGCGCCTGAAGATAGAAAGCTGTATTCTAGCAACTCGAGTGCGTTCGATTTTATAAAAATTGGAGGACGCTTAAGCTTCGCCTTCAAGAGTGGAACGCGACAGCGTTCCCGTCGACCCGCCAAGGGGTATTGGGCTACGGCGCAGCGACAACGCGCCCCGCATCGGACGCGGTGAGCGTCAAGCAACGCAGCGTTCGGCGCGACAACGAAATGCGCGCCTCAGCAAGCGACGCACGCCTGAGCCTTCTAAGGTAACACCGCGTTCACTAGAGGCGCTTTTGTACCGCTTTGAAGCATCGAACTCGTGGCTCAGTGGTAACGTCTCCGTCTCACACTCCGGAGACCCTGGTTCGATTCCCACCCAGCCCATCTTGGAAGTTGCTTTTTATTTATGAAGTGCCTGCCGTGATTTATCGCTCACGGCCAACGCCGCGGACGCCGACGCCGACGCCGACGACACCGGCTTTTCTGCGACACGAGCTCCTTAACGCTATCGAGTTAAAAAGAAAAATACCGACAGCATGTAAGAGTCCACCCGGTGGACTGTCCATTTCGGCTGCTGATGATCGGCTTGGACCGCTCGTCTCCTCCTTGCTCGTACAGCTGCACCCAATGAGCAGCGGCCAAGAGAGAGAGAGGAGAGTTCAGGAAAGGCAGGGATGTTAACCAGTCAATAGTCTGGTTGGCTACCCTACACTACAGCGGCCAAAATGGACAGTGCACTAGGTGGGCTCTTACAAAATATCACCCCTGGTCAGTTTAAAAATATAGGACAAATCCGTAACTGAGCACCAAAAAAAAAAAAGCGATGTCGGAGTTATATAAGTGCGTGCGTAAGAGCATATAGAACAGAGAAATGCGATTTAAAAAATTTTATTAAAGTTGCGTGAAATTGTTACGTCTATGAGAGCTTTGAGGAAGTCCGACTCGCCAATTAGCGCCATGTTTCATAGCCGCGTAAAATATATTACTTTTTTCGCTTCAGATGTTATATTAGGTTCACATTATATAATTATGATATTCGTTTTCTTTTTTTATTTTATTGCTAATTCACGGGGTTGCAAACGTCATACTTGACGCACGCGAACGGATTCTATAGATGAATTTACAGCTTGCGTAAAATTGTTAAAATGTTTACGACACTTTTGCGAAAGTTTACGGGGGTTTCCGACTGATTCGAAAGATTGAATGAGAAAGTAAAATGTCGCTTCCGCGTTCAAATGCAACAAACTACATACAAAATCGTTGCAGTGGTTACGGAGATGAGCTATTTCTCCGATCCCACGCATTCGGAAAGGAGATGTCGAACTAAAGCCTTCCCTCTAAGGCCTTGTTGTGAAAAAAATTAACTATGACATCGGTGCTCCCAGATGCAAACATTCAGGTCGCTAGCGGAGCGAGAGCACGTGATTTTTGTCAACGAAGCTACAGTGGGCCCCAAAATTTATAGGAGCATGAGACCCGCGAAAAGGCTGAACATTTCTGGAGCCAGGGGTCGGAGCCCTGCTTTACGTAATTAAGCTACACTTATATTAATAATTAATTCATTATATAATTAATTATTTACAACAATCCTGGCAATTCAACGTTCTCGGATTGCGCTTTTCGAAAACTTCTGTCGCAGACGATTACATGCCGTATACCGGGCCCAATTGACTTAGAAAATACAATACGAAGTATTTAATTATTGAGTGAGGCGCATTTCCGCGCGTATTCGTCAAATCATCGAAAATTAACATAAAAGAAGAGGTCTCCGCTAGACTATATATCTTTTTTTCTTCCTCTATCTCCCTTCGAGTTAACGCTTACCAGGGTTACGTGGAAAATTGCGCGGGTCCCACGCCCTCGGAATCTAATTACGTTGAATGAGACGTCGCTACCTCTTAACACGCAACTCTGTAGCTAGAAGACTTCGGAGAAGAACATTGGTCTGCCTGCGACGAGACGGAAAGGAGATGGTGTTAATTAACTATCGTCGTAGCTGCATGCCGAGCACGCTAACTATCAAAACGCGAGCGAAAGAATGGTTACACCACGGCTTAACCTAAGCGCCGGAATATTTCCCTGGGTGTTCGGCAAAGACAGCTATTTCGCGGCGAAAAAGAAGCATTATTACTTGTACACCGCCATGGCGTAAAGCATGAAAACACGAAATCTGTGTATACCCCCCCCTTTTTTTTTAATTCGCGACGTTATATATGGAAAATAAGATCAGCGCTGACGATGCGCTGCTGACAATCCATGCTTGCACTGCAGACAGCTTGCTTCTCGGTTTGCACTCGAGAACTGGTAAAAAGAAAAAAAGAACGCCGCCGTTGCTCAGTGGCTGTGGTGTTAGTCTGCTGAGCACGAGGTCGCGGGACCGAATCCCGGCCACGGCGGCTGCATTTCGATGGGGGCGAAATGCGAAAACACCCGCGTACTTATACTTACGTGCACGTTAAAGAACCCCAGGTGGTAGAAATCTTCGGAGTCCTCCACTACGCCGTGCCTCATAACCAGGAAGTGGTTTCGGCACGTAAAACCACATAATTTAATTTTAATTAACTCGTAAAAAAAACATGCTGCTGCCACTTGACGTGGGGCCTCGGAAAGATTGAGGCGTTGTCTCATGCCGAGCTTTCGGGAAGCAGACGGTGTACGGCCACTCTAAAGCTTACAGTGGCCAGCTTTTTTTTTTTTTTTTCGAATGCGATAATTGGACGGCATACCGACTATCACATTTTTGCGGGACCGCTGAGCGCGGGACGATGCAGTCGAGGTTGCGTCACAAGGACTCCCACCTTCATGCTACCCCAAAATGAACCGGCTTGCTTTCTCCAGCGTCCACTAAGGGCGCGAAGAAAAAAAAAAGAGCACGATCGCCAGCCATGGGCTCTCATTGTCGCGTTTGAATCACTGGGCACCGTAAGCGAGAGTCATGCTCTCTCTACGGATATTTAAAGAGCGTGGCTGAAAGCTTAAAGTGACTGGCGGTGGCGAATTATAATAGCAGCAGGCGGGATTAAATTGGCCATCAACGCCGGAACCTGTTCCGCCTCAGCGCATCTTGTAATGCCGCATCGGTGCGTCACTGCCACGTGTCCACTGCACCAGTGATCCTTAGGAATACCAGAAAGAAGAGCGAAAGCTTCCTTGCGTTCCGTGACAGACTCCCTTCTAGAAACTCAAGCTGCTGCAGGAGCGCATTAGAGTGGCTACTCCAAACCTTCTGTGCGATAAGCGTTACGCGCGTATAAATGATAAGGGATTAAGTGGAGAAACATATAAAAACGCGAACGCGAAATCCACGATATCTACAGAATCTTATCGGGGCATGTGTGCCCCGATAAGATAAGATAAGCCACGTGTCGTGTGACCCAAACCTCGAGCTGTTCTTTAAACACGGTCCACGAAGGAATTGTACAAAATCAGATGCCGGAGAACTGCCGTGCCACGTTAGCAGTGGTGGAACGAGGTTTGAGACAGGGGCAGTTGTGTGTTCCAGGTTACTGTGATCTGCACCGCAGACCGGGACAAGGACAGCAAAATGACGAGTACAAGCGCTGACCATTTTTTTTTTTTTTTCACCGGTGGAGCCTGTTACTTCGTGTCACCAATTTCATGTTCAGGTACTCAACACAAGTCGCATTTGAGGTCGCAGAATAAGAACAAACAGAAAAGAGAGAGAGAGAGAGCTTACTCGCGAGAATACCGAAAGCGTAGCAAACACGCGAGCGAGCAAACACAGAAGGCGTACTCAAAGTGGAATCTTCCCGAGGAGGTTATTGAGTTTGAAGAAGCCGATTTGCCAGCGCTGAAGTCGCACGCTTACCTCGAAGTTAGTCCCCCCACCCCCCAACGGAGTCTCGCCCCCCTCAGGGAAGCGACGCCCGCTCTGCGCGCCTCTTTCATCCGCGATCATCAAAAAAACTGCTGACTCACGCGGCAACAGCGGCGGAAGATGACGAGCATTAAAAGGCAGTGGCGCGTCGCAACGACTTTACTTCCCTGCGGAGGCACTCCGCAACGTGCGCATGCAAAGACATCGCAAATGCGCAGAATGGCCATAAGCCTGTTTGCGAGAGGTTTTTTCCCCGTACCACTAGCCCGAATGGAAGTCTCGAGGTACTGAGGGCTCCGGGAGGCTTTGAGGTCAGCCGGGGGCTTACTGTCTTGCTCATTTACGTGAAACAACGCCCGTCGTTGACAGGGCAAGTTCTCCACAGCTGCATCGAGTTAAGATTGTGTATCGCCGCTGTTTTATACATGCGATGACGGCTTTTAGTTGTTGTTTTTCCCAAGAATTCATGGGTTTTCGGCAGCCAGATTGGTTATGGTAACAAGCTTTTCAAAGCTTTTCAAAGCGCCCGCACACGAAATTCTGCGAACCGAAGCAGTGGAACACTTAATGAAAGGAGTTACCGCAAAAGAAAAATAAACGCGCGATACCGTTTCGTTTTTCACTTGAGTCTGCGTAAGTACTCCCAAGAAGTCGAAGCAAGAGAATAGCCGCTTTTCCCATCACGTGCACGCTCACTTTTTCTTCATGTTACACGTCCAGGCTTCGCACCAACCGTCCGCCATTGAATCGAAGAACGTTTAGTTCCACAAGTTGCATCTTTAAAAGTACGTCCACAAAACGTTACGTCAGTTGCACATTCGACCTTTGGTTTCTGCAAACGGTTTTCCAAGCACACGCACATGCAGGGGACTACGTTATGACACGGTCTGAATTAATGGAGCCAGTGTCCAGATCTTCTGAGGATAACGAGTGAGCTTCTGAGTATGCGTCACTCTCTACTCGCGCAGCGGTAATAAAGCGAAAGAAAACGTTTATCTTGGAACCAATGGCAAAGGATGAGAAAAAATAAGACGAAGACAAAAAGAAAAAGAGAAACGGAGAGTCGCAGTGTCAGAGGACATCACAGGAACCTCTGTGTGATACTGATTTCTCAAGCCTGAAAGAATCCAGAACACAGACAGCGGTTCCATCACACAGCAGACCGGGCAAATCAGTCTAATCATTGAACAGAGCCCCACATACGAGACGACCGCTGAACAACCGGAACAGCGAAGTAATCTGTCTGCATTGAAGCAATCTCATTCGCGTTGCGATGAAACAACACCACAGGAGGACTACATGCTCCTGTAGTGTCGAAACGTGGGGGCTTCTTGATAAGTCACCAGTCGATAATTACCCCCAAAAAAACCGGCGTTTTCGTGCGTTTGCAATTGCCTTCCGCGCGAACAAAACAAGGCGGCGTGTTTCTTCGAAAATAGCTCTAAATTCTGTTTTCGCGAGTACGATTTTAACGTAGCTGCCTTTTGTAGCCGTGCTAGAACCTGCAGTTTTGCTACAGCAGAGGTCCAGATGCAGACGTCATCAGCGTAGATTGATGCCTGAACTTTGTTGGGCAAGCATCGGATAAGGACGGCGAGCGCTGTAGGTTGACTAATGTCGGGCTCAACACCACGCATTGCGGTGCTAGACGGAACGTTTGGTGGCGAGTAGTGACGCCATCCTAGGTGTGTCATCGCGAAGAAATGTCTGTCGCTCTAGTAACTGCGTAGCTACTGAAAAGTGCGGCCACCAATTCCGGCTTCACTAAGTGCGTCCATAGATGCATAAGAGAGAGAGAGAGACAAAAGGGGAGGAAAGACAAGGAGGTTAGCCAGCATAAGTACCGGCTGGCTACCCTGCGCTGGGGAAAGGGGTAAAGGAAATCAAAGGTGAAATAAGAAACAAAATTTGAGAAAGCATTCGCGCAATAGCGCGATGCTACGCGCTACAACATTCGAAGACGGTCGCACAATTCACAAGCACTTAAAAACGAGCAGAGCCCTTTAGGCCTTGAGTGCCGAAGCCCGGCTGGACCAGCGCCCTAGAACTTCTGTGAAGGGGCGATTGTCCAGTTTTTCGAGCGCGGACGCGAGCACTTTTGTTGACACATTGTAACGGAGTAAGTCAGCTCGATCGTCTCCTCGCAGCCTTTTAGGTCACGGAACCATGCCACAGTGAGTCGTTTCAGATGTTTTCGATGTTGAACACATTGACCAAATCGACATTATCTACGGATGAGCGTACACACCGGAAGCCAGCCATACACTGTGAAACTGTTTACACCCTTAAGGGTGTTTGCTTCGCGCACTGGTAACACCTTTACTGTTAAGGCCTTAAAAAATTTACAGAAGCAGGTATAGGAGCTCTCACTAGACGTGCGATGACAAGAGACTTAGTTGAAAACTATTTATTCGGTCCGACAGCCTTGGGCGCACAGAAATATCTGATAGAAGAGTTCCATATCTCTTCCTGTGAAACTCTCCTGTCGGATATTTTTGTGCGCGCGAGGCTGTCAGAATGAGTAAATAGTTTCCAACTACGTATTTTGTCATCGCACGTCTAGTTAGAGCTCCGTTGTTGTTGTCGTCCATAATTTTTTTTTTTTGTAAAGCCCTAACAGTAAGGGTGTTACCAGTGCGACAAGAAAACACCCTTACGGGTTTAAACATTTCTATGGTGTAGCATCTGGGTACACGGAATTTTTCAGGTACCATTCCAGGCGCGTCAAAACTATTCTTTGCCATTTTGTCGATGTAATTGGCCAGATAGTTGGGGCGGTACGACGACAAATCTAACGGTGATTTACCACGTTTGAGAAGTGTAACCAAGCGGCTGCATTTCCATTCACGTGGAACCAAAGCGTTGCGCCAAGACTCGTCGTAATGCTTCAGCAACATGAGTCGTTCTTTCTGCCTTAGATCGCCGAGCGCCGCATAGATAACCCCGTCCGGCCCAGGTGACGGAGAGCGCCCGCAAGTCGCCACTATCGCTTCAAGCTCCTCCTATGAGACCCTCCTTGAGATCAGCGTAAACTCCCTTGATACCTCAAAAAGTTGATTTATTCTCCTGGGCAGCCGAACGGCGCAGTTTCTTTGTAGCTATTGGCGTTATGCCGCTGAGTCCGAGGTTCCGGGTTCGATTCCTGGTCGAAGCGGCCGCATTCCGATGTGGCAGTCATACCAACACACTCGCCTCCGATGCTTTGGGTGCACGTTGTCGAAGATGTAATCCGGTGTCCTCCTCTATGGCGTTGCTGAGAAATCGCTGCGCAGTTTTGAGGCTTTAACTGCCCGATTATTTCTTTTTTTCCTGGGGCAACTCTAGGAGGATGCTCCGCATTGATGAAGATGTATACGCAACAGCGCACGCACTCCGGATCACCATCCACTGACGAGCAGCTTACGCAGAACAAGACCTCTTGGCGGAGGCTGGGTTTGAAACGCCTCGAGCTGAGCAATCGCTTCTTTCTATGGCACCGTTGGAATCGCAGCGGAAGGAGAACTACATCGGGCTTAGCCCTTAGACGCTTTATTTTCGATGTATCTGTAAGCTACCGGTCACGCCTTGGGAGCGCCTGCCAATTGAGCTACTAGCTAGACTTATCTTGACCCGGTTAGGCAGGCTGACGCTTCTTACTAATTTCCTCCTTTTCGGAATGATTTGCCAGCGCTTGTCTTTTCTGCTCTGCTCATATCCCGCTTTGGGGTTCGCACTTCACGTTGTGGACCGACTTCTTCGGCCGTTTCGGGCGGTTAGCTTACCAATCTAGAACTCCTGTTATCCCATGTCAAATAGCGGAACAGTAATATACTGAAAACTGTAACGCACACTGCTACCCTTATACAATGCCACTACAGGGATACCCTGCCGACGCACTCATTCACACTGCCTGCAATTAGGTCTCTGGACACGTGTCCGACGTTTTCGGGTCAAGTGTACATACACGACTCTAGAGGTAAAGTTTATCTGAGATGGCATTCTTCGTCTCTCGTGTAAGACGGGGTATCTTTCTTTCCCGGGGCCGGGTGACGGCCCTCAGGCCTCGTCCGTCGCTGTCACTTTTACGTTCAACGTCCAGGACCAAGGCGAGCAGCACCGGGTAACCAACCCCGACACTGGCGCGGCGGGCCCAAGTGTGCGGGGCCAACGCGGAGCGTCCCACGGCTGGCGCTCTTAACGATATGGAGGCATCCATAATGAATGCGCCGCAAAGGAGCTCAGCCGTGGATGAGCTGTGTCGGGAACCGCGCGCCGGCAGGAGGCGGCGTATAGCCGGGCCGCTCCTGCACTTTCTAGTTATTGCGCAGTCGGGGGGAACACAGGATCTATCTCCCTTGCCGTTGTTTTCCCGTGGGAAGCGAGCTTAGATGTCCGTGTCGCCTAATTGCTCGGCCAGCTAGCGCCCCATAAGTGGCTCTGCGTGAAAAAGAGTCACGGAAAGTAAGGCTGACGGCTCTCGTGCGGACTATGTATCCCGTCCCAAGGAGAAAACGCGGCCGAGGCGTTAAGAGTATAGAAAAAGACCTCGCGGTGGTGTCTGGTATAGTAACGCTAAAATCCCCTAACTGCCGAGACTCTCATTGCCCTAAGTAAATGACTGCAAACAAAAGTAGATAGACCAGCTGAAACCTGCCTACGGGCTCCGGAACGTCGAGCCAGCCTTGGAATCCACTTGTCTATTCTTCCCTCGTTCATGAGCTATACTTTCGCTGATCTATGGCATCTCCTGCGGAGTTCTAGCGGACTGGGCCCATCAAGGCGCCACTATCTGCCAAAAGCGAGGCTACATCTAAGTTGACCATCTGACTACAATGTATGATCGACATCCTGTAGGCTGCTGATCGACATCCTGTAGGCTGCAGGCTGCTGTAGTTCATTCAAAAGAACAGTCCACGTGGGGCACATAAAGCAACTTCAATAAGTTTGTCTCCGCCCTGGCGTCAGGGACAAGAGTGAACGTAATTTTCTCGCACGTTTATACACTCTGTACGATTTGGCCAGCGTTGTATTTAGCCCTGTGTGCAAGTAGATGGGCTGCAGTCAGGGTTAGCCTGTCACTCTTTGCTGGCAATTGTCGACACTGAACCTATGGACAAATACGTTTGTGAGCAACGGAAGAGGCGGCGCACAGGTGACAACGTTATGCGAATGAGAGGCGCGAGGTCTCCCAACGCGCTATCCTAGGAGTTTTACGACTTCACGTCATTTTTCTTTTCTTTTCTTTCACAGCAGTATCTGCACTAGGTCAACTCACAGTGCTGATGTTTTACCTCAGTGCACCTATTTTATCACCTCTTAGTATCCCTTGTGAATGCTTTACAGGGACGAAACCACCACAGAAATATTGTCAAGTTGTAGTGACAGCGAAGACTCAGTCATTTCTAAGGCTGCCGAGCCGCAAATATGTTTTTAGCACAAGCACGACAAAGATATATGTAATTAAAGCACTGTGTTTAGCGGTGAGCACTAGATACTGTCGTTGAAGTCTGACCTTAGGGTCAAGTGCGTTGACTAGTTGTACGAGACTAATTCTCATGGGAATTCACGGCCTTCCTTTTTTTTCGTTTTCTTGCACTCTCCGCTGTTTTTTCCGTCGTCCATTTCCCCTTACCCTTACCCTAGTGCAGGGTACCAAACCAGAATCGTATCCGGTTAACTTTCCTGCCTTTCCCATCCAGTTTATCTCTCTATCTCTCTAGTTATATGACTCACTGCATATTATTCAAGTCTGGCGCTCGCGCAGTACATTGGCTGTAGCAACAGGCGGGCTTAGCCTGGCGAACAAGGCCGCCAAATGCTCCGCCCGAGCCTCCCTTACAGTATCACTGCGGTGTTCCACCAGGTGTCCATCAAACCAGTCTCTCGTAAGATTGCGATAAGGAGACGTGTAGTTTCCTCGCGGATTTTGCAGTTTATCTAGAGGAGCGTCCCTTTCGTCTCGGTACTTCGGGCACGACCACAGAAAGCGTTCAATGACTCCTGTCTCGTCGCGCGCCGTACTGTTCGGAGAACTGATTCGTCCCGTTTTGAGCACCCATGCTGGTGTAATAGCAGACCCTGTCCTTATTCGATACAGAAGTGGGGCTTCCTCTCGACGAAATCTCTTGGTAACGCAGGGCATGTGTGCTGGAACCCAAAGTGATCACGAATGTAGGGTTTTCTTTTCTAACTTCATTACTCTTTGCTGCCTTCAGTTTAGGTCGATGATGGAGCTCTGCGTATGCAAGAGCATCAGCTTTTGCATTGCTGGCAACACCGATGTGGGCGGGAATCCACTGATACTTTACTGTGAAGTATTTGTTGCCAACTTCTTTCAGGAGTGCTTGTGATTAGTGTGGGAACTTGATGTACGCTAGACCACGGTAGAGTTGTTGCAACGCGGCCTTTGAGTCAGTAAGGAGAACCACATTCTGTGGCGGCAATGTCTTCAGTTTGCGCAGAGCATCATATAACCCACGCCTTCCACAACTGTCGACGAAGCTCTACAATCCAGACGGCCAGACCACGTATATCTCAGAGCGGGAATATAGAATGCAGCTGCCCTGCGGTTTTCCTCTACTATGACAGACGGTGTAAACTTGAGGTGATTCAGTTAAGTAGTGGTCAAAACTAGTGACTAGGCTTTTGCAGATGGAATGCAGGTCTTTGACCGAAATCGCAGTAGGCTTAAGTTGCTAGAATATCTTCGAA
This sequence comes from Dermacentor variabilis, assembly GCF_050947875.1. Taxonomy (NCBI): domain Eukaryota; kingdom Metazoa; phylum Arthropoda; class Arachnida; order Ixodida; family Ixodidae; genus Dermacentor; species Dermacentor variabilis. The sequence goes on from NC_134577.1 coordinate 33,826,730, forward strand.
TCTCCAGGGCGGGTGTACCTTTCGTCTCTGTCTCGAGCAGCGCAATTATAAGGTTCGAAGAGTGTTTAGTACTGCATAAGAATGTGGGTTCAACGTTAACTATACCTCTGAAGAGGGCTTTACGGGGCGAAGGCTCACTTAAGCGTACTAGCTGAGTATTAAGTCTGGGAAGCCTGAAGTAGGGCGTGACTCAGCGTCGTAGAACACATTTTGTTCGAAGCCGGCTGAGAGACTCACAGGCACACTCGAAAACCTGTTCTGTGCATGGCGTCTAAGCAGGCGTATTGACTATCTCAGGGCATCGGAGGTAGCTGGTAAAGGATCGGACTGGTAACCAACGCTGAATATAGCCGTAGCATCGACGACGGGTGGTTGCCGCAGCGTATGCCAGCGACTCGCTTGAGCACATGAAGCCTCTGCGAAGATGACGCCACAACCTGGACAACAGCGCGGTGCCAGAGTAGCTTGTAGTCCAAGGTAACGCTAAGAAATCGGACGTTAGTGACCTGTCGAATCTGGTATCTGCCCAAATTCAGCTTCAGACGTATAGATTTTCTCTCAATTGCAGTAAATAGCACGAAGGATGACTTATCTGCTGATAGTGATGGGACAAGCTGTGCCAAGCGGTCCTGAATGGCACTTATTGCTCACTGCGTGATTCGTGCGAGGCGATCGTGCTGGTAGCCGGAGACCCATATGCAGATATCGTCGGCAAATACATACATCTCCACTGTTGTTCGATGGTTTGGTGTTCTTAGGAGACCAGCCATGGCGATGTTAAATGATAAGGGAGTTTAAGCACGCCCCTCTGGTACGCCGTGAAATATCCGTACTTCACCACTCTCTTTCAAAGCCTTCATGGCCATAGCTGTGCACGTGAAACATTCTGTAAGTTTGGTACATTTAGACGACGTACCAAATTGCGATTAGAGCTTCAGGATTGGGTCCGGCAGTTGCTTCCTCCACCACACACACACACACACACACACACACACACACACACACACACACACACACACACACACACACACACATATATATATATATATATATATATATATATATATATATATATATATATATAATTTATTAAGTGCCCGTTTCTTAGCCAAACGCCATAGGTGGCATAACTCATTTCCATGGCAACGACGACAAGAGCCACTCACTGGCATGACACGGGCTTCGTGGGCATTATTATTCCCGACGGTGTGTGTGTGCGCTATGATTTCGAGGGAGACAACTGCAGGCGCTAGGCGCGTTTTGAGCAAATACACGCTCCACGCCGAGCAATTCTCCCCCGAGAAGCAAGGTCATTAAGTCGACGTGAACGGAGGCCAACGCGAGCGGAGAACAGCTGCTGTCGACAACCGCAGAGCTGTGCAAGCGTCGGTGGCGCGCTGGGCGACTTGTCATCCGGGGACCATCACTGTCAGAGTCACGTGGTGCATAATGCGAAGGCGTGCAGAGCTCTGACCCACGGTGATGGTTGTGCCGCGGCGGTGCTTTTGAATTTCAAAGAGGCTGTGTTGATTTCAGGCAAGGCAACCGGGAAGCGAGGATAAGAGAAAGGAAAGGTAGAACAGGACATGCTGTGTACGTACTACTAAATTCGACGTCGCTTAAAGCTGGATTTTAAAAAGTTCACTTTAGTGAAGAGGAAATGGTGCGGCGTGTGAAAATGAGAACTCAAAATGCCCAACTAGAAAAATATGGTGTAGAGGACCGATCGAAAGTGCCTTGAGTGCACACCTAAATATACACTAGCTGGCCTGACCACGATGCTCACAAGACTGCAAGTCCTCCCACCTTCACATGGCCTGCAAGCTCGCATTCTCTCTCTCTCTCTCTCTCTCTCTCTCTCTCTCTCTCTATATATATATATATATATATATATATATATATATATGCCTATCTATCTATCTATCTATCTATCTATCTATCTATCTTGTGTACACTCGCTATTTCTCCACGCTGTCAGGTCGTGTTCTAAGAGCGAGTGCTAGGCGCGAAGGCTGCCTGCCCTACTGGTACAAATTTTTCTAGTGACCAACCAGAACGCTGCCGCAGAACGTGGGGACTCGCAGGAAAACTAGGGAAAACTAGGGAAGAGCCCGCATCCAGATGTGCCATCTGTGTGCTTGATGCGGCGGACGCAGCGAGGCGTGGCTTGGTACATGTGCCTGTGGTTATAGCCATTATCAGTGGCTGCATGCGTGGGAGCTGCAAACTGGTTGTAGTGTGAAGTAATGCGTCTCTCTCTTCGGGCTTCCGCAGCCACTTCTACGACTACCGCGCGTGCCACCAATCTGAGACCCGAGTGAGCAGCCACGCATACGAGCGTACGTGGATGTAAAGGCAGACACGCCGACATGCGATGAGAAATAACCTATGGAGCAATTATTGAGTCCAAAGATGGACGCGCTTCAGATAATAATTGCGAGAAGCCTGCGAGGCGTTGGGTCCGAGCACCGTGTATCCGGCCGTAGTTCACCTTTTGCTCCACACTGTAAACTAATTTGCACCCTTGAAGGTATTGTGTTTGTAACCTACAATTTCACACCCTACGGGTGAAAGCTATGGAGTGATTTGCACCCATAAGAGTCTAAACTTGTTTACACAGTTTTACACAGTTTACACAGCGCATCACCAGCTATGGGGAAGCACTAAAATTGACTCCAAAGGCAGGAGTCTTGCCTCCTTTGCTGCCGACCATGATTTGTGCTGTGTGAATGACGGCAGCTCTACATTTCTGCGAGGCACGACCTATAGTAGCTGCTTGGACTTAACTTTGGTGTCACGGCGCTTTGCCTCAAGCGTCCAATGGTTTACGGACATAGAAACAAATGGAAGCGACCATATTCCAACATACATAAAGATTAGAGGAGTTGAGCAACGCTCCTCTATTGTCTTGCGTACAGTTGATTGGTCAAAGTTTAAGAAGGATATGGACGACACATGTCGGGAAGGCCTTTCACACACTATCGAAGAAGCAATCGCAGAGGCATTGAAAACATCCACCTGCTCGCTTACAAGGTCAGCAAGCCGAACAGACTTGGACATCGAACTGGAGAGGCTGCGTGCGGCACGCCGACAGGCGGAGAGGAGATATCGGCGCACGAAGTCCGTCTTGGAGATGAGGGCTTCACGACGCATACAAAAGAAAGTCCAGCGTCGCATGGATAAATTGGAAGATAAGCGATGGAAAAGTTTCTGTCAGTCGCTTGATCCCCGAAAATCGCTCTCGCACAGATGGAGAACTGTTAGGGCACTGCGCTCATCTCCGCATCAAAGGAAGCCCTTTGCTGCTCTAGCCCTATACCAACTCCGCTCGGAACTTCAAGTGGCTGAAGAGTTCTGTGTACGGGTTGCTGGGTCCGTGGCCATCATTACTGACGCAGCATTGAATGACATTCCTGAGGCACGTGTAAAAGAAATGAACGTGCTATTTTCACTCGAAGAGCTCGATGCTGCGTTGGCGACCTGCAGGCGTTCTTCGTCACCAGGACCTGATGACGTCACGTATGCTGCCCTATGCCACCTTGGACATGACGCACGTGATTAGCTGCTCAACTACTACAATGAGTCTTGGCAGAACGGCGTCGTTCCTAAACAATGGAAATCGAGCCGCTTGATCCCCATTCTGAAACCTGGAAAGTCTCCGCTTGAGATCTCATCATATCGTCCGATTGCGCTTTCGAGCTGCGTCGGCAAAGTGATGTAAAGAATGATGCTTGCTCGCCTGGAATGGTACCTAGAACGATTCAACATCTAACCGGACGCCATGACAGGCTTTCGTCGAGGTCGCACGTCCACCGACAACGTCATTGACATCGTAACGTGGGTCGAAAATAAAAAAAAAGCCTCAAGCGCCTATCTGCGGCACTTTTTCTAGATATAAAAGGAGCATACGACAACGTCGCCCATGAGGCCATACTGAAATCACCTGAGGCTGTTGGAGTTGGTGGCTGGATATATAAATCAATTCGGGACTATTTGACTGAGAGGCGTTTTTTCTTACAGACCGAAGACGGCCCAACTTCAGACCATTACATCTGCCGTGGTGTGACGCAGGGTGGAGTGTTGAGCCCTATTTTGTTCAACCTCGTCCTGGTAGGACTAGCGGATTACCTACCGCAGAAAGTTCATGTCTCAATATACGCCGACGACATTTGCATCTGGGCCTCTGCGGTGACTCGCCCTCAGGTACGAGCCAGGCTTCAACGGGCGGCAACCATGACGGCATCTTATCTCCGAGAACAAGGCCTCAGTGTGTCTACTGAAAAGTGCGCATTACTTGGTTTTACGCACAAACAAATGTCATTGTAACCCGTTTCCATCAATGGTCAAGCTGTATCCTATGTTAAGACGCATCGCTTTCTGGGAGTCATCATTGACCGCAACCTCGTGGAGCCGTGGGAGCCGTGGGAGTCATCACTGACCGTGGAGCCCTCACTGCGTCTATCTGAAGAAGTTAGTCGCCATTGCTCAGGTCTTCAAATTTCTCTGCGGGAAAAACTGGGGTACACCAGTCCATTCTATGTTGCAGCTGTACAGGGTTTTGTTTCTCGGACTCCTACGTTACAGCCTACCAGTGTTCTCAAATGCATGCAAGACGAACTTTCGCGCCTTGGAGCGCATACAAGGTCAAGCCCTACGCACGTGTTTAGGGCTGCCTCGGTGCACCTCAACAGCAGCAACAATCGCCATCGCGGGAGATATATAATCCAGACACACGCAGCTGTCGACTCTCTCAGAGCGCACATTCATCTGTCAAGGATCCCCGACCATCATTTGGCCTCCCTACCAGCCGAGAGACCTCAAGCGACCTTTTCGCGAGTGATTAGCGCTCATCAAGAGTGCATGCCGGCATCTTTTACACCGGCGGCGAAGCCTTCCTCTCCCCTGTGGTGCCTGCGACAGCCTCAAGTGAATTTTGCTATTCCTCGAGTTACAAAAACGTCTAATCATCCAGCGCCGGCTCTGAAGCAACTTAAGCTCCTATTACTGCACCAGACGTATCATGCCCACATTCATATATATACCGATGGTTCGACCTCACCTACCAGCTCAACTGCCGCATTCGTCATTCCAGCCAAGAACGTTACAGTTAAATTCAAATTGTCGCCCACGACTACATCTACATCGGCATAACTTGCAGCTCTCCATGCCGCTATGATGTACATCACCGAAGAGCCAAGAGAGAAATGGGTCGTATTTTGTGACTCTAAGGCAGCCCTTCACAGCATCAAGTCTGCATTACGTCCCAGAACTTACGAGCAGATGATATCTGACATGAGGGAAGTGCACGACCATGCTCTGGAAAGAGGACAACACATTATATTTCAATATATCCCTGCTCACTGTGGCATCGTCGGCAACAACTTAGCTGACAAGGCTGCCCGGTGTGCCCACGAAGATACCAAGACGCGTCCAACACCTTTGGCGAGGTCGGTCACTGCCAGAGAACATCGCCTACTTGCACGCAAGAAGTCACAAGATCTCTGGATTTCAACTGCCTTCAATTGCAGATTACGTTAACTGGACCCCACGCTACGGCTACAACTGCCATCTAGCCTTTCCCGTTCGCCTTCCGAGTCGGTATGGACGACAGCGCGGCTTGCAGACACTGCGGCGGCGAGGAGACCATCGAACACGTGCTCTGCCACTGTCCTCAATACAGCGCGCACCGGCTGTCACTAGCGACCACGTTGGCACGCCTTGACGACAGGCCACTTTCAGAACAGTCAGTTTTGGAATGCCGACGTGAACTGTCGTCGCAGCAAAAGTCGGTCAAGGCTTTGTTGACTTTTCTACGTGACAGTGGCCTATTAGAAAGACTATAAGGACCCCATTTCATCCCTTTTCATATTTTTTTTTCTCTCACGCTTTTATTTTTGTCACGCTGTTCTTTCCGTCTTTACTTCCCCTTTCCCTTCCCCTAGTGCAGGGTAGCAAACCGGAGGTTTTAAGTCTGGTTAACCTCCCTGCCTTTCTCTCATTTGCATCTCTCTCTCTAGCCTTTCCCGCGGCGAAACAACCTTGCTGTGCCGCTTGTGGCTGGGAGTGACGTTCACGAACGCATACCCCTACCGTATGGGAATGGCCGAGAACCCGCTGTGCGACTCCTGTGGGTGCGAGGAAACCATCGAGCACCTATTGTGTACCTGCCCTCGCTACGATGTCCAACGCCTCTCTCTGCGGGCAGCTTTACCCCGACTGGACTCGAGACCGTTCACTGAGTCAAAGATACTCGGACCGTGGCCACACCCGTCACTGGCTCGAAAAGCGTTTCGTGCACTATTGCAGTACTTGAAGTTCACCGGCTTAAGAGACCGTTTATAGTGTCCTTGTGTATGGTGTCCCTCCCATACGTACTCAGTGCTTGCTCTCTCCCTTCCTCTTTCTATTCCCCTTTCCCCCACACCCAGTGTAGGGTAGCAAACCGGATGCTGTTCTGGTTGACCTCCCTGCCTTTCCTATCCTTGTTTTCTCTCTCTCTCTCTCTTACACAGTATGTTTCAGCTTCTTTAGCCGGGACGTCGCTGCTGCGGCTGCTGTTTCGCGAGGATTCGTATCCATGCAATCCTATTATTTTCTTTGCATCCGCTGCTCCAATGAGTGGCCCATTTTTGGCGATAGCGGATGCTCGACTTCGTGCAAATCCCTGCCGAAGGGTAACAAATCACAGAAAATTAAAAGGTTGATTACAGCGTTCAACGTCAAAGCGCTGAACGTCAAAGCGCGCGGGCTACGTCCCGGAATTGGGAAACGCCACAAGCCAGGCTGGTACCCGTGATGCCGAGATAGGAGAGACTCGGCGCAAACTCGGCCGAACTCTGCTTCCCACTGCCAATACGTGCCGCGGGCTGGAATTTTGTCAGGGTTACCTTAGAAAGAAAGGAAGCAAGAATACAGCTCCATGTATGCGACATTATAGTTGAATAGCGGAGAATAAAAAAAGAAAGCTCAAGAAAAAGAGCTCTCATGAGAGAGCCTTGACAATGACTAGAGAACAACGTGAGATTACGGCGTGTTGCCGCGCCGGTGTGACAAAAATGGCCGGAATAAACAGACCTCGTCGACTGGCAAGATGAATGCACAAAAAAAAAAAGAGCTCTCTTGAGAGAGCCTTGACAATGACTAGAGGACAACGTGAGATTACGGCCTGTTGGCGCATCGGTGTGACAAAAATGGCCGGAATAAACAGACCTCGTCGACTGGCAAGATGAATGCACTGCGTCCCATTCATATGCAAAATGCCCGTTCGGCAGCAGCCCGGGGAGCACGGAAATTCACTGAGTGGGACCACAGCGGCAGCTTGTTGACCGACAAGGTATGCGCACGCTCCCGCGTGTTTTATGTTTACCATAACAGCCATACAGACAACAGAACGCTCAAATTTACTTTTTTTCTTTTGCTAATATCGTAACTTATGTATTTGTTTCTGGAAGCGGGGCGGATCTTCAATCGGGAACAATTTTTTTTTACAAGAAACATGGATATCAAGTTTATTCTAAATTCAACTACCATCTTTAGTCATGTAGATTACTTAAAAAAACAACTTGCTTACCCGTAAACTTTTCATAGCCTTATTGTCTGTTGTACTCTTCATATAATTCCTATATCTGCCATAATACAGTATGATAGTATGCTACAGTATTTCGATGACGAAGTCTGGATGAAAATCAGTAGACTCCAACGATGCTGCCTCTGGCTATGAACTTACTCCCTGCGACAAAGACAAGCTACCACAGAAGACACTTACATCTTGTTCGCTCACTTCCTCAGGCGCCATATTCTAAAAATCTACGCTCCATCTCAAAGGTCATTTGCAGTACTGCTGAAGGTACGAGGCGTACACATCCAATATCCCTGCGCAGCAGAATATAGTTCCAAGTTAACTGCCGTCATTGGCGAGATTAGACTCTTGAATTGTTGCTTGGTACACGATAAGTTACAGCGATGCGTGACAGGTTAGGAGCTATGCGCATGCGCGTCGAAAAAAACGCGAGATACTTTGGCAGTGAGCAGACGACGCGGCGCGGATGAACACATAACGAGGGGCATTCGGAACTTCCTCTTGGCTAAGTAGTACTGCCGCTTCCACAGCGCTACAAACGACGTTTTCGTCCGCAACGTCATTGCTTGCCGCGCCCTCTGAAACACATGCACTGACACCAATACTCTGTTAGCCCGGAATACATCCAGTTTGTTATTCGAATGTTCCAAAAAATTCGCACACCCATAATGTTCGGGTTCGACTGTACAGCCGAGATTCCTGGAGTTCGGCGAAGCAACCGCCTGGAATTACATGGCGACTTTAATATCGCCAAGAAGAGAGCTGCCTCTTAAGGAAGTTTACATTGTATCCACAATGCAAAATCTGAGGTAGATTTACTGCTCGAGTTTTCTTATTTATCTTCTTACTTCCAGTGTTTAAATTTGTTGGTACGCTGCTTAAAGTCCTGCCGTTGTGAAACATGGACCCGACAATAGCCAAGATCAATATAAGATCCATCATTGCCTTGAGATTGAAATGCACTCAATTTATGCAAAGAAATATAAACGGAAAAGCGTTCGCGTTGTCCAGCGAACGATCGGTGAGCGGCGTAGACAAGTGCTTGGGGAGGGATTGCCGACCCGTTACGAAATTAACGCTAGTGTGTCGTGGGTGCGAAGCTACTGGATCCTGCTGTACGCTTATTACGGTGTACTTGTATGGGACTCGAGTTCCCACTCGGTGCACCTGGCGTATCGATGAGTTTCGTGGCATTGCAGAGCTTTCACATTTAAGGATTCCCAGTAACGCAGATCAAGTGCCTGTTGTTGACGCTTCTGCTATAATCGCGGACAACTTTTCTTGGCTACGAAGCGAAGGCAACGGGGACGGTCTTCCTGCACATGACTGTATTCGCATGCAATGCAATCCGGGCGAACTCGGCACCGGTTTCGGTTTAGCCGACCTCCAGGGTGTCTACCAAGCTGACATTTGACGCTTTTCACCCATTTCGCGCTTGAGGAGTGCGTTCCAAGATTTCGCATTGCTGCGCACTTATTGTCACGTTCTGGTGCAATACTTGGAGGGATACTTCCAGTTACGCTTTCCTAAATGGCTGCTTCATGGAATCCATCGAAGATTGTACAAGTTTGACTAGCTTATTAAACAAACGGAACCCCGGAAGCTTCAATACGGATTCGCTAATCGCCAGACGTAATGCGGTATCGCAGTCAACGACCTCCACTGCGGCTTAAGTAGTTTACGTGACATTTATTCATTATTTGTTTTTTACTACACTCATCGGGTAGGCCTTCTATCCCAAAGATTGAGGGCTTATAAGCATAACACCTAAGCTTTCACTTATACTCTTTCACTTTGTTTACCAAAACAGACGAGGAATCTTCGCGCCGATTCTATCGTCTGTTGGGGACGCCGCGCACGTCTGCTATTTTCTTCCAGAAGCAAACAGCCGCCCACCCCAATGTTCTTCCCACTGCACGGCAACTAAAGCTAACTCGCGTAAAGACGCAGAGTTTTGCAAGAAATCTCAAGCATAAAAGAAGTCTAAACTCAGTGATGAGAGACGGGAACTGCACTTTCCCACATTCTTATCACCATCAACAACGACTCAGCTATTCTCCGGCAACTGTTCGCTCATTGCGCACTCTGTGCTGTTGCGAGATGAACGACAAGTACGAAGCTGAAAAAGAAAAAAATAAACACGAAACCGAAATTCCTAAACGCTCGCTGCTACAGACGGTCGGCGCAAATGCAATTTCGGGACGGCGCGCTTCGAGAAAAAAAGGCCTAGTTTCGCGCATAAATTCCATTCACGTAGCCGCCCTCTTTTCATCGGGGGACGAGCGTTTTCTGAAACCGCGACTAGCTCTGCCCTCTTCAGACGACGGGCAGCAGCCAAGCCAAGCCGCGGTCTACAGACGCGAGGAAAAACGGAAGGAATTGATGCGAAACGAAAAACGCGATGCGACTCTGCCATTGTACAATGCCATGCACGCAAGCGGGCTTTTCCGTCTTTCTCTCTTGGTCGGCTCTCCGAATTTGATACGACGTCACGAGAGATTATGCGCACTGCGATTGTGTATAGTGTTTCACGCAAAACATATGGCGCTGCTATCATTGAATCGCGAATGACGTCGACAACGGTTATCAGGATCGTCAACCTTTCGGGATGGCAGAGGTGCAAAGATATAAAGGCGGCGGTACTTGGCGAGAGATGGCGATGAGCAAAATACGATTACAGCATTGGTGAAAACCAACTAATAAACTAACAGGAGAGGACCGTGATGACAGGTCGAACACGGACAAGCACTGTTCGCTCCTTAATAACTAATAAACTAATAAACTCCTTTATAACAATAACTAATAAACTTCAAGTTTATTAGTTATTGAATGCCACCTAGCCCGCTCTTGCTCAGGTAACATCACGGATAAAGCAGATTGCCACAATGCTGCATTGCGGTATGGTAATGAGTCAGCATAGCTCGTAAAGTTTACAGGCGAATATTTAGACAGACAGACAGACAGACAGACAGACAGACAGACAGACAGACAGACAGACAGACAGACAGACAGACAGACAGACAGACAGACAGACAGACAGACAGACAGACAGACAGACAGACAGACAGACAGACAGACAGACAGACAGACAGACAGACAGACAGACAGACAGACAGACAGACAGACAGACAGACAGACAGACAGACAGACAGACAGACAGACAGACAGACAGACAGACAGACAGACAGACAGACAGACAGACAGACAGACAGACAGACAGACAGACAGACAGACAGACAGACAGACAGACAGACAGACAGACAGACAGACAGACAGACAGACAGACAGACAGACAGACAGACAGACAGACAGACAGACAGACAGACAGACAGACAGACAGACAGACAGACAGACAGACAGACAGACAGACAGACAGACAGACAGACAGACAGACAGACAGACAGACAGACAGACAGACAGACAGACAGACAGACAGACAGACAGACAGACAGACAGACAGACAGACAGACAGACAGACAGACAGACAGACAGACAGACAGACAGACAGACAGACAGACAGACAGACAGACAGACAGACAGACAGACAGACAGACAGACAGACAGACAGACAGACAGACAGACAGACAGACAGACAGACAGACAGACAGACAGACAGACAGACAGACAGACAGACAGACAGACAGACAGACAGACAGACAGACAGACAGACAGACAGACAGACAGACAGACAGACAGACAGACAGACAGACAGACAGACAGACAGACAGACAGACAGACAGACAGACAGACAGACAGACAGACAGACAGACAGCGAACTTTATTTAATCCTGAGGAGCTACTGCCAGGACCTCCTAACGGGAGGTCATTGTAGCCGCTGGCCGCACCCACGTAAAGGATAGAACGCCGTGACGCTCCGCTCTTTCCTGGGCCCTCTGGATAGCCTGGGCTTGCTTTCGGAGTACCGTGCTTCTGACGGCCTCCTCCCATTCGGCCTCGCTGGAGAGGAGGTCGTTAGGCAACGCGGGACATCGCCAGAGCATGTGAGCCATTGAGCAAAAGGTTTCAGTGCAGTCGGGACAACTAGGGTCCACATCCGAGTACATCCTACTGAGGAATCCCCGCGACGGGAAAGATCCCGTCTGCAGCATTCTAGGCGAATATTTAGCGCCGCCTTTTTCAAAGGTGATGCAATTACCGATCATCATCGCCATCAACATGCGATTGGCGGGAAGGGCAAAGGTGCTAGTCTTGGACCATACAGCTTCCTATAAATATCACTACGGGTAACTAGCGCTAGCGCATGGGGATTTACAGTGGACGGAAACATGAACCGGTCGGCCGTCGAGATAAGCGAGATACGTTTATATTGTTGTTGCAAAAAAAAATGCAGAGAAGGCATTTCGATACGACCGGATCCGTTACAGGCATAGGTAGCGGCACAAGTTATATAGAGAAGTTATGAGGAAGAGAAGAAAGGCTAAGGAGATGTATACAAAAATGATAGAATGAAAAGCAAGCACAGCCTACCTAATTAACTCAAGCAGGCTAGACGACTATTTGTCACTGTTTTGAAGGAGGTGCAATAAAGGATCATCATCATCTACCGGAGCTGCAAGTGTGCAAATGATGGAGAGTACCTGAATTCGTCTAAACTTTGTCATTCTGGCTTCGAACGGGCCTTGCGACTTTGGAGACTGAAAGCTTTGAACGGAATATTGCGCTTTAATTGTAACAATTCAAGGCGATTACGCATGTGGGCCGAGATTAATTGCCTTAATTGCTGTGTTTAGAAAACTGAGTCATTGGAAATTAACAAAAATAAACAGTTTAAAATGACGTCACAAAAAGTGTTCGAAGCCGCAAGCGCTCCAAAACTATCTGCTCGAACGCTTCTTTTTGGTGCTTCTTTATTCGTGCGAAATTTGAACAAATTTATAGCAAGGTCTCTGTCTCTCGGCCAAAGTGAGCAGAAGCGACGAAAAATTTTGCTTGGCGGCTTCATCTTTATATTCAAGTGTGAATAACTCGTACTCCTGAAGCGCCAACAGGATGCTTTAGTTACGAGACACACTCTGATTTCCATATTCAAACATTCCTGTGAAACGCAGGAGGCACTTTCATGAGACGACTGCTGGAGCTCTTTGAATGAAAATTCTTGCATGTGAGAGAGCGAAGGTTAAATTCTAGTGACCCTTCGCAAAAAAAAATGAAAAATGCCTGAAGATTGGTAACCTCCAAGTTAATTGAAGCGACAAGTTTAGAAATCCGCAACTCTGCACCTTAAAAAAGATATCGCTTGTTCTGCAAGCTGCACCTGTTAGAACATCTAAAGCGGACGAACGAGGTACGAGTTCACAAGAGAGAGAAAACCACTTTTATTGAACATAAGGATGTGCTTGCTTCAGTGGTTCCCTCATCGCGGGTATCCTTGCGCTGTCTTGTCTTGTCTTGCGCCGTCTTTTCTACGACCGCCCTCTCAATCAATACGATCCGAGTTTACAGCGCACGCCAAATTGTTGCAGCGTTTATGAAGGCTTTGTAAAAGTTTCAACGAATCAGGGCTCTATTACTTGGTTGCGTATAATACGTCAATTCTGTTCGCTTTAGACGTCGAAATAGGCGTAGTCTAGCCAATTGCTATATCGCTTTTCATTGCCCAATTACAGCGCTACGAACTAGACACATCGCAATTTTCGGAAATTTTTTTTTCTTTCTTCTTTAACTGATAGCGGAGATGGAAAATCCACTTCCTATGGTCGCTAGACTGACTTACGCTCCCGACCTAAAAGAATGCAGTGGGAAGACTCGCCGCTCTCCGACTCACAAGGTAGTCTGCACACCTGCGACAGGCAATCACGATCGCACTGTCTGCCCGACGTCAAGGCAAGCGAACTTCTTTTCAACAGGAGCGACAATCGGCGACTGCGCTTTGCGAGCACCCACCCAGGAAACACGGATCGCACAACACTCGACTTGGATGAGTTCCCTACTCAAGGCAGGTCGCGAAGGGGAGAAAGTCGCCTACATAAACTTTGTTTTATTAATTAGTCCGTACGAGCGTAAGAGAGAAAACAAGGGTTTTCTCTCTTACGCTTTGTTCATTAATTTATTAAACTTTGTTTTTATTAATTAGTCCGTACGAGCGTAAAAATTGCACTAAACGCCCCGAATCGTTTACTAACACAAATTTAGTGTTACTTTCCATCACGTAGGTTCCTAGGTTCTCAGTTAGCTAGCTACTGTCGAGGTAGCAACAATAATTAGATCGACGAAGTTCTGGCATGTAGAGAAAAAAATAAACGAAAAGGAGACGACCAGAGACACAGCGTTCATGGTTGGAAACGTCCAAGCGTATAAGGGCCTCATAATTCATATAGTTTCATATATTCCTGTATTCATATATAGTCATATAAATTAATGATGACTTCCTTGAGTTTAATTGTGTTCTGTCTGCGTTTGTATTTAGAAGTGCGAATTGTTTCGCATTAAGAAAATCAGGGATGACGGTTGTTTCACTGCCTCAGGAGTTCTACATTAGCACTGCTATTGGAGCCAAGCGTTGCTTGAAATGATGAGAACCTATAATGCCGTCCAACACCGCAACTTGACCGGCCAATGCGCGGCTAATTAGGTAATTTTCTTCTTTTGTTTTTCCAAGAGCGCAAAAGTGCATCAGGGCACAGAAGAAATTTCGCTCTGACCATGCGCTCTTTAACGTAACGAGCTTAGTTCAAAGAAACAGACACCTCCACATCGCCATCTGTGACACACAGTGTTGTCAAGTGCTATCGCTGCGGGGAGCCATCCTTCGATATTCGAGTACGTAAACAGTGTGTTGCCAAGTTCGGACGTTAACCACAAGCTAACGTCACGTAACATAACCACTAGATAACATGGCAGATCGAGTGCAAGAACGCGTTTGCGCGTGCCTAAAGAGGCGGTTGAGCCTACACGCAAGAGCTACGTTATGGTTACATTATTGCAACACAAAAGTCCTGGGAAGAGCTTCGGGGTTCAAAACCCAGGCACGATTTTCACGTCAAGGCATTCGTTTCACAGACAGACAGAGAACTTTATTTTGGTCCTGAGAAGACGATGAGTGTCCCGCTAGGGGGCCGCATGCGGGCCGCACCTAAAGCCCCTTAAACTTCGTAAAGTAGTGCCGCGCTTTGAAAAATGCCGCCTCCTCCTCGCGCGCTCTGGCCGAGGCCGACTCCGCGTCGCTATTGGCCTAATAGCATCACGTGGGCCCTCGCGCCGTGCATCAGCGCCACTTTTGCTCGAGAGTGTCTACGGAGTGGCGAGGAGCTCATGTTGGCGCCGTTGCTACGCTCGAGCAGTGTAGGCGGCGCCTAGGTTGAGGAGGGAGCGTCAAAGAGAGGAGAAACGAGGAGGAATGAAGGCGTAGGAGGAGAGTGTCGCTACTTCACGAAGTTTAAGGCGCTTTAGCCGCCCCCAGGACGGAGCCGGGAGGTTGAGACTCTCGGCGATATCGCGGGCTCTCTGGACAGCCCTGAGTTGCTCTTCCTTGGCGGAGCTGGTGACGAGCCGAAGCCCGACATTTCTATCGAATCCGTGTATCAGTCACAGCGACGCGACCGCACTGGGAAAGTGGCTCGGCCGGCTCGACGCGTATTAACGCGACAGCGTTAAGGAGCTCGTGTCGCAGAAAAGCCGATGTCGTCGGTGTCGGCGTCCGCGGCGTTGGCCGTGAGCGATAAATCCCAGAAGGCACTTTATAAATAAAAACATCTTGCAAGAAGGGCTGGTGGGAATCGAACCAGGGTATCCGGAGTGTGAGACGGAGACGTTACCACTCAGCCACGAGTTCGTTCCTTCAATACGGGACAAAATCGCCTCTAGTGAATGCGGTGTTGCCTTAGAAACGCGCCGTTGAAAGTTATACTGCGGTGTATATCGGTAATTATGACCATGTAAGTTACAGAAGTCGAAGTTTCACGAGTAGCGAAGTACGTTTCCGCTAAACTTCTGCGCTCTGCGCACACGCAGAGCCATCTTTCGGCAAACACAGAAGACCCCCTGCTCGCAATGTACGGCGCAGCCCCGACACGTGGCGCGCCACTCGCCCCATGACCGCGTCCGCCTTCAAGGCGCGTCGGGGCCCGGCTATCTCTGCCGATCGCAACGTTTGGCTGGCGTAGCGCGTTTGAGTAGGCGGTGCGAACGGGGTGCGATAACGCTGTCGCGTTCCACTCTTGAAGGCGAAGCTTAAGCGTCCTCCAATTTTTCCTTCACGCATACTGCACTTCGTGCGGGCCACAGTTGGAGCAGGTTAGAGCACCGCAGTGCCACAGTCACTTTTGAATCAAGATCGCGCAGATCCGTATCGAATTTCCCAATTTCGATGATCAAGCATGGTCGCTGCTACACGAGCCAACAATCCGAATCGAGTTAAGTGTAGTCAGAGGTTTAGTTCACTCGGGATTACGGTGCTGACGACGGCCTTTAAAAAAAACCTTTTATATAGGTCGAAAGGAGTCGCATCAAAGCAGAAGGATTCCGCAGGGAGGCTGTTTTTCTATCTTTTTTTTCAATTTTATCTTCGTTGAAACAAACGAAAAAAACAACGTTCTTTTCCAAAGTCTTCTTCTTTTTTTAACCGCTTAGATATCTAGTCCAGTGTAGGCTTCAGCGCAGTTGAGTGGAGTACAGCATCGTGAGCAAGTTAAGTTCAGTGTAGTGACTGAGTTCGGCAACTTAAGCACAGCATCATCAGCTCAAGCTTGCAATTAGGAATCGTTGCCCGTCTTTGAGGACGCCGGGGAAGGAAATAAGTTAGAAGAAAGCATCGCGTCAGGCAGCCAGCCTTCGCCAACCAACTCTCCGTTAAGCCTTTTTCCCTCAAGAAGTCGACCCTACGCATGACCCTCCTCTTGACGGACTCGGCCTACATGAAACCTTCGACACGGTCGCCTCCATCCTCCGAATCAGAGTCGGCGCAGATCCGGCGTTCCTCGAACTCGGAGGTTGAGTACAAAGTACGCACGTCGAATGCGTGGGCCGCTTCTCTACGAGGCAAGAAACGGCAGATGATGGCAAAACCACGTGACTGCAGCACAACAGACGTCCGAAGTTTGCCTTTACCCAACGCTCGCGGTGCTGCCTGGGAAGAAAAGAAAAGCAGCAGACGCGCCCTGTGGGACGAGCTTTCCTGGAGAAGCCAGCATGCTCTGTCCCATAGGCTACGCTGGACCATCGCAAACACTGTTCTCCCCATCTCCTCTCTCTCTCCCTCTCCTTCTCCCAGTGTAGGGTAGCAAACTGGACGTACTTCTGGTTAACCTCCCTGCCTTTCCTGTCTTCTATTTCTTGCTCTCCCTCCCTCCCACCCTCCCTCCATCTCTCTCTCTCTCAAACAGCTCGCAAACACTGTTCTCCCCATCTCTCTCTCTCCCTCTCCTTCTCCCAGTGTAGGGTAGCAAACTGGACGTACTTCTGGTTAACCTCCCTGCCTTTCCTGTCTTCTATTTCTTGCTCTCCCTCCCTCCCTCCATTTCTCTCTCTCTCAAACAGCGGCGAAGCGGCTGCGCTGTGATGACGTAGCGGGAAACGCTCTCAATCTCGACGACTGCTCCGACGACAGGGCTCGGAGAGCGCTCCGAGACGGGAGGAGGGTCGCCGAAGAGAAGGCAAGATGCGCGCCCGCTCTTTGGACCACTCGAACAAGAATGCTGCCCGCGAGAGCGTTCTTACAGAGCCGCTCCATACTGCCCAGCGGACGATGGCATTAGTGCGCTTGCTTCCCGGTAGGTTTCAGTCGAGGCACACCTGTTGGGATGCTTTATTTAGCCAGCCGTTCTGCGCACATTTTTCCTTCCGATTTCTGCGCGCGGACACGATCGATCGTTGATTGCGACGTATACGTTAACCGTCATCGCTGCAACGTGACAGTGCGGCACCCGCGCACTGCAGTCGCAAAGAAGCGTGCGATGAGAACGGCTATAGGGTGTCCGGCTATAACCGTGACATAAGCGTGCGGTGGGCCGGCTTCTTCAGGCTTCAATTTTATCCCGCGACGCTCCGCCGTAGATTCATTTTTTTTTTTTGTGTCCTTGCTCCTTGCTTTAGGGGCACGGTCTTTGATATCTCCATACAAACACTATATGGGTGCGGTCTGCTAAGTATTTCATTTTTTACTTCTGTCGTATGCTCTTTAAGTGGCACCGGTACACAGATAGCCGAAAAAAAGGGCGTCGTTCTTTGAAACCATCCCGCCGCGTTTCACAACTTTCCCGTCTGCTTAACTCGGCGTCGCCAACCGCGTTATTCGCGAAAGTTTTCACAACAGCCTCGTTAGTGGCAAATGGAATCAGCTCTGTGGTTTTGCAACGACAAGACCACGCAGAGAAAGAAAGAGATTAAATAGAAAAACGAAATAATGAGGGAAATGGTATTGCGCGCGAGATAAAAAGAAAAAAGAAGGGAAATTGGGAAAGCGCGCACCCGTTTCGCATATAACTCACTCGTTGAACACCACACGCGCGTTGTTATGCAGAGAAGAGGGTGTAATTCTTTCGTGTGTGTTGCAATCCTCGGTTTTGTTTGCTGTTCCCGCGTTAGACGATCACCGTTTCGAACTCGCTTCTTGGTTTCCGAACGCTTGTAACAGCGTGTATGCTCTCTGCGAGCACATTATGTAAAAAAAAAAACGCTTGCAACACAAGGCGCTGGTGCATTACCCGTGTGACGTAAACAGAAAAAAATATGTATATACGCTTCGTTAAACTGCGCAAAGCGAGTTAGGATACGAGCCGGTCGCGAGTTCGCGCTGTTTTTTTTTTTTTTATTATCTGCGCCGTAACGGAGCTGTGAGAGAATGAACCGAAAACAACAATTCGCGATCTGCCGTGACAAACGAGAAAAAAAAAAGGAAAGAAAGGCAATTGTCGCCGAGAGAGAGTAGGTTCTAGAATCTGCGTCCGGAGGCCCCGTAATTGCGCACAGCATGCGATCGGCTTCGCAGCTGAAAAAAAAAAAAAAAAAGAACAGCCATTCTACCGAAATTCGATGCCAGTGCGCCTAGATCTCGATTTTGTGGAATCGAGAGGGCGACGGAGGTTAACTCCCTCTTGACCGCAAGCTTTTCACTTTCACATCTCTTTTTGTTGCTGTTGTTGTTGTTGAAATGCAAAAAGCAAAAAAAAACATTTAGTGAACCTGTAATGATAACGGTTCATATCTGCCACTTAACAGTAATAATAAGAAGCATGTAATTAAGATAATAAAGTCGTAAGTTCGGAAAAACCAAGAGCGAAGTGAGATAAGGCGATTAAAGGAGGTGTGCATCCAGCCCTGACACCCCGTAGAAAGACCACAGGTTTGAATGATTTAATTAATATGGTTTAGAAGCGTTGACAACAAGGACGGCGAGTCGCTGAATTCTTCACAAAGTTTTATGAATGATTTATAACAGCTGGCTTTTAACCTTTTATTCAGAAGATCGTAAAAACGAGGAGCGGGGAGCATAAGTGAGATGTGCCTTTTTCAAATATTTTGAGATAACGACCGTAAAAAATTAAAGAAAAAGGAATCTGCTAGCCTACGCTTTCACTTTCACCTTCGCTTTCACTATACGACACTTTCGTATAGGTTTGACGGAAAAACCAGTCGCCATGCAAGGAGGACAGATATATATATGCTTGTCTCTTAAAGGGACTGACAACCAATTTTTAAAAGAAACCTAGTTTTTCTTGTTTTTTTTTAATGGTGCAACGCAAATCTTACCCTCGGTAGTGTTTACACCAGCAGCGATTACTTCAAAAAGCATGTGGATATTTTGTAAGCAGAATTTTTCTATCTGAGCAGCCTCAAAAAAGGAGTCCCCTCCTCCAACAACGCTGAAAAGTGAGAGCGATGCCGATAGCTCGCCTAGTAAATCGCCAAAGCCGCCCGTCGCTCTGCTCTGGCAAGAGTGAATGCAACCGTGGATAACCACCTACAATTTCGACCTTTTCAACCACTTTTTTTTTAAATAAGAAGCCGGTACATTAGGTTTGCGTTGCTGTATGGAGCTTTCTTATATTCGCACCCCGTATCTCCCCGCGCACACGCCTACGTCATGGCTGGTTGGCGCGCGTCGCCGTTTATCCGTCGATAGACGAGCCAAGCCAACTCGTCGAAAGCGAAGGCAGCACCACTTTTCCACTCGCAACCAAACGAATGCTGTTCTGCGCCCCCATTGTAAGTTAGAAAAAAGAACTTATAACAGAAAAAGGTTCACTGCATTTCAATACTAACAAAAAGACCGAGAACTGCGTACACTAATTGAAAGGTCACGTGATGGGCCGCTTGTGCATCTTGATGTTTTCGCCACGCGGGGCGGCGAAGGTCATATTTCGCGACCTTTAATGAAGAATGAAAATTATACATCCACGTTTGATGAGAAAAACGCGGCTCGTTTTAGCCAATGCGATAAGCGAGCTTTCCATTATGGGTTTATCTCGATCGATGTTCTGAGCGGTTGTCCGTCGCTTTAAGTAAGTGGGAGTGGAGAAAGGAGGAAATGTATTTTGTGCACACCTCGTCAAACTGTAAGCGACCTGTTGCTGGCAGACGCGGAATGGCTTCTCTAGCTGCAAGCAAGTAGGAAACACACAAACCAGGCAAGCAACGATGCCGCGTTTTAGTTAACGACGCAGGGCAAGAGGCCATGTTGCTGCGAAATTGCAATGAAAACAACGCACTAGTAAGCGTTAGAGCGGCACTAAAGAGACGCAAGTAATTAAACTGGAGCGATAAGGCCTCGCTTCAGAACTCCATTTTCGTTCATTTTAGAGTAAGCATGTTGACCAGAAGAGAAAATCGTGCTGTCTCGGTTCGAGAACGTCAGTACAATGTCAACGATTTCCGAGTATCACTTCGCATTTGGGCCGTCGTAGCTCGGTGAAGCAATTTCAAACTTGCTATGTTCAGTTTTTTGGCACTCTTTAGAGTTCAATGCAGTCCGTCTTCACCGACATAACTTTAACTAGGCCCAAATAGGCGGTGTAAAAATTAACGATGTCACAGCGAGGTTGTACGGGAACTTCGAAGCGCCAAGGCCACCTGTATTGCATTTTTTTTTACTTTTCTGGCCCACATTGAGCCTCGTCCTCGGAGTGGCCTCCTCTCAAAGTATGAACGGATTTTCTGGTATTCACGAAGAGTCAATTACAACACAGCCCAATTTGTTTTTCTTTTCTCTATCTCTCTCATTCGCGTCCCCTTAGTCAAGTAAGTTGGTTCAAATAAAAGCACAGGTGAATGTGTATATGTCTACGTATGCAGTGTG
Source organism: Dermacentor variabilis (assembly GCF_050947875.1). Classification (NCBI taxonomy): domain Eukaryota; kingdom Metazoa; phylum Arthropoda; class Arachnida; order Ixodida; family Ixodidae; genus Dermacentor; species Dermacentor variabilis. The sequence continues at coordinate 33,847,561 of NC_134577.1, forward strand.
ACGCGCTCTTCAAAGGAAGGGAAAACTTCATGGAAGATCAGTACGCACCTAATTGACATTCAGACCCCGCGCGCACTGCAACTCACATTTCGAAGGAAAGTCTGGATAGAAAAAGCTTTTCCCGACTTGTCTCCACCTAACACTCCAACTCAAAACTGCCGAAAAATGGTTCTTCATTCAATCGAAGAAAAAAAAATGATGTTTGCAGGAAGGCTAAACCACGGCCCGCTCCAAATGCAACACAACACCGTTACCAGAACCAAAGTTTAGAACACACTGGCGGCAATTTGCTGTGAGTGAAACAGTTGGCATTACAGTGAAGAGTGTCCCCGTTTTCTTTGCGGTAAGGCGAAATATAGCCTCTATACAGCTAACGCCCGCAAGAGTTACTGACTCCCTCATTGGGTATAACGAACTGGACGCTCGATATATCGAACTTAGAGCATCCCCTGACAGGTGAGGAGCCGCCTCACTCCTACCGAGCGGCTTTTCGTCTGCGCTGGTGGTAACAAATCCACATATAACAGACTCATCATGAAAGCTCGCCTGAGTTGGTTATAGGGGAGTTTCGGTTTATAGAAAGATTTGATATATCGAAGTATTCTCAGAACATAGCCTGTTCCTTATAACCGGGTTCGATTGATTTTTTTTTTCCGCGATTCAACAATCTTTATATGATTTCCAACTAGCTCGCTGCTTTCCATTCTCTTACCCACGCATGCTCTTCGATAGCTGCGTCTAGCTGGCGTCTCCTCGAAGCGCAGTTGAACAATAATATGGAATGGTGCGTGCGTTCGTTCACTGTTTGCTTCGTAAGCAAAACTCCGACAGTTTCCTGTCAGTCTGCGGGAGAGGCAATTTGTTTCCGGTAGCACTCGGCTGTTTGGAGCTGCACATACAAACTTTGCGATTGCAAGTTTCTGCTCGGAAAACAAAAAAAAAAGAGGGAGGAAGTGTGAGTTGCGCTAATTGCTTTCCTTGCCTAATTGGCCACGGCAGACATGTGCTGTCCTACGCAGCTGACGCTTCACATCTTATCCAAGTTAGCTGCATTCCTTTTTTTTTTCAGAAATACAAAGTGTACTGCGTAAACAGATGTCTTCTTTACTCTGTCCTTTCCGCTGTCATCTATCGCTGTCGTTTTACTCCCCTAATCCCCCCCCCTCTCAGTGCTGGCCTCCGATCAGGTGTAAGCAGAAAAAGTGTGGGGTCCACAGTAATCTCCTTTCCTTCATTTATTTTATTTCATTAAACCACCGATTGCTACTACTACTACTACAACGCCCCAATGTTGCTATGGGGCGTTAAAGCCTATAAACCTGTCGATGAATCGATGGCCGATGATTGTCAATGCACGCGAATAGCGGAACGCTTTTAGAAAGCTATTCGCTTCATAAAAGGGGCCCTGAACCACTATTTCATCGAAGTGTTTAAAACTGGTCCAAATTAGGGACCCGACAGCTACGGGCCCGATACGTAGAGTGGCCAATCTCAACGCGACAGCGTTAAGGAGCCCATGTCGCAGAAGATTCGGCGTCCCGCGCAGGCGTCCGGCGTCGGACGGCGTTGCGGTAAAAGGGTTTTCGAACCATGTATACCTAAAGCCCCTGCATCCACGCGCCACCGCCATTTTCTTAAGTAGCGCCAACCTTTGCTGTGCGCCGCCTTTTCTCCTCACACCAAAAATCCGGTTCCGGCATTTCCGGTTCCGGCATTTCCAGTTTAAAAATTTCCGGTTCCGGCGTTTCCGCTTCCTGGAGTTGCGCTGCGGGAATTTCCGCTTTGACTGCTGTTAGACGATGGTGAGACGCCCGCGCGTGCTTAGTTGAGCTGTGGCAGTCGCCATAAGAAGAATGCAAAGGGGACAAGCTGTTGTATTCCGCTGAAGTAGTAGTTGGCGGTCACTGGTTTCCAAATGCACGAAAAACGGCAGTGGTCTCCAAGCGCCCAGGCACTACATTCCACTGTACGTTGTCGCTCGTGCCACAACCGGTCGCAGGTTGACGCGAAGCAGCGAACACGAGCAGATCGCTGGTTACAATAGGCGGTGGTTCTTGACTGGAATTGCATTCACAGTTTCAACCGCAGCTGGTGCAATTAAAGCCTCTCCAGTGACGCGAAAGTAAACAACGCTAAAAAACAAAACGTCACTTCCACTCGGAACAGGAAGCTGCAGCTACGTAAGTTCCGCTTGGCACCGGAAGCTAAGGGGGTGAGTGGGAGAGGGGCGTGGAGAAGGAGCGCAAGTTGGCGGTACTTAACCTGGTCGGCGGAAACGTGTATGGAGGGGCTTTATGTATACCCATGTCTCCGATGTGACGCAAGGAATTGGCTGAACTAATTGAATTTCACAAGCTAAAATACGCAGGAAAATCGTAAACTGCGACTTGCACACAACCTAGAGACATGATAGCCCTCGGATTGTAATTTGACTATACGTGAAAACATAACTCTGTACTGCGAAAACTCAAAGAAACCCCTTCACACACACAAACAGGCCGCAGCGTCCGCCATTTTGCGCGCGCCGGCGCAACGGGTGCCTTGGGTACCTTGGGAGCCACGGAGCGGCGCGCCCGGTTCCTTGCAGTACCTCCAGATGGCCCTCGCCTCCGCTGCATCGCGGGCCACGGAAAAGGCCGCGTTTCTACCCCAAAGCCCGCCTTCGTGCATAGCGCTCGCGGCTAGCGTTAACCGGTAAACATTACGGTTGCCGAGAAGCGTGACAAGCAGTCAGGCATCTTTGAACACTATGGCGTTCCAGGCGAAGCTTCAGCGTCCTCGAATATTTTTTTTAATTCCTACACAGGCGGCCGCGGCCGAGCTCACGATGGTCGGCGTCTACCGGAAGTATACGTAATTATAATCGAAATTCGAAAAACACATTTTCGTTTAACTTTTACCATGTTTATTAAACTTCGTCAAAAAATACGCACAGTAAAAGTAGGAAGAAGCGCAGTTATCCAGACACCCTTCTTGACTGACGTCACCTATTGGCCGACAGCAGCCGGGTACATGAATCTGCTATATTACGAAAGAAAGCGTTCAGAAAAATAAAAGACCAAGAATCAGGATTCCGTCGAAAAAAGAGCGTCTGAGAGAAAGATGACTTCGCGCTCCACATGCCAGCTCCACGGCCCACGGAAGGCTGCGAAACTTGGCTGACGCGTCAACAGCGGTGTGTGCTATGAGCAGACTATGATTTTTTTTTTCACCAAGCCCGAGGGGTGGTTCAGGACACCCTGTAAAAGAATGACGCGCTAGCTTGAAGGCGTGTATTTGTTGCAACGGAGACATTTACCTATTGCATTTCTTGTTTGATCCCCTATTTCCACACAGAAGAGAGCCGTTAACCAGAACACCCGTGGCGATAGCACAGATGGCTGTACGTATAAGCTGATTCCTCTCGCGAGCGGTGTCTGCGGCGGCGCCAGCACCGCTGCGGTACGCGACAGCAAGGAGCTTTACAAGAAAGAAAAAAGTTCTGGAGTCTGGAATGGAGATAACGTCCTGAAAGTGAAGCCATGTCGCCGCCATCATACAGAGGACGCGAAGAGACGCCAGGGAATAGTGGAGAATGGGAAGCGCCTTTTCCAATTCATTCGTGGTTAAAATGGCTATATTTTGTTTAGCTTTCTCGTATAGATCCGACTGAATGTCTATCTTTGCGTCACTAGGTTTAGAAGGAAACCTGAACGCAGTGGCACATTATAGTCGGCTCTTGTTTTTCCAACTACCCTAACGTTTACATTCGCAAAAAAAGAAAAGCACCTAACTTAGGAGCGGACTCCAGCCTGCGCGGCACTTCCTCAGGGGTGAAGTCAGGGCAAGCGCCGGCGTTCACCTCTGCTCGTAAGTTACGAGAGCTGCCACGCTAGCAGTTTTCTTTTTTTTTTTTTAACGTCCTTCGGCTACTGCCATTCTCCACTCCCGCAGAGGAGTGGAGAAGGGCAGGGGGAAAAGAGGAGGGCAGCCTTTCCTGAGCGCTCCACCCAAGGAGGTTCTAAAAAAAAAAGAAACATTTTGGAGTGACGCCCTCGCAGATTCTTACCAGCAGAGATGAAGCTGGTGCCTGGCTCGACTTTACCCTTGAAAGCTAGCTGAACTAGGTGGAGAACAGCCGCAGTGTAACTGCTCGTGATCTGTTAACATAAACTTTAGACTAATTCTAAAATAATAGCTGCTTGTTTCGGGCTAAAATATTCGGCTTTGCTCAAGTAGGGACATCATAACATCCCACACAAGTTGCCAAGGCATTCAGGATTCATCCTCAGCTACACAGCGACAGACACGTCGAGAAACATCTGTACAGCAAAGATGGGATTTGTCAAAGCCGTTGGGAGGGAGGAGAAAAACGCTTCCTGTTCTCCGCCCCGTTACAACGTTAATCGATTCCTCTAGTAAGGTGACAGCGGCTGGCTCTCTACTCCAGGATATTCTTTCTGTTTTAGACCTCACTGGACGAATCCGCCACAGCCTGTAAACATGCAGACAACCGAGAGTTCTCGCGTTACACCATGTGGGCCTCGAAGAGCTATCTTTAACTGGCGAATTCGGCGACCAACGTGCCGAGAGAACGCACGAGAGAACGCGAGAGAGAAGGGGCGCTTTGCATCGACGGTGAAAGCACGACCAACACCGACCGCGAAAACGTGCGAAAGAGGCAAAGAAAAAAAATATGGTTGAAAAAAAAAAGTAAACGAGAACTACGGTGGGAAACCAGTACCAAGGTGTATCGCGAAGCCGCCCGACCGAACCGAACGTAGTCTGGAGCGTAGTGAATAATACATTGACCACCGGAACGAACGATGCAGCGAAACGTGTAAACGCGGCGGCGACCTGTTGTCGGCACTGCGACGCCTCAGCAGGTTTTCCGGAGCGCAGCATCGAGCGGCATAAAGGAGCGGTACGAGAGAAACCGACTGCCTGCATAATTGATGCGTACCCTATTTTTATTTATTTCACGACGAAGCTTCTTTCTCGTCGCACTCTAACGCTAGTTCATTAAATTCTCGATAATTCTATTGCTTCGGACGTTCGCCGATTTCTGCTGAACTTATTCTCTGGCTAAACGAGCGTGCCCGAAAGTGGTCATCAACTTGCCAACTAGAGAAGGCGTACAACGGACCGTCGTGAAAGCTGGGCAGATGCCATCACGCTCGCATAACAAGATTTCTTTTTCACTTTTGTACCCGAATTCTGCATTGTTCTCCGACGGCCTGGTACTGAATGGTGGTTTTGAAGTTATATAACGACGTGAGAGCAGTATCAGAAGGGAATACGGGAATATCTTCTTCTGTTCTGTCGTACGCTGTTCGCGATCATTTAGCCAAGGCCATTCGCGACGGCGCTGTATTCTATTCCCCAAGCGTGTCTTGTATCTAGGTAAGTAGGCGTGGAGATGGCACCACGTCGTCGTATAAGGGTTGGTTGAGATAACGAAGTGGTCTCTACAACATTAATGATGCAACCACGCGCTCTTCACGATCAAGTTGCACTGGCGACTTGAATGCACTCAAAGCGGACCCAATCCGTGGGCACGAAATCCGACGAGGTCTTGTCAGGAGAGTTACTGCGACAAACGCTGATGCGGTGTTCCCTAAAGTCTGAGCAAGGCAATGGCGGTGGCTGCGCATACATTGTTGCAGTCTTATCGCGGAGCGTCAAAATAGAAGCGACTTCAGACACGTTAAGGCCGAGCGGACGCTCATCAAGTTTGCGAAAGCGCAATGCCTTTTTGCCTGGTTCTTTCTGTTGAACCGGATGAAGTTGCTTGCGGTGGTATTTCTCTCCTCGCTGACTAGTAGTAAGAATTCTGGTTTACCGCTCTGGAAGCGTATGAGAAAATCCGTAATTTTGTTTGACGCTGAAGAGAGATCGAGCCGACAAAAGGCGCGAGCTGGAGACTCTGAAATGTGCTGGTTTGAAAGAATCTTTAATGTCGTTGTCCATGACGCAACTCGTTCCACGAAAGCTGTGGGCAAGTGTATAACATCATATACGGTGGAACCCGAACATTACGAATTCGGGAAAGCGAATTATTCTGTGTATTGAACAAAGGAAACTTACTAACCGACACCCATGTAAACCAACACCCTCATAACGAACTGGACATCAGATAATCGAAATGGTGTCGTCCGGTGCAAAAACCCACGAAGCCGCTTGCGAGATTGCCCGGAGGCAGGGAAGAAGCAAGGGTGTCAACGCGAGATCCTACCGCGTCGCTTACACATGTGATGCCGCGTTGCTTGCAGGTACTGCTGCGGGAGTCGGACGGCTAGGACGCGGTAACACCTGTTTCAGAAAGATTCCTTCCTTGATTATTTTGTCCACTGGAGATAACAAATGTGTATATAACAAACGCACCACAAAACTTCGTTACGGGCGAGTTTGCATATAAAGGCCTGTTCATTATAACAGAGTACGACTGTACATGAGAAGTTGAGTCATTTTTCAATTATTATTATTAACATTACGCTTAACAAACGCCGGCATTTGGGGTTTCTCTGGTTAAGAGTTCGAAAGATAATAGCTTTCGACAAAAGTTCAGTTATCGATGTGCGGCCGAAACTTAAAAGATGTGTTATTGTGATTCTCGTGTCATTAATCAGTTTTACTTCTTTTCTTTTTCTTACACCGCAAGCGTCTTCCGTGCGTTACTGTTACACGAGTTCCTGCTGATGAATTTTCCACGAGACCTCATTCTGTGAAACTTCCGTGCAGTATCGATTGTGAGTCAAACGCGCACTAAATCTGGAATCTCAAAGGTTTCTTTTTTTTTTCTGGGAAGGCCACCGCACGTCATGCTCATCTCCGTGCCTTAATGTTGATTGCCGGGCACGCTTAGTAGTACCCCCCCCCCGAGATACCCGGAAGTAGTCTTTATAATACGCCCAGTGCTACCGTAGCTACAGCTGGCGCCACTCAATTCGAGGGAGTCGCAAACGAGTTAGGGAACGGCGTAATACCCGCCATTAGCGACTCGTAAAATGCGCCGAGTGGCTCGGGGGGGGGGGGGGGGGGTCGACGTGTTTGGGCAGTGGTTTTGCTTTTGCTCCGGTCCCACTGTGCAATAAACGGACGCTTCGGAACCGAGCTGTGGGCGGGATGTTGAGAGACTCAGTGGCCAGAGCCAGCTGGTGGAGAGAACGAACTTTCGTATGTGCATTCCAAGCACATTTAAAACACACGCTTTTTTATTAGTTCAAATACATCTTTTTTTTTAATCGCCCATCGCAAATAGCGCTTGTCCAAGTGGATTGCGGAAATTACCTGCCTGAGTAATGTCAGTGTTCTGGTAGCTAATTGAAGAGGTGAGCTAATAAAAGCTGTTTAATTATTTTCCTTTTGGCCCATGCTGCAATTGCAAAATAAGGTTGAGAAGTAGTGAAGTCATCTCTGTGCAACTGACAACTAACGCTAGCACCACTTTTGAAGATATACGGCACGAAAATGCGCTGAAAGGCGCCGTTACCTTGCAGGTAAGATAAACCAGAGTTGATACAGGCGGAGGCTTTTGGGAAACTGGCAACTTGAACGTGCATGAATTTCAGTAAATTACCTTAATGTGTAGATGTGTATCTTGGAAGTGGTTCTTGTTTCACGATTTCGGAAAAACAGGCACGACAACACTACTCATCGGCTTCAATTTGGCAATTGCTTCACGTACTCCTAAGTGAATAAGGAAACAAATCGACGACTGCATTTGATGCGACGAATCTGCGTTCCTTCATTACGCACTGAATTCCTTAACTAATATGAATTTTGATTTTGGGAAGGTCATTTAGACAAGCGCTTCGTACACTTAAATTTCAATCGAAATAATGCTTAGAAGTAAAGTTACTTCCTTTAATTTTTGTTGTTGCTGTTTGTATGGCCTTTCATAGTGCGTTGACTTGTCTGACTTGTTTCTATGCATTTGCTTTGTACTTCTCAGACATTATAAGCACGAAATTTCCGACTTCGTCGAATGCGAATGTTCGAGAAATACAATCCTCGAATATAGAATCGAATTTCTTGCCCTTTCTAAACAAAATGAAATGAGTTTTGCGTGGAGCTTGTTTGTCACAAAATAAGTAGGACTTAGTTACATAGTTCGATGCATGCACGTAACGCTATTCAAAACTAGACGTACCGTCAGTTAAAGAGCTTGTAAATGATGAACTGCTTTCATTCATTCTGTGCACGATGACGGCAGTTAATGAAGCAAGAGGAATGCACATGACCATATGCACCTGGAGTGTTGTGTTCACTGAAGCCGATGAATGACACAACGGCACCACACACAGTTTTTTGAACGATACGTATATAGGATTACAATGTATAAATGGCAAACTGCTTTGCTTACATTGAGAGAAAGAATTCGCATATAGGCTGTCTAAAAGCGAGGAATTCTTAGGGAATCGCATATAATTATTAAATAGAAGATACCTGCCCCGTGCGTTCGTCCAGGAAGTAGTGGCATCTGTGAGCAACAAGCTCTGCTCTCCTGCAGCAGAATAATTCGGAACAGCCTTCACTTGCATCGGTATCTCTTATCTGAGACGGCAGTGACTTGCTATTCCTTAAATTCGAGCAGAAACGAATATTCGACACTTTCGAATGGTGAATTCTCGAGCCGAATTGGAACAAAACAGTCTCTGCTATTCGATTCGTATTGGAAATTTCGACTGTTCGAACACCTTTGGTTTTATTGCGACGGCAGTTATACGGGCACTCCAGGCACGTTTCTGCCGTCGGCGTCGCCGTCGCCGTGAGGTACCGTACAAAGTCCGACGGCGATAAGACCGTCGCCGGGCGCCGTACGCTGAATTTGCGAGTGAGAGCGTGGGAGGGTGAGCCGGCGATCGCGGCGCCCGCCCGGGCCACTGTGTCTTGAAAGCCATCTGCGACGGGGAGAGTCCGCCGCGCGCTGCGTTTTCGCGACTTAGTTGGCGTTGGACGCGAGACGCAGCACGAAGGTAGTTCGCTCGCTGCTGCTGCCGCGCTTCCTCGCTGCAGCGTTTTGACAGCGAGTGTGCGCGGTCATCGAGTTAGCTGTGCTCATGTTTTCTTGTGCGCGCGTGACACCTCGCTTGTTAATTTAGTTAGCGTGCCTATGTTTACAAGTTTGTACGGACGATAAAACTACTATCCTTACTTCGTATAAATGTCCACTAATATGCTACCGCTATCGATTCTTCGCCTTTCAGGCGAAACTGTGACGTTCTTTCTTTCACACTTCTCCAAGGGTGGCCCTGTCCTCAAAAGTAGGTACGGAGCTAATAATGAAAACAGCAACGATTTGATTGATTGATTGATTGATTGATTGATTGATTGATTGATTGATTGATTGATTGATTGATTGATTGATTGATTGAGGTCAAAGTACGTGATATGGACAGGCGTAGCTAGTACGCAGATGGCGCGTAAAGCGTTACTAGAATATCGGTATATCGAAGTACGAGCTCGAAAGATATCTTAGCCGGCGTTGAGGAAACACACACACTCAAGATAGAAAGAGATAGACCCAGATGATAAAGTGTACTCCACAAAGCATAGCACGCAAGACAAAAAGTATATGCTGGTGGCAGAAGACCCAGAGTGTCTCAGAATGATCGAGAATCGCTGTGGGAGCCCCAGGGCCCGTATATAAAAGCCCCAACATCTGTTTCCTTGTCCTTTTATTTCAGACCCCGCTGTCATCCCTGCAACTTATCACCCCGCAAAGGAACGCAGACAATGCAGTGCGACATGTCGTGTTGCCAAAAAAGGCTTAGCAGACGTCAAAGAGAGGGAGAGGGAGAGATAATGAATGGCGGCAGCCGAGTCCAAGAGACTTCTGCGCCGTTGATATACGGAGATGAACAGATACCGACATGGCGGTATACGACACGTCCGCCAGGAAGACGTGTACATAGCGTTGTTCCATATAGCGACGTACACTGGGGCCAAACTCAGGAAATATGGAAGTAGTATTCTAGCCCTGATGATTCAAGCCACGCGCGTTCGCAGTGCTAGAGCCTCCTGCCGGTGTCTTCAAGAAACGAAAAACAGAAACGTTAAAGCTTGAACGCTGACTTAAAGGATAGAGCACAGAGCTTAACGTGAAGCATAATACAAATATCATGACCGTGCATGTAGAACAAATAAATAAATTTATGTAAAGAAATTTACCAATTCCGTCAGTTATGAATACGGGACAAGAATGTTCAAATATCCCTGTTATATCCGTATTCATATCGAACGATAAGTGATCTCAGTGTACTTGCTACCTGATCACTCTCCGCACAGTACTTATAAATTTTCAGTTATTGTTTGTTTTATTGTGTCATCATGCTGTACATTTTCAGTATATTTTTTGCCTGCAGCATATTATGCTTCCTCCTTACAAGAATGCATACGTTGACTCGACGCTTGCGCTTGGCAGTATTTTTGTTTTGAATTCTCTTGCCTGTGGCCCACCTGCAGGAGGGAGGAGAGGGCCAGTAAAGCTGTTTATAGTCTTTTTCTTTCCTCGTCCATGGATAATGGGAATAAAGTTATGTTCTGTTCTTCCTAACTGTAGTAGTGATCGACCACAACTAGACCATAGTTACACAGCTGCAGGCATAATAACCTGCAGTGAACAAGGAACAATGGTTTTGGAAGAACGCTCGCATTTAGCTCTAGAATCACTTTATGATACAGTTCGTTAGAATGACGATTTATCCGCTTGGACTTTGATAAGTTTAGCTGCGTATTTCATCTGTGCCCACAGAAGCAGACGAAGTTGAGCGACAATTGTGCCGCCTGCATAGCGATGCCGAGCACGTCTGTCCAGCTGCTCGGGAGCAGACGACAGGACGCCCATTCACTGCCCAGTGAATGGCGCCGAAGTAAACCGCTTTCAAGCATTCGCCATTGGAGTAAAATATAATAAAACAATCAAATTGCAAGAAACGGCAAAATATACTTGCGAGTGCTTATCTTCCCTTTCCTTTCTCCGATACTTGGCTTCGTTTGCTGCCTTTTTTACGTTAATAGTCCTCGCTATCTCGGCAGATCGAGGCCCAGTGAGCAATGGCGCCCGGCAGGGTAAACATAAGCCACGCCTGGATGGAGCAAGCGTAGCCGCACATGCGAATGTAATTTCACCCTGAGTTCCTCTGAAAACAGGCAGTCTAAATTCCATTCACGAATGCACTCTTCTAGTGGAGAGACGTGTACGCTTTCTTCCCACGATCCACCACATCACTCGGTTTTTCTTCCGCAATCACGTAGCCACATTGAGTTAAGCCAAGGCGCAGCCTTATTCGGACGGCAGATAAAAAAGGGTTAGACCTAGGGCGCAAGAAAAGTAACGCGACCGGGACTCCACAATGACGCTCCACTCGCCACGTCCTTTTTGTCGTGCAGCCAATCTCTCCGCCATTTATACTCTCCGGGCTCAATTTGATGTCGCGCGAGATTAAACTTCCTACTGCAATACGGACGCAATGAGCGTAGCGTTCATCGCACGCGCCGTGACCCAACTAGATTGGGGTTTTGTCTACACAGAGAGAATAGGAGAGGAAGGGGTGAACAAAAACAATACGTTTAATCAACGCTGGCCTTCTGTGGCGAGAAGGCACTTTTCTTGGGTGCTGTGACAGTGCAGCAACAGTGCTTTAAATGACGAAGGAATTAGTAGACGCTCGCTACGAAGTTATTAGCGAGCGAGCGATCGAACGAACGAACGAACGAACGAACGAACGAACGAACGAACGAACGAACGAACGAACGAACGAACGAATGAACGAACGAACGAAGGGTGTAAACTGTTTTTAGTGTTCAGTGACACTACGCCCTTAAGCAAAATTACACCCTTTTGCCACACAACAATGATCGTCATTTGTCTTGTCTGCATTTCCTTTCTCTAACGCGGCGAGCTCGGTACCTCCCAGCAACGAACGACATGCGCGTTATCAGCATGGCATAGCATTCCCGACAGGAAAGTAGCGGGCGCGGCGTTTTCAAGAAAGGAAACGCAAGGCAGATGATTATCGTTGTGTGGCAGAGGTACACCCCAAAGGGTGTAACTTTGCCGAAAGAGTGTAAACGGTTAGAAACCCACATTCTACACTCTAAGAAAAGTTTACACCCTTTAGAGTGCCCCTTCTGCCACACAACCATAATCGTCATCTGCCTTGATGCGTTTCCTTTCTTTAACGCTGCGAGCCCAGTACTTTCCAGTAACGAACGGCATGCGCGTTATCAGCATGACAGCATTCCCGACAGGAAAGTAGCAGGCGCGGCGTTTTCAAGAAAGGAAACGCATCAAGGCAGATGACGATTATCGCTGTGTGGCAGAAGGGGCACTCCAAAAGGTGTAAACTTTTCTTACTACATTGTTGTGTGGCAGAAGGGGCCCTCCAACAGGAGTAAACTTTTCTTATGCAGCCCGACAGAAAAAACAAATCCCATAAAAGTGCGCGAAAAAAAAAAAAAAACATGCACACATCAATTGCCAAGAATTTCTGAACCTTTACAAAGGCAAATTCTGATTTCACGTGAATCCCTGCCGCCGGGTTTGTTTTTCTTTTTCTTTTTTTTTAACACATACAAAATTGCACTTGTGACAAGCGCGTTTAGTAAGCGAGAATTCTGATCTCACACGGTAGGAAAACGGCTTCACCGCACAACCCTATTGCGAACGGCGCGATTTTAGCGCCAGCTTTGCCACATTTAAATGTAGTGAACAGCAGGTGTACCCTTAAACGTACCCTGACTAGCTAGAGTAGCAGCACTTCTGCATACGTGTCCGCTGAACACGTCTGTAAGTGAGGAAAGGAAAAATAGTAACTTCTACATCAAATCCCATAAGCCTTGCAGCCACAACGAGCAGTTCGAGAAATCAGTAATCCGCGCCATATGCGAAAAGAGTCACCCTTGTTTCCCACCGTTAAAATCCAAAGGCCATGCCCTTTAGATATACAATGTTCGGGCGGGCAAAATGACGTATACAAATTTCACAGCGAACACGTTCGATCGCGGTCGAGTCTAATCAGAACCGAACTTATCGATCACCATTGGCTTCCTTGTGCAAATAAACCGATAGCGATCGAGAAATTCGATCCCAGTCGCACATGATCACGATCCAAAGCGTCCCGTGTCACCCGCGGTTCAATACTTGAGTCAAATAAATAAATAAATAAATAAATAAATAAAAACACAAGACAATCGGGAAAGATCCTGGGAGGGGGGAGGGGGGGGGAGCACAACAGCAGCAGCTTCTCGAAGAGGCACAACTTAAGGCACTAATTGCTAAGCTTCCTAATAAAGCGCAAAAGAAATAAGCAAAACTAAACTAACGAGCTCCACACAGACGAAACAAATTTTGTAACACTTTTCGCTTCATCTGCCTGCCCGCCTCAGCTGCGCGGTTAGGCGAGCACTGCTGTTCAAACTTAACAAGTGCGCCTTTTATTATTACAACCGCGCTTCAGTTGCGTTTTCTCAGAGGCACGAAATGCGTACGCATCTATAAATCGGTTAGCGGGGCGCAGACGACAACTACAGCTAGGTAGAAATGTCTTGCTCGACAACACTCACATTTGGCGGGCCTTCCTCCAGTAGCGCGAGCTGCGACGTTCATCCGGCAGTAGCAGCTTTTCATCACAGTACCGCCGAGGAACACACAATGTTCGCCCCTGTAGTTGAAACATTCGCCGATCCGCCGGCACCTACTGCCATCGCCCCGTACAGTGGGGCCCATGTTTTCCCGCCGAAACCGAGAAAATTTGGTGCAGCAGCCGCACACCAACGCGTGAACCCGCCAACTAAGGTAGTTTTGCAGTTTTTCCCGCGCGCCAGCGTACCCCGTGGCACGATTTGACCAATCAGGCAGCCCTTGCGCACGGCACCCAGGAGCAGAGCGGGCCCCGGGGCCAACGACCCTGAGACCTTGGACATGACCTCCTGCATTTTCTTCAAGGCCTTCCCGGCGGCGACAAATCTGGGATGTCTTAGAGGGCGCCGCAATCCCAGCAGAAAATCACGTTGTGTGAGGTACGGTTAGAGTCACGTCAACTTTCTTCACTAACATTCAATGTGGGATCCATAGGGTTTCTCACTACTCTATGGTGGGATCCAATCAGCGGCAGTAGCGCGCGGTGACAGTTGTTCACGCTATACCAACAATAGTATATCTGTTATTTAGTACTGTGGTGCAATCGCGGTAGGCCACTGGTTCTTTATTCTATGCACTGGCTACCCATGCATTGCAGGAAGAGGATGTAGACACTGAAGAAATGGAGGAAGCTTTGTCTTGGGCACCGCGGTCTTGGGGCAGTAGCGTTGATTTCTTTAGACGCGACCGTGTACTGTGGCTTGACGCGTAGCGCGGTTGATTGGTTGAAATGCGAACGTTTCAGACGACGGGGTTGTTTGCTACGTTGTTCTATGCTGTTTGTTTGACGTCGAAACGGTGTCCCTTACTACTCGTCTGTGTGGAAGAAGACGACTGCGCGTGAAATACATTGAATACGCTGATTTCAGTAATCGAAAGAATGCGGTCTGCCTTCATATCGCGTGATCGCTGTGGCACTGTTAGCAGTGCACGTGTTGTGGCACGTGAAGTCCGCGTGACATGTAAACGCTTTCGGAATATCACTGCGATCATTCGCCGGAAATCTCGGTCTGCTGTGTCCGCGAAGACTTCTCTTCAAGAAACAAAAAATCGAACAATTGTGAACAAATTTCTGGACTATAAACAACATTTGATGGTTATAACCGCCGAAAGCTTGTTCGTTTAACGAATAGCAGTCGCGCGCTGGGCCGATAACAACGGCGGCAAGTTCAAGCCTGAAGAGGGCGAGGATTGATTACAACCCGTCTGCGCCATTCCCGCGTCTGTCTTGGGGAGGAAGACGGCTCAGCCGGCGCCATCATTATTTTCTACTTCTGGCGGGTGTTTCGAAGTTTGCTCGCCCTTGTCTTTGCGAATTTGAGAACATAAGAGTAGGCACAGGCAAAAATTGCAGTCTACTAAGCGTAGCTTTGATTTCAGTAAATGGATTCCTTGCTTGCGTATTTTATCCACTGGAGATATCAAGTTCGTGTGTAGCGAATGCATCGTAAGAATTCCTTTAGACTCGTTATGGTGGGTTTCGGTATATCAAATTACCTCGAGCTATTTTACGCCTGGTTCGACTGCACAGCTATTCCTAGCAGGAGGTTGTTCAAATTACGTTTAAGTTAGCTATAGCGGTAATTGTCCGCAGCCAAGCTTGTGATAACGTCAGGTAAGACACGTCGAGGATAACCCACATTGGACGTCAGTCTCCGCCCCTTCGGCAAAACTGTCGCTGCGGTCGCCGGAAGCAAACCAGCAAAAAAGGGAAGTATACTCACAGGACTCAAAAGTCAGCGAAGCAAGAAAATCACCAGTAACAATATTTTCAGCTTCTGGCCTTTTCGTCACTGTTTCTCCGTCCTGCCGTTCGTTCGTTCGTTCGTTCTATTCGCTTACATTGGCAATCATCGTCGATGGTTTCTGCAACATTTTCTTCGTTCGTAGCGCACGTTTTTGAACACGCACCCGTCATTGCTTCGAGCTTTATCGTCTCAGTTATTACCCTTCGAAACAGAAAACTAACACTTTCTTTTCTATCTCTCTGGGTACTCATTCCGAACACTTCTCTCATTGTACGTTTGTTTCGTTCATTTTACTGTAGATGGAAGTCTTGAATGCTTATTTCTACTTGCTTCCTCACCTCTTCTACGCATAGCAGCGTGTTTTATTGCGTCCGTCCCACAAATATCTTCAACAAATGTCGTTCGTTCCAAGCATTTGCTCACGTGCCCTTGAGATTTTTCAACCGTGAATGCCTCTTCCATCTCGTAGAACGTTTGCAGTTTAACGCCCGCGTCGGGCACGCTTTTCATCCTTGAACGGCTGTAATGTTATGCCCTCTGTAGCCTGTGTCCCGTATCGGAAGTGCAACATAGCCTAAGAAGTTTAACGTCAGCTAACGCTGGCGCGCACACAAGAGCCATTCTACCCCACCGTCCCTTTCTTTTTCGTTTCTTTTTTCTCGCGAGCAGACGACAACGCCATCATATCGTCTGCATCATCATCGTTATTACAACGCACGTCGTCCGTCTTTGTTGCAACAGCCGCGTGCCGTCTCCGATTTCCGGTCATAGGGGGCAGCACCCGACCTCCCACATCTCGCGCACACGTTGCCTTCGGGGCGTGTACGCGATATATCTGCGCGATGCTTCCGTTCCGGGGGCCGTGCTTATCGCTCGACCTCGTGTATTCCGTAAGGCCTGTGTGTTCATAGGTCTCCGAGACCGGTCGGGACAGCTTGTGTAGCGACCCCTTTGTGTCCAGACCACGAAGATAGCTGTAGCGTCGTTGTGATGCTATTAGGTCAGTCGTAATGCCTCGCCTAACGGTGTTTTTCTTTCTTTTTTTCGCGGCGTGCTGCAGATGAATGGAGGCGACAACGGATGCCTGAACAGAAGATAATCTTTCTTCTGGGAGACACGTCGTTGAAGCAGGTGCTGCGATCGCCAAGAGATTAGGACGTCGCGAGTTTAGTGGCCAAGAGAAGTGCAATAACGAAGATGAGCCGACTCCCGACCAGCATTTGCTGCGGCTTCACGCAGTATCACGCAATCTCACAGTATCCACCAAAAGTTCGCGGGACGCGGATATCTTCCGCGAGAGAGAGAAAGAGAGAGAGAAATTTTTCGCACGGCGAAGGTAGGGCGTGTTGGTGTGCGGCATGATCTCACGATACAGCACAGAACACGAACAAATAAACTGCACACACGAAGCGCCGACTACCCGCAATATATATTTAGATACATGCAACCAATATAACGTACAGCGCACAGACATCCGTAAACAAGAAGACAAAAAAAACAACTTAAGGTTAAGAGATACCGATGAATAGACTGGTAAAACCACGAAGAAGCAAGGCCGTGATTTACGAGCTATTAGCGCAAACAATAGCGCAATCATATTTGACTCTGCTGCTCGGAAGTATTGACCCGTTTTCCATTGAACCGGGCTGGTTTGTCATGTAGCGTACCTGTACCGGCCTAGCCTGAGAGATTCGCCGGCATCTCTTCCTGTCATATCGAACGGCCGAGACAGGGTTTTGTTATTGGCTGGCTTTTGCGCCCCTGCGTGACTCTGTTCCGAGCCAACACGTTTCTACATTGACTCAACAGCAACCATGTACTCGTCGTCCAATTCGCTCGTACCTCATTAGCGAAGGCTATCGATAACGCACCTCATTTCGTAGATGAGCTGTGCGTGTAGGCGGCGCTCTCCACGGCTTGTTTTCCCGTATTCTTCGGGTGTTGATTCGTCTTATCGATTTTTGCTGTCACTGTGTGCCTATACGCCTGCCGCCAAACACAAACGTAAACAGACAACAGCAAGAAAAACAAGACAAAAGATGCGTACGCGTAGCTGCCGTCGATCACTGACGCGATAAACAATGGGTTTAACAAGACGGGCTCATAACAAAGGAGTGCGGAAACGTGATACACGCATATGTACGAAGAGAACTGCGCAAACCTAGATAAATACAGAAAGATACCCATTGGCACTCGTTTACACAAATAACAACACACACGGGCACTCCAACACGCCCACACAGACACGCGCGCACGCACGCACACGTGAGCACACGCACAGAGAGAGAGGGGGGGGAGGGAGGGGGGAGGAAGGGGAGGGGAGGGATGGTTACGCGTTGTAGATCAGGAAGCAGCCGCATTTGTATGAAGGAATCGCAGGTCCAAATGTTTTTCGCAAACAACGCCTGACCTCCCAACCATGCCTAAATGAATGTACCTCGGGGATTCCGAGTGCAAGAGAATGTTGAGGAGACCGCCAGTAAACGAAAAAAAGAGAGAGAGAAAAACTGGTACAACAGAATAAGTTCATGACACGCAGTCGCGGCAAATAATCAGACACCCTGTTCAGAGGAGGCCATTTAGTACATATAAGTCGGCCAACCGCACTTCGGCGCGGTCAACGCCCGGTTTCCCAATCGAAAACTCTCCCCGAAGTTCCGACGCTCGATGAGTTGCTCTCCGCTCGAACTTCTCGTTGGAGAGTTTTTTTTTTTTCTTATTTTTTTGTGCCGCATACGTCCCTATCATTCACGGAGGCAACGTTAACGTTCGTGAAACGCAGAAGAAAAACGGACGACAAAAAAAAAACTCTGGCTACGCGGTAAGTGATGCGATGTGAGAGAGAGAGATAGAGAGAGAGGGGGAAAGAGAAGGGCAGAAGGAAAGGCACGGAGGTTAACCATACTGGGTCCAGTTTGCTACCCTACACGTAGGGAGGGGAATGGGGAGTGAACGAGAGAGAGAGAGAGAACATGAGTGTATAGCGCCCTTTCACATGCAGTAAGTTAGGTGCAGGATGTATACCGACACTCCTTATACCTTTATCGATGCGATGTAGCGTTCAAACAAACGAATACCGCGAAATTTGAGCAGCACTCTTTCGTAATAACTTTAACGCTTTGACAGTGCATCAGAAGCACTTTCAAAAACTGCAACTGACTCTCAAAGGACGAGATAGACCCTACGTTTTTCTCATCGCGAGCGCATTACAGCGGATCACGTGCGCATCAATGTGTGCATAAGAGAGAGAGAGAAAACAAGGGTAAGAAAGGCAGGGAGGTCAGCCAGAACAGGATCCTGTTTGCTACCCTACACTGGGGGTAAAGGGGAATATAAAGAGGAAGAGAGAGAGAGTAAGCACTGAGTACGTGTGGGAGGGACACCATACACAATGACACTATAAACGGTCTCTTAAGCCCGTGCACTTCAAGTACTGCACAAGTGCACTAATCGCTTTTCGAGCCAGTGACGGGTGTGGCCACGGTCCGAGTATCTTCGACTCGGTGAACGGTCTCGATTCTAGTCGGGGTAAAGTTGCCCGCAAAGAGAGGCATTGGACATCGTAGCGAGGGCAGGTACACAATAGGTGCTCGATGGTCTCCTCGCACCCACAGGAGTCGCACATCGGGTTCTCGGCCATTCCCATACGGTAGAAGTATGCGTTCGTGAACGCCACTCCCAGCCACAAGCGACACAACAAGGTTGTTTCGCCGCGGGAAAGGCTAGATGGCAGTTGTAGCCGTAGCGTGGGGTCCAGTTTACGTAATCTGCAATTGAAGGCACTTGAAATCCAGAGATCTTGTGACTTCTTGCGAGCAGGTAGGCGAAGTTCTCTGGCAGCGTCCGACCTCGCCAAAGGTGCTGGACGCGTCTTGGTATCTTCGTGGGCACACCGGGCAGCCTTGTCAGCTAGGTTGTTGCCGACGATGCCACAGTGAGCAGGGATCCATTGAAATATAGTGGTGTGCCCTCTTTCCAGAGCATGGTGGTGCACTTCCCTGATGTCAGATATCATCTGCTCGTAAGTTCTGTGACGTAATGCAGACTTGATGCTGTGAAGGGCTGCCTTAGAGTCACAAAATACGACCCATTTCTCTATTGGCTCTTCGGTGATGTACATCATAGCGGCATGGAGAGCTGCAAGTTCTGCCGATGTAGATGTAGTCGTGTGCGACAATTTGAATTTAACTGTAACGTTCCTGGCTGGAACGACGAATGCGGCATTTGAGCTGGTAGGTGAAGTCGAACCATCGGTATATATATGAATGTGGTCATGATACCTCTGGTGCAGTAATAGGAGCGTAAGTTGCTTCAGAGCAACTGTGTGCATAATTACACATAATGTGTAATAATGTGTGCATAAATTACACAATGGGCGCCGCTGTCCCGCACTGCGAGTTCCTCCCGTCTTGCTGCATTCGGCGCCCCGATGACGGGGCGCAACGCCTGTCAAATCTTCGAGTAGAAAGGACAGCAACATTGAAACTGATGATGGGGAGCAGCGACGAGGGAACGAAGAACGGGATGTACCCGCCGTGTGCATAGGGTGCACGACGGAACAACCCCACGCGGTCAAAACTTAATCCGGAGTCCCCCGTCCATACGGCGTGCGACTCAAAGTCAAATGGTGGTTTGGACAGGTAAACGTCCAGGATTTAATACTAACTAAATTGTCACAAAGGCTTAGGTAAAAAGCGACGACGTGTCGTGTAGCTTAGCTTGTGAAGTTATGCGAATGCGAGTGACAAAGGACGAAACAAAAAGCGTTCGCTTTTAGCGCTGAAGAGAGGAGGGAGGGTGGATGGATGGATGTATGTTATGAGCGTCCCCTTTGGAACGGAGTGGTGGGTTGCGCCACCAAGCTCTTGCTATTATACTACCTAATGTCTTACCTAGGTTAAAAAAAAACTAAAAGAAAAACTCTACGAACTCCCACAACCACATTTTCTGAATCCCTATTACGAACTTTGCTTTTGTAAGTCTCCGCTTTTTGTACGTCTCTGTTAGGCCTCGTACTCGAGCGCGCACTCTGCCTGTAGTAATTTCGCCCTCGGTGTAGGGACAGCCTCGTAGTTTTCCGGCGACGCTGTGCTCTCCGAGCGAACGTCTTGTCTCGTTACGATTAACGCGTCCATTGAACCCAGGCGAGGCGCCAACATCGCTGCATCTGCTACGTTATTTCATCGGAGGTGGCCCGCCGAGTCGTTCGGGACGAGTCCATTCGAAACCGCAAAGCTGTCAGAGAGCTGGCTCGACATTTTTTCGCCGAGCTCATTACTTCGAAGGGAGTTAGCGTGACGAGTAAAACTCCTGCTTGGGCTAGTTGGTTCACGCTTGAATCTGTAAAGAGCAAGGCGCTATAGACCAGGACAGAAGACCAGGACGACAGAAGACCAGGACAATAGACGAGAATGTCGTTTGTGTTCTTCTGCCCTGGTCTTTTGCGCCTTGCTCTTCACGCATTCGCGTGAAGAGTTTGAAGTCTTCACTGAGATGAACGGGACAACGGCGAAAAACCTCCTCCGGACGATTTCGCTGATTCATCCTTCGAAGCATACTCGAAGTTGACCCGTCAGTGCGATTCCCCGAAGTTGACCGCTGGGCTTTGTTGGAGAATGCATGACAAGTGCTACTATGCAAGCAAGCGCTAAACCTGCGAGAAAAGAAGGAAAGCGCACTGACAGCTCTGTGGGTGCCCGTTGTACTCGTTCTCCGAATTTGTAGCGCTAAGAAACCTTCGAAAATGTGGCTTTAATGAAGAGCTAATTTACGAGTAACACCCTTCGTTTCCTTTTATCTTCAAAAGCTTTTTCAACAGAAGGGAAATTATCAATTTTATCCCATAAGCTTAAGCACATGGTTCGTCGAACCTAAACGCAAAAAGAAAAGAAAGTGCCATGCGCAAATGTTACCTGACTGTAGTAGGATACAACTTAAAAAAAAAACAGCAGTTGGCAACCAAAGCACACGGACCGCGCGGGGCTGTGTTAGTCCGCTAACCAATCACAGAAGCAAACGAAGTCGTCGTCATGTGACGTTTTCGAAATGGCGTCGTGCTTGATACCTCCGGAGCGTCTGCAGTTCTTGAGGAGTCTTTTCATCGGCGGAAGCAATGAGGTGTGCAACAGACATGGACAAAAATCTATGGAACCTGAGCATTCATTCTTCATAAGTCCACGGTACAGTCCGTTTCACTGCTAAGTCCGTTTTACTCACGAAACTTCAATGCCAACTGAAATGAAACTTGACAGTAAAAAGTTGCAGCAATGCAAGCGTTTTATTTCAGCTCAATAAAGAATTAGGCTTTCACCATTCCACTATAACAGACGAGTTAAAACGTACGAAATTACGCGCTTATAATTTTATTTTTGTGGTTACCGCCTTACTTAGGAAACGGGGAAAGCTTGAAGCCCGAACTACTTGCAGCCTTGCGGAGGCACAGTGGCTGGCGGTTATGAGGGCGTGGGCGGGGCTTCACTGCATACTTGAGTTGTATCCGACTACAAGTGTTTCATTTTACATTCCGTGTGTACTAAGTGCGACTGCAGTTCGTACACATGGACAACTTGTGTTCGCACTGCGTCCTGTCGAGGTCGGGCAGAGATTCGTCTTTCGGTAATTAGGTTCGAAAAACAAACGTAATATGATGACGCATATGCGTTACATTCTGAACCTCGCGCAGCCACTGCCGCTATGAGTGCTGGACACCATGCACGCAAATCAGCCACGAATATTCTTCACAGAAGTGACTGCGGAGAGACTAACAGTTCATCCCGTACCAGTTAGTCATGCACGAACTGTTATTCCACGAGTTGTTGTCTCTCAACTGTTGATTCGCAAGAAGATGAACGGCTGTGGCAAGACCTATTAGTCCCCGACAGGACTAACCTCTCTATCTCTTCTAGTTCCTCTTTTCTTCGAGTGAACGTACTCAGCGTTGAAAGATAGATGAGGAAGAAAGTGGCGTGGACAAGAAAGAGAAAACGGGGGGTAACCGATATTATAGTTTGCATTAAGGGTAAAAGAAGTAGCTGGGCAGGCCATATATCGCATAGCGCAGACAACCGGTGCACCATTAGAGGGACCGAGTGGCTGTTATGGGGAGAGGGAAGCGCAACCGAGGACGGCAGGGGAATTGGGTGGTGTAATAAATTTAGGAAATTTGCAGGCGCAACTTGGACACAGCTAGCGCAAGACGGGTGTAACTGGAAGTCGCTGAGGGAGGCCCTACGTCCTGCAGTGCACCTAAAAATTAGGCACGTGCCAATGATTGAGGATCATTACGAGGTAGTGCCGATTCATACACCTCGTGCATTACCGTCACCTCTTTTGGACAGAGTAGGCTGTGCCAGACATCCAGCTAAACAATTTCTAACGCTGTCTGTGGTTTTGGTGCAGAAGGCGAAGGACAAAGACCTAAACAATCGAGGGGGGGGGGGAGGCTGACTGAATCTGTGGTGGTGGGGGAGGGGGGTGGGGTCTAAATAGAAGGAATGATCGGGAACCGTTTAACGCCTTTAATGCCCAGTTCCCGACGAAGTGCTGGGGAGCACTGTCGCCACAAAGTGCGGCGGGCAGAGAGTGGCTTTTGGGCGGCGATATCACTTAAGGTGTGGATGCCCATTACGTGACGCCCCTTCCCTGGAGGGATAAGAGGAGTGCAAGCAACAGACGATCAAAAAAAGAAAAGAGAAAAGAAGGGGAACTCGTACAAAGGAAATTGTGGGAGAGCGGAATTGTGTGGTCGGAAAAGAACGGCAGTAGGGAGCGTCGTTACCGGTCGATGCCATCGGCCCATTTATACCCTGCCTCTTTCGTCCCCGCCCGGTCCTTTGTTTACGATAGTGGCTCAACAGCGTGGGGATAATGGGGATGAAGGCGGAGGCCGGGTTATCTTGGTTCCAGCGACGATGATGAAAACGGGAGGAGCGGGACAGTTTTGAGCAGGAGCGACGTGACACACACCTACGCGTGCCGCGTTGGTGCAGCGATTCTGTAATCCTTCAACCCATCGTACGAGCGAGAGAGAAAGCGCGGAGGGAGCAGGGGTCGTTCACTGAAGCCGAGGTAGCGTGTATGCTTGAGTTTGAACACTTTCATATCTATCTATCTATCTATCTATCTATCTATCTATCTATCTATCTATCTATCTATCTATCTATCTATCTATCTATCTATCTATCTATCTATCTATCTATCTATCTATCTATCTATCTATCTATCTATCTATCTATCTATCTATCTATCTATCTATCTATCTATCTATCTATCTATGATATTATGCAATATATTTGGTGGCGGTAAACTTACGACACTGTACCGAACAATAAATATTACAAAACGCACGGGCTGTCGCTCCAGTACAACTCAAGGAAGATGAACAAGCAAAATACAACTGTATGTGTGAACAATGTCGCGAATGGAGTTGCATTTCGCAACCTGAAGAAGAGTCCTGCGCTACTGTTGGTTCGAAATAGCCCTTCCAGTCGGCTAGTGTTTCTTGTGAAGCAGGAATAGTTGAATTGGCCCAGTCAGTTCGCACATTGTTCCATATTGTGTCATGTTTTCCTAGAATTTTCGTATATAGTTAAAGACCGAAATTTTCAGACACGTTTATTATAAAGTATGCGTACGCTATTTGACTAGGAAACCATCACAACTTCGAAATGATGTGAAAAAAAGTGACATAAAGAGTATGTTGAAGAGGGTACACAAATGTTAGTTTGTTATTGCGCGAGCATCATGAAAAATATATTTGTGATCCTTTTATCTTTTTATCGTTTATTTATTTATTCATTCACTCATTTATTCATTTGTTTGTTTTCTTAGGGCTCAGTGCTTTCTTTTTTTCTAGCACGTCATTAAGTTGCCGGTGCTCACCGTCACAACAACAACAACAACAAACGCCCGCGTAATAGTTCATTGCTTCAAGTGCAAGAAATAAGACAGTTGGTAGCCCCCAGCACGGCCTTTCTTATCAAGTTTATCCCACTGCTCTTATTTTATTTACTTATTTTTTTCAATGATAAAGAAAAGCATCACTTGCAGTCTCGAGTTCATCACGCAGTTCCTCCACCATGCGGCTCTCACATGTTACGACACCTTCAACCTGTTAAGCCCAGTGAGCGCGCAGGTCTCGCCTGGCCTCGCCGTCCACTCCACCGAGCACAGGTGTTTCATGAATATGCTAATGAGGCGAGCTCGCGCGCGCTCGGAGCGCGCTCTCTGCGGTAGCTGCGGGCGAGTGTGTCGTTCGCCACGGTAGCAACGCGTGGGGTCACGTGCTTGCAAAAAAATATATATATATATGTCGCAGACACGCCACGTGACCTTTACTGGCGGCTCACCTATGAATCACCCTTTCCTGATAAAAGCAATATAATGAAAACGCAGAAATCATACCGGGAAAGTGGCTGTTTCGATCCATTTTGCTGTATCGAAAAGAAGTGTTGAACTCTAGTGATAGTTGGGAATAATTGTTTTTTGCCTAAATTTATAGAATCGCAATTTGCGGCACATTTTTCTTCTTAAATTGCGGAAGAGTGCTTCGACAAACAAAGATAACGGAAATGGGTCAATTGCATCTGTTAGAGATACTAGAGTAGACTATTCTTGTTCGTTAGTTTACCACTGTGTGACTGCCAACTGTATTTTAATTAGTGAGCTTTACGGACGTGGCTTTGTATTGATATACAGGATGTTTCAGCGAACACTTACAAAAATTCTTAAAGGTTTCCCGAGGCAGACAGCACAATTCTACTTCGTGGGGTGGTCTAGTCGAAGCGGCGAACACTACTAAATGCATAAAACGACGTTTTGTTAAGAACGTAACTGGAACGCCAATGCATTTCTCCTCAAAGTTAGGGGATTAATACCTCGAAACAGGTGTCATCCTGAGAATTCGTTCCAATTGGATCCGCCTTACGAACTCCACAACTAGAATTTGTAAATTACAATATGGACCACGAGGCAGTTAGTTAAAAACTTAACCAGTAATTTTTTTAATTAGCCGATTATGCACTTCAATGTTTTATGCAAGTAATGTCCGCCTGTTCAAGTAGACCAACCCATGAACTAGAATTGTGTCGTCTCCCACAAGCAACCATTAAAAATTTTTGAAAGTGTTCCCTGAAACAGCCGGTATAATAGTCCACTTAGAGTATATATGTATTTTTTTTTACACGTGGTACTTTAATTTATGCGGTTACAACGTGTATATTTCATGTATGCCCTCCCCCACTCCAGCGGACCTCTTGCGCCGGGGGGTTTCTTTAAATTCTGTAAATAAGCAAATTAATATGTAAATGAACAACTTCGAAAGGAATTACGTATTCGTTGTCTCTTTTGAACACGTCACTGGGATATCTGGGATCAAATATCGAACGCCTCGGTTTTGTCTGCG
Source organism: Dermacentor variabilis (assembly GCF_050947875.1). Lineage (NCBI taxonomy): Eukaryota > Metazoa > Arthropoda > Arachnida > Ixodida > Ixodidae > Dermacentor > Dermacentor variabilis. The sequence continues at coordinate 33,873,335 of NC_134577.1, forward strand.
CCTGATTTGCTATCAAATGCGATTTACAGGAGCGTAAGAAGGGCTTTCATGGTGGAGCTTTAAGTGGGCACGCTGAAGGAGGATGTGACGCATCAATATTAGATGACGTTTTTGCAACAGTAAAACCGGACACTCCCACTATGGTAACGCAGAAGCGACGCAACATTGAAGCAAGGCTGCGATACCATTCTAATAGTTAGTGTACCAACTCCGAGCGACGCCGCTGATTTTCGCTGTCTTCTCTTGCGTAATCGACTGCTGGTCGGTAAACAATGACTATATTTCACTCTAAGAAACCGCTGGCTAAACTGGCAATGCTCGAAGTGTTTGCCAATGTCAATGCATTCCAAACCGTAGGACTGTTCTTTATTGTTATTATTATTGTTGTTATTATCATTATTATTCACGGCGTCTAGCTAACACACCGGCGCCGAGGTCCGAGCCCGACACTGCATAAGAAAAATCAAAGGTCGCTCTACCTTTTTTTTGTCCAGTAATAATAAAAAGCTATTCCGCCTTATGAATTACTATTGTAGTAGACTTTTGAAAGAATGCTTTACCTGATTTAACGTTGCTCAGGGGTGACCAATAACTCGATGGTTCGACGTTTGAAAAGATGCGCTATTCTCTTTCGCCAGTGTGACCTTCGGTTCAACGTGGCTGTAATGAGGCAAAGTGGTAAGCCGTGTACCAAGTGAAAGTTTAATACTACTACTACTACTACTACTACTACTACTACTACTAATAATAATAATAATTATTATTATTATTATTATTATTATTATTATTATTATTATTATTATTATTATTATTATTATTATTATTATTATTATTATTATTATTATTATTATTATTATTATTATTATTATTATTATTATTATTAAAATAAATGTAATAAAACGCTTAAAAAGAGCAATAGTAACACACGACCACGAGAAATATACAAACGCATATTGCAATGCGTGCCTAAAGATTAGCAGAAAATATGACAAGAAATTGCCGCGATGTCTCCAGAAAAGTGGAGAGCAGAACGAGGCTGCAGGACATTTATAGTGCATTTTGTTTATAGTCATACCTTTTAAAAAGACGTTTGTAAAGTACGCTAACGTTGAGGCGTGCGGTTAACTTAGGCGGGTTGTGGTAAAACGACCGAACGCGAACTCAGCACCGCAACGACGAATATGTAAAGAAAGCAAATGCACTGTAATACGGGAAGCACCCAAAGTCAAACCAGCCAATCCAAAAGATTGCGAGCCAGGAAAACTCGCATTAAACTCGACTTAACGACCCGACTTTACCCAAGATGCCACATCGCGAGAAAGAAAGAAACGCGGCGCCGAAGCAACCGAACGAGGCAAACTGACTGCAACGCGAAATCGCGCGGGCTAACCAGACGGGCCCGAACGGAGCGTCAAGCCGATTAAGGCCAATTTGTGCGAGCGTGATCTGCGTGTCGGTTGGACAGCCAGAACTTCCCTCGCATTGCTGACGGCCCAGGCGCGCGCAATCTCTTGTTGCCCAGTCGCGCATCTTCTCGCCCCGCTCATTTCGGGCGGCTCCGAGTGTTCATGACCGAGCAGCCGAGCTAACGATCACGCTCGGGTGAGCTAACGAGCACCCCGACATGACCGGATTATTCCTTAACCCCTTGCGTGTAGCTGCCCCTCTAGCCGCGCGCGAAAACCAGCGGATGCAGCCTCATTTATGCTGGCAACGCTGGCAGAGCCAGCAGCTCCGTCTCGGAGTGGCAGCTGGTGTACTGTTACTCCGGGCAACTTTCACTGCACGCGCCACAGGTGTAGTGCTTTCCAATCGTGTACTTTCTTTTTATGGGGTTTTACGTGCCAAAACCACTTTCTGATTACGAGGCACCCCGCAGTGGAGGACTCCGGAAATTTCGACCACCTGGGGTTCTTTAACGTGCACCTAAATCTAAGTACACGGGTGTTTTCGCATTTCGCCCTCATCGAAATGCGGCCGCCAGGGCCGGGATTCGATCCCGCGACCTCGTGCTCAGCAGCCCAACACCATAGGCACTGAGCAACCACGGCGGGTTCGTGTTCTTTTGGGAGGAGGCTCCAGAAGGGAAAACCGCGTTCGTCTCCGAACCGGATTATCACGCGTAGACATTGGGTCCTCAAACGCGTGAGCCGTCGCGCCGCTTTGTGATTGGTTGCCGTGAGTTCGTCCTCCTCTCCTTCCTTTGCGTCACGGGCGCATGGTGTCCTCGTGCCGCCATCGCCACCAGGGCGTCGTGACCGTCATGTCATCGTGACGTTGTCGTTACGTCATCGTTGCGTCGTCGTGGGCAGCCATGATTGGCGATCGTAGTCATAACGCCGTTACGGCCAGTCACGGTCATCATGTTGCAGTCACTTCGTCATCGTGCCGTTGTCGCTGCGTGAGGAGCTGTAGTAATCATCGTGGTGCCATGAGGAGCCACGCGCAGAGCCCCATTGCCGCAGGTCGTGTCCTTATGAGGAGTCGTTATCGTCGAGTCATTTGTCAGTTGCCATAAATGGGAACCATCCATTCCAGATGCATAGTTGTACGAGGTTTTATCTTGAAAAGGCCTTCCTGCTCTGACGAGCGCAGAGTTTTGGCCAGAGGCCCGAAATGACTAGATTTAAAAAAAATCACGAATTCTCCTTCCACTCTTAAGGTACAACTATTTGCGGGTCTATGGGTAAAGTTGCTAAGCGGAAAGGATAATTATTGCACACTGAACTAAAGATGGCAACTGCATTTCTGATCAGTTGATGTGACTAAATTGGGAGGTGTCGGTTCCAGGAGATGGTGTCCGCCTCTCCATCACAATAGGGAAAATAAAGAAAAACAGACACTTATCGTCAACCATAGCACATTATGAAAGCAAGAGAAAGGCACCGCACAACGACCAACACAACGAATACCCACAGCCAAAGTGTTGTCTTGGAACGTTGTCCGCTGAGAATGAATCAACAAATACTGAGAGCACGAGAATTAGCTGCCCAGAGGGAAACACATCCTACAAAGAAATAATCACTAAAGATACTTATAAATAAAAAAAGCGTTACTAAACAAATGTCACCCAATTACTGCCCTACGAGGTAACGTAATTAGTCGCCCACGTTTATTTCGCCGTAATTTTCCTATTTCGTGTGCCCTTTTTTATTCTATATGTATTACGGTTCTGTCTCCGGTTCCGAATGCATCGGCGGTCCGCGCAACTTTCTTGCACGTTTCACTGCGCGGTCGGTCCATGTCCCAGAGGAACATCGGCAAAAAAAGAAAGTTATACCTACACACGCGCTTACGTCGTGGAACTAACACGCCGCGCCTTCCGAAAAAAAACTTTGTAGTTGATTCCGAAACCGGTCATGCGAGTTTCCCTGGAGAGATTTGGCAACATCCCGCCCCAAAACAGAACGACCCCTTTGTTCTGGCCCGAACGAGCGTGGCGGAACGAATGTCGGGTTGCGCAATGAAGGCACTGGTTCGAGAAAGTCCCGCTCGTGTCGGGTTGCGCCCCGATGCGAGCTTACTTCTCTAAAAAAAAATTTAGTAAATGAGGGAAAAAGGAAAAGCGAAGAAGAGAATCTGGCGGTGTGCGAGTTGCCGCGCCTCCATTTGCTATTCCGAGTATCGCAATACAGCTCGCACTTAATTGTTTTGTTGTTTTTAAATCTCCCTTTACACACCGAGCCCTTGGCATGCGCTTAGCGTTTAAAACGCGTAAAAGAGAACGTTCGCACACAAACCCCGTACGTGCGTGCGTGTGTGCCACGTGCCAAAGCCGTGGTGTATCAGTTTCCAAACAGCTAAGGGAAAAAAAAATAAAGAATCCCGACACCTATGCCACTAGTTCTTGCGGACACTGCAATGACATCGATAGCCTAGACCATATGCTCTGGCGTTGCCCCTCGTTACGAGGCACAGAACAAATCAATGAGGACAAGTGGCTCTCCGCCATCAATAGCCCCGATGCCGGGGCGCAACTATGGGCTGTCCAGAGGGCCCACGATGCGGCGGTCGGGCATGGCCTGACTGTCCCAACGTGGGAGCGGCCCGCAGCGCGCTGAGTCACGTACCTCAGGACCTTCATTAAAGTTTTGCATCCATCCATCCATCCATCCATCCATCCATCCATCCATCCATCCATGCATCCATCCATCCATCCATCCATCCATCCATCCATCCATCCATCGGGTAAACCAAAGGCTGCGTCAATATGAGTTTAATTGAGCGCAAGAGGCCGTTATACGAGAACGAGCGCGAGCTTTCATTTTTGCCTGCTTCGCGTAGTAAGAAAGCTACCTGCTATGCAAGAGGAAAAAAAGAACTAGGTGGGAGCATTAGCCGACAATAACTGAAGCCGGAAAAAAAAATTCGGCCCGACACGCGGTCATGTCGCGATCGGCTTCGGTATGTTCCATCGCCGCGCTGCTGGACTGCCCAGTGCAGGCTCCTTCAGAACGATTACACTGGTGTTACACCAGAGTGCGGCTGCTGCATTTGCACATTGCAGCGGAGGCGGAAAAAGGGCGCGGTGCGATAAACGAGCGTAATTGCGAGCGCATATATATATATATATATATATATATATTACATGGTCTCTTAAGATCGCTCTTTAGAGGTGAACGGCGAAAGCTACTCTTCCTCCTCTTATTCGCCGCTTTCTCTTTGCTTCTTCTCTTTCTCTTCTTTCTTTTAGTCATTGCTGCTCGCTACTAGGCATTTTTAGTCATTTGTAATAAATTGTGGTCATTACAAGCCGTCGTTAGACACGTTGGTCATATCGTAGTCATTAGTAGTCATTACAAGTAATTTAGATCATTATTAGTCCTCACTAGTCATTATACTGAGCATATTTAGTCATTCCTAATCAATTGTGGTCATTACAATCAATATGTCGTCAGACATGTTGGTCATTTCGGAGTTATTAGTGGTCATTATTAGTCATTACTAGTCATTATTAACCTCTACCAATCTCTATTACAACGTTATCATTCACCAACTGTCACTGTCAATCATTTTTCGCTCTTTAATCTGTCTTCATATGGCATGATGACGCTTCGGCGGAGACTCCAGCGGTCAAGTCTGCTGACACAAACTTCGCCAGAAACCTAAAAAAGCTTTCACCCGATAAAAAAAAAAACAGAGAGAGAGAGAGAGAGAGAGAGAGAGAGAGAGAGAGAGAGAGAGAGAGAGAGAGAGAGAGCTGTGCACAGACCCGTATGGCAATGCATCACGAGTTCGCGTCGAATAAAACGCGCACAAGGAACACCGGGATGAGTCCGCCGAGCGCAGGGGCATGTGTTGGGGCGAGTGTCTTTTTTTTTCTTTTTTTTTCGAGAGAGAGGAGGTGATGGGTACGGCTGAAGTGACGACTGAAATGACCCGCCCTGGTGGCGTAGTGCCTGTGGCGTTGGGATACTCAACCCTAGGGCGCGGGATCGAACCCCGGCCACGGCGGCCGCATTTCAACGAGGGCGAAAGGCAGAAACACCCGTGTTCCTTGCATGGGATGTACGTTAATGAACCCCGGGTGGTCAGAGTTAACCCGGAGTTTCCTTGTTTTTTTTTTTTGTTTTTTTTTTGCACGTAAAAGCTCCAGAATTCTACTTCACGATTGAAATGAGGATCGCACAAAGATAAGCCCCCCCCCCCCCAAAGAAAATAAATAAAAAAATAACGCGAGATCTTTGCGCCGTGTTTCATTGATTAAATTAGCCTCCAAAGCAGCGCACGGGATGTGAGAGCTTCCGAAACGATATTGACCGCGCGAGGTCCTTTAACCTGCGCCCACAGTGCCGATGCACGAGCCTGCTTGCATTACGCACCCAGTGGGACTAACAGGCAGCGAGGACCGCGCCTGCGAACTTGTATTCGGTAGAAAAAAGACGTCATTCTAACTGCAGCCGCCTGTACACGAGCCATGAGATCGATAGGATGTACACATTTCAAAGACAGTGAATACAACCATTGAAATCGTTCACAAGAACGAGAAAGCAGTGTACTACGTGGGAAACCACATTCAGAATATATATATATATATATATATATATATATATATATATATATATATATATATATATATATATATATATATATATATATATTGTAAGTGAAGTCCGCAGGCCGCCTGACAGGAGTGAGTGCCTGAGTGAATAAACTTTTATTGGGTCGGTCCCATCGGGCGCGCTGGGCGGCCAGGGTTTAGTCTTCAAAGACGGCACTTCGCAGGAGCGCGTCCCACTCTTCCTTGGTGAACTTTGAGCCCAACGACAGGCACTCCCCGAGCATGTGAGACGAAGTAGCAGCCTCACCACAGGCCGCGCAAGAACAATTCGGGTAAATGTCAGGATATATGCTGTTAACGGTCAGAAGCCGGATTTGGGTAGGAGATAGCTTACAGGAGTCTGAGCGCGACCGCCTGCGGCTTGCTCAGCTTGGAATGAGGCGACTGGAAAGCTCTTCTCTCTGTGTAAAAGAATTTAGTAAGTTCGTTGCGCGTGAGAGGAGCGTCTCTGTTGCCGGGGAGAGAGTCGCCAGATCCGAGGGCAGCGCGGTCGGTAAAGCCACGCGCAGCCTCGTGGTCAGACTCGTCGAGGTTCAGAGGAACCCCCGGAGGAGCCCCGACGTGGGCAGGGATCATTCATATTTAAAAGAGCGCCAAAAAATGTTTTGACACATGCGCAGCAGTAGTTGACCGACGATGACTCGCCTTCCCCTCCCCGTCTTCTTTCACTCTTTATGTCTGTTGCAAATTGTATATATTTGCTCAGGTTCCAATAAAGGTGTTGTTGGCAGTCAGCGCTCGTCCTGTGTCCTCCCTTGTCCGTGTTTTTTGGCGCTGTTTTAAATATGAATGATCCGTACCAACTAGCTCGCACCCAAACCCTTCTGAGTGGGCAGGGAACCAAAGGATGGAGCGTGCGGAGCTGTCGCTGTGTTTGGTGCCTTTCAGATTTTGAACTACCTGCCGGGCTACCCGACCTGTCTGGAATGCCTGACAGAATGCCAGTAGAACGGGGCAGTCTCAGCTGGACAGTGACCGACCGCGCACTACTAGATCGTCTTCTTCCACCACACTGCACCGTGTCGGCGCCGATAATCTCCGCACATATATATATATATATATATATATATATATATATATATATATATATAGAGAGAGAGAGAGAGAGAGAGAGAGAGGAGCATGGGAAGCATGCTCTGCTCCTCCCTCTGCTCCAAATATCTTCTTCAGAACCCGCTTTGTCCGCGAGCGCAGGAGTGATGAAACAGACGCTCCCACCGGCGAGAAGCTATCTTTTCGTCCACTTTCACATCCCTTTGCCTCGTTACTTTCTGCATTCCAATTTCGAGCACAGTTAATTTCCCCGACGCTTTCCTTGGGCTTCTTTGTCTGTGGGCTTTGCGCGGTCGCGATAAACAGAAGGCGAAGCGGGTTCGCGCAGGTCTGCGAACTGCGCGTTCGCGGCGCGCAATCGCAACGGGGGAACGCTGCACGAATTATTCAGCAGGGAGCACGGCCTTACTTAAAGGCCATCCCTGCCCGCAGCGCGCGCATTGTGATGCACGTTGCAAGCGTGGCAGAAATTTAGCTCCGCGACAGCTCGTTGTTTTCAGCGGGACAAAACGAGAGAGAAAGGACGAAGAACACGTTTGCATTGACTGAACCTCGGAGGTGCAAGGGAAGGGTGGGGGGAAGGGAAACCGCACCACAAAAGGAAAGCTCTTATGTGAATAGATAAACGCCCGTGTGAGCGTAAATGTAACGCTGCATTAATAACGAGCTATGTGTACGGCTGGAGAGCGTATACTGCAACACGCAACGCGTCCGCAAACGCCGTATCCCGCGAGCAAAAACATTGTCGGAGTAAGGCTCGGCTTTTATAAGACTCGGTGCACTCGGATGCAGCCGGCCCCTTCTCCAGGTGTAAGCGGCTTCGATCGAGCGGGCGCCGTCACGTGGTACGTGGTGTTCACATTATTATTATTATTATTATTATTATTATTATTATTATTATTATTATTATTATTATTATTATTATTATTATTATTATTAGTATTAGTAGTATTATTATTATTATTTCTTGCTTTCCTGCGATGGCGCAAGTAATGGCGCTGGATCATCCACCCCGTTCGTTCGTAACGCACAATGTCGCCGCGGCAAAGGAGGCCGCCATTTCCCTCGCCACCTCGGCTTCGGGATGGGGTGACGTAGTGCTGTGACGTAGCTACTAGCGCGAACAAAGCTAACGAAAAGAAAAGTGCTGGGACAGGACAGAGCACGATAAGCTCATCAGGGGATGAGGAAATGTGTATTCTTGCAGATTGACAATCGGCATGTCGAGAATAAGCGAACGGCCATCTGCGTGAAGTAGCATGCGACGTACTCGACCGCCTCAACGAAATAACCAGCACCACGATAAGCTGTACACCGGTGACACGAAGCCGTAGGCGGAAACCATCGTGCGCGCACGATAGTCCGAGCTCAGTGCACGAGACGCCAGAGGATCCCAGTCCGCAAGCACCACACGCTCACTGCGAAATGCATCAACGCTACCGAATTTCGAGCAGAACGATGTCGCCGCCTCACCTAACTCTCGCCACAGATGAAGCCACGGAGCTGGAGGCAACTGCAGACTAACGCCTATCCTCACCTCAGGTTCCTCCGCGCGATGTAACCCACCTTTTATCAACGCCTCTGTCCTTTCTGTACAGGGCGAGCTGCACCACATGGGCCTGCCAAAAAATTGCTAACAGTTCTTTCACTAACTCACTCGCCCGATCGCTGGCTCGCTCGCTCGCTCGCTCGCTCACTCACTCACTCACTCACTCACTCACTCACTCACTCACTCACTCACTCACTCACTCACTCACTCACTCACTCACTCACTCACTCACTCACTCACTCACTCACTCACTCATCCCCTGCCCTCCTCTCGACCGATACGCAACGCACGATCATCGGGTTACGGTGCTGACCAGCTCGGTATTGGAGGATCGCCATCGTCGAAAGTGCTGCCACCGCCGCTGAGGCCCCGGACTGAAAGCTCCAACCACCGCGGAGATCCACCCCTCTCCGTGCCCCAACAAAACAAGGTTTCTCTCTCTTTCTCTGAAATGACCGCTATTTTTTTACGCAAGGCTTCATAGGACTTACAAACGAGCTTGGGCTGCCGGCGTTAGCTGAGTTTCACGATGAAGATAAGGCAGAAATTAATGAAACGGGCAAATTCGCAATTTTACTTAATTAATAAACGGAAAAATCAGACATCCACCCAATTGTAGCAATTGCTACAAGGAAAACTGGCTTACCTAACACTTTGCACAAACAGTTAGACAAGTGGCAAGTTAAACTAAGCAAATAGTAAGAAGAGCTGTTGTTTCCGTCGTTGCTGCAGCCTTTCTTAAAAAGGAAAATAACACAGGTCAGCCAAGTAAATGTACCAAGTGTTACACCGAACGATCTGCACTGCAAAACACGATCTCGCGACGAAGTTCGAGCAAAATAAAAGCAGCAACAAAAATCGTAGCCCCTTTGTTAAGCTTTTATGGGAAAACCGCGGTTCACTGCATACTATTAGGTGAATTGTCAAGTTCAACTGCGACGCTGCTCGAAAGCATGAACTGCGCAATTTAGTGCGGACCTCTGAACCTGCACGGTCGTATAGAGTTATCACAACCCGAGGGGGGGGGGAGACAACGTTTTGTCAGAAAGGGTAAGGGCGCCTCCACCTGCTACAGCACGTGTGCGCATCGTGCGAAGCTATGGCATCTAATTTGCGGGACACCACGCGTTGTGTCCGATCGCAACGCTACCTGGTGTCGCGCAGCGGCTCCGCGTCGAGTGTGCGCGTGCGGAAATTTCATGAATATGTAAATGAGCGACTCGACACGCACGGCTGGCCCTTGATGGGGAAACACGGAGAAGCCAGGTTGCGCGATTTTCTCTTTTTTTTGTATGGAGGGGGGGAAGGGTAGGAGAAGGGTGGGCATGGGAAGCGGGGTGGGCAGGGTGGGCTGGGGTAGAGGGGGGGGGGGCGAGTGTCTAGGAACCATGTGTCTGCCTTTCTATTCCTCACAAACGGGCTTGCGACGCTTCTCGTAATTTCACGTGGCATGCAGGTAACACGTAAGCCCGCCTTTTAAAGCCATAACTGCATGGACTTTCACGGGGAAAAAAAATTACTAGAGCAAACTGGGTCCACGGAATCCGCAAGCACGGCGGTTCAGCCAGGGTGCAACTGATGGTCGCCGCGTGCGTTTGCCTAAACGTCGCCCTTCTGCTGCTTCCAACGGCCGTGTGACTTGATGATTTTCAACAATATATTGCATCACAGATGCAAGTATTCGCGAAGGCTGTGCACCCGCTCTGAAACTAGTTGCCCTCGTGCGTTGAAAAAAAAAGGTAATTGGAAATCACAGGACATGTGCCGCGCTAGTCAAGGAACCTCTACGATGCCAACTTGGGTCACCAGGTATGTGTCATCAAATGTGTGTCGCTTCTCTTTTAATTGAAATGAAAATAAAAGAAAGAGACGTAGTCACCTTATAATGGTGACGGCTACTCCTTTTCTCAAAGCGCAAACAACAATATAAATATATGTAGGAAAATGAAATCACTTCATACGGTCAGAAATCCACAGCACAGTCATATACGCCCATGAACATAACAGTATAAAAGCCAAATGCAAGTTGCACCACAATGAGTTCGTAAACAAAGTCACAAACAAACACAAGCGGCCGCGATGTAGACTTCAATAAGCGTATAAACAGATGAGGCATTACACAGTGTTAAAATAATTCACGCGCAAAGAAAGTATAACACGTAATATACAAGCACTTTATCGACAATAACCTACTTTGAGATTTATCCGGCGCTGGTTGGAATGAAAACGGCGTCACATATATTCAGTCAAACTGATTACGTATTCGGACACGCACCGCGCGCGAACTTCGCGGCGTCGTCGCTAGATGGCGCAGTGTGTCCAGAGGGAAGCCCGAGGGAGGAGCCCGCTTGCAGCCTAAACGCCTCATGCATGACACGTTTCGGAGGTGGCAACGATGGGGCAACGTTTTGATGCTGATCGCACTAACGTCGGCAGGCATCCTAAAATGGTTGATTCAGCAACTTGTCTTTTTTTTTTACTGAGTGCACATATGACATTATTTTCCATGATGACTGCATTAGCGTCGGCAGGCATCCTAAAATGCTTGATTCAGCAGCTTCTTTTTGTGATCAATGCACATACGACATCATTTTCGTAACATAACCATTCAGTCGTGAGTGAGCACTCGTCCCGGCTGATCCGGCGGGCACGCGGAGTGGCGCGAGCCAATGGGACCCTGAACTAAGGGCCCCACCCTGCGAGGAGTCGCCCAAACTCATGATAAATAAATGTTTTCTCTCTCTCCCGTCGTCTGTCTTTTCCTCACCTGTTTTCGAGCCCTAGACATTCAGCGTGACCGTAAACTTTTGTGACCGACTGTACATCCGTGATGATTGTCCAGGAGACACTGGAGAATTTTAGTATGTCCGTGAACTTCTTCACGCCTAAGAATCACCGGGCTACCGGAACCCGTGGACATCAGTAGGAAAGCTGGTGGCGACGTCTAGCAACGCTTCGTCCAACTACAATGCGTTTGAAACACCCGTAGGTCCCAGAAACTATTTTGGTGCCGCGTGAACGTTCTCGTCGACGCACCTCCATCGCAAGAGGACTGCACCATTACAGATCATGTCGCTGGCAGCGCTTTACACAAGCAGTTAGGTTGGATATGGTGGGGCACTGCAGATGAGGCTTCGTGCGTTTTCCGGTTAAGCTCTGCGTCACAGTACATCGCTACCAGCTTTGTTGCCGCACCCGGTATTTCACGAACGCCGGTGCGTTTACAGACACACCAAATATAAACGCATCCCGCGCACCGTCACGACCGCACATGCTATGGGCAGCACATCCTACGAGCAGCCACGTTCCTTAAAAACACGAGTAACGCCGTTACGATACAGCTCTTCTTCGCCGAAAACAGGGAGTACGCAGAACGTGACCGAGAAATTCTTCCGCCGCCCATTGCCTAAACAAACCTTGCCCGACAGAAAGAGGTTCACGCCTCGAACAAGGGCAGCGCATTGAAGAAGGTTCGCGCCAGGTGTGTGCGAACGCGCGCACAACCTGGCGGTGGCGGAGACCTTCGCCTTTGGCATCTGTAGAGCAAAGCAGAGCTGTTGAAACGTGCGCAAAACGAAGCCCCGCATATGGCTAAGGATTGCCTATTGACGCAGCGGTTATACGAGGGAAAGACATCATATGTATAGGGTAGAGCGATGGTATCATACACCAAGTTGATGCGTCGTTGTTGCTTGTATTATCGTCTGTAGAGCATGTTTACTTTGCGAGTGACGAGAGACTTTTTTTTTCGTTTTCCTTTATTCTTTTACATTCTTTTGTAATTAGTGCCACCTACGGGTATTCTTCTTCATGTTCCTACTGCCGCATTTTGTTCTTTGACGTTGCTTTGGCCTTCGTGGCGTGTCATCTTGTTTTTGTCCTCCCTGTTTACCCCCTCATCTTCCTATTTTCACCTTCTGTTTAGTTAAACTAAATTAAGTTACGGGGTTTTACGTGACAAAAAAATCACTTTCTGTTTATGAGGCACGCCGTAGTGGGAGACTCCGGAAATTCTCACCGCCTGGGGTTCTTTAACGCGCACCTAAACCTAAGTACACGGTTGTTGTCGCATTTCGCCTCCATCGAAATGCAGCCGCAGTGGCCGCGATTCGATCGCGCGACCTCGTGCTCAGCAGCCCAACACCATAGCCACTGATCAACCACGGCGGGTTGCGGGGATACAGACTTGCAAACATCCTACAGTCGAACGCTGTTTCTATCCCTTGCTGGTTCAAGAGTAAGCTGGCGTCGGGCCTGCCTCGGTGGCAGTTGCCAGCCTCCTTCTTCCTATATTTCCCCTCTCTGTCTATTGTGTATATGTTGCATATCTAATAATAATAATAATAATAATAATAATAATAATAATAATAATAATAATAATAATAATAATAATAATAATAATAATAATAATAATAATAATAATAGTGCCTATAGTATCTTGGCAGCCGCGAACACGCTTTGCAGGCTGGCTGAGCCAGCAATAACACCAATAAAAAAATCGATTTGCACGCAAGAGTGTTGTGGTAATAAATCGATAACTGGACGACATCTCCGATGGCGAAGTAAGTTCACGTTATTTTAACGACAGGAAAGGCAGGACAACGGCCAAGCTGGTGTGCAACAGAACTATCTGGAGTTCTTGGCTATCGTGATAACAGAAAGAGACGTTGAATCGGAGAGGTTGAAAAGTCTCCGCCCAGCCTTATCGGTTCTCTTTATAGCAATTTCCAGTCTTCTGATTAATTCGCGAGCACTGGCAGAAAAAAAAAAGAAATCTATTTCGGACTCGAAATCAGTTATATGCGTATAAATATCTGCGTTTGTTCAAGCTTCGGTAGAAAAAGAAGAAAGAAAGAAAAACCAAAATTAAGAAAGGAGATAGGCATGTTTCGCTCGGAAAAAAAAAGAAGAAAAAAGAGCAGGTGTCGTTCTATTTGTACAAAGTCAAAGCTAACAAAGTGCAAGAATTAGACGGTTTCTTTACGTCACGTTGTTACACGCGCATACTAAAGCCTCTCTACTATGTTGCATATGAGTATCTTTGCAACGTACCATAAATTTTACCTCGAGCAAACGACCGGGCTGTCGCGAAGAAAGTGTACCGCGGCCCTCTTTGCTGTCTTTCGGGGAATTTTGTGGGGTCCTTGACGCGGGGCAAACCATTGTACACAAATGACCTCGACGGCGCCGCGGACAGTGCTGCCGCGCGGCCGCCGCCCCTGACGTCACACCTGCACATGTCGCGTCGTCTTCCCACGCTCGGCTATCAAAAGCCGATTAGTTATGGTCAGAGTGCTTTTGTGTAAGGAGTGTTGACGCGACCATTTCTTGACCCCTTGAACTCTGCCGCTTATTGGATGATGTCGGCTTGCCTGATTGGTCGGAGTAACGAAGTAGCCCATTGGTGGAGAAAAGTGTCTCTTGGATGCTGGGGAAACTTATTTAAGGAATAGTTTGGGGTAGTTTAGAGTGAGCAAGTAGACAGCAGCAGACGGCGCATCTTCACCAGGGGAGACCAGGCCGGTCAGGCAGGCCGACGACGACGGGTATGACATCGTTTTGCTTGTATATATTTTGTACAGTTTAAACTTAAGGTAAATACCAAGAGAATAAATCTAGTTCAAATGCTACTCTCGTCGTCGTACCTGCGGATTTGGACTTCCCCTGCCGGAGCTCATCCCCATTCATCTTCCGTCTCCCTGGTGAGTTGATGCGTCTGATATCTCACGGCTGCGTCACTTCGCTACAAAGTGGTGGAGGTGCGGGGTACCGAAGTCCACGCTCTAATATCATGCGCCGTGGCAACAAACCCGAAGAACCTAGCTCTAACAGCTCGACTATGACCAAACCCCCTACTGTCCTCGCTACCATGTCCACCCCTCCAGCGGAACCTTTCATCGGACCGCCAGTATTTAAAGGCACACCAGAAGAGTCAACATCCGAGTGGCTGCTTTGCTACGAATACGTAGCCTCCCTCAACAACTGGGATGAAGGGACGAAAGTAAAATTTTTATATTTGGCATTAGAGGGCAATGCAAAAAAGTGGCACACCACGCAAATTTTAACGGGTGCCCCTAATACATGGCAAGAGTGGACGACGCTCTTAAAAACGTCTTTCACAAGTCGCCACTCAGTTGAGATCGCATATTTGCTGCTCCAAAACCGAACGCAGCTGCCATCAGAATCTGCCGAAGATTATTATTATGACGTTGTGCAGCTGTGCGCCAGAGCCAATCCATCTATGACGGAAGAGGAGCGGATGCGGCACCTCATGCGCGGATTGCGTCCGGACGTGATGGAAAAAATTCTTATTGCAAACCCGGACAGCTGCTCTGCTTTCCTTGAAATTTTACGCCGAATTGATTGGGCAGCTTTTTTGATGGTGCGCGCGTCGCAACCAGAAGCGACCGGCACCTATTTCTCTGCCGGCCAGCAGTCGTGCTACCCACTCGCCTCGGCACCTGCCGCCGGAGTGACACCCGCTGGAGCAACAGTGCAGCCGCCTCCAACATGTCTCGCCACCTGCGCTGCGGCAGAGCGTCACTGCCCGCGAGAGGCCACCGACCGCGACAGGGACTTGAGGACGATCGCGGACTCTATAACCTCATTATTTGACCGCCTGAAAGGTATCGAACAAGATGTACGTCGTCCTCCAGTGCCTTGGCCAGCGAGAAATACCCGTGACGACGACGAGCGACCACGCTGCCAGCTATGCGACCGCATCGGCCACTTTGCGCCCCAGTGCCGGCAATGGCTCCAGGAAAACGGACCCCAGGGGAAGGAGCAGCGCTCTAACTTTGAGCAAAGCAAATCCGACACTCTTTCCCGCCTTCCGCATGATTCCGCACCAGCAAGCGAAGAAAATCCCTTACCGTTGCTCGTGCTGGATCATGTGGACATCGGGGAAAAGCAGAGAGAGGATTCATGGATGCGAGAAGTAATACAACACCTAGAGCAGCCGAGTGCGCCCGCTGCCAGAAAAACGAAAAGAACGGCACGGAGCTTTCGCTTGATCGGTGGTGTGTTATACAGAAGAGCGAAAGGCTTTCAAGACGGTCGCACGGCACTCGTTGTCCCAGGGCGTTTGACGTCGGAGGTGTTACGGCACTGTCATGTCCATAGCTCAGCGGGCCACCTCGACGTCAGGCGCACCTGGGGGAAAGTTCGCCGCCGTTATTTCTGGCCAAAGATGTTTTCCCATGTCAACAAGTACGTCCTATCCTGCTCTGACTGCCAGAAACAGCCGCTCGCCCACAGAAAGCCAGCCGATCCCACCTGCAAGTCGCCCTTTCCAACAAGTGGGCATGGATTTTCTTGGCCCTTTCACTAAAAGCAAAGCAGGAAACCGCTACATCCTCGTGGTTACTGACTACCACACGAAATGGGTCGAGGCTGTCGCGTGTACAGCGGCCACTGCTGCAGAAGCTGCTAAAGCCTTCGTCGAGCAAATTGTCTTACGCCATGGGGCACCAGAAAAAGTGATAACAGATCGAGGGCAGCATTTTGTCGCCAACCTGACTGAAGAAATTTTCCGACTTATAGGTAGCGAGCATGCCACTACTACAGCGTACCATCCTCAAGCAAACGGCTTGTGCGAGCGCTTCAACCGCACGTTGGCCGATATGCTCAGCATGTACGTTTCTTCGCACCATCGCGACTGGGACGAATTTCTTCCGTACGTGCTCTTTGCATACAATTCGTCTACCCACGAGACCACCGGGTTCACCCCGTTCTTTCTTCTTCACGGACATGAGCCCACACTTCCTATAGATGTAGCGCTAGACGCGGAACGCGGTTTCGACTGCACACTGGACGCCAGGAAAGTGGCCCTCCGGCTGCAGCGTGCTCGCGAGCTAGTGACCGAACGGGAGAGGCGTCAGCAAGTAAAGAACAAACGTAGTTACGACGCTAAACGACGAAGTGCAATCTACCATGCGGGGGACTTGGTGTATTTGTGGACTCCCTTCAGAGCTCGGGGAAAGACAACAAAACTCCTTCACCGGTACCACGGGCCTTTCCGTCTTGTTAGGCGAATCGGCGAGAACAACTGGGAGGTAGTGGATAGAACTGGCAAAAAACGCGACGTTGTTAATGTTGCGCGCTTAAAACCGTGCCAAGTCAGACAGTGCTCGGATAATGACGACGCGGACGACGAGTCTGTTGACGGACATCGAGAGGAGGTGTGTGATCCAAGTGGTGCTGTGCGCGAGTGCGGTTCGCGTATTGATTGTGTGTACAAGACAGAGACTTGTGAAAGATTGCGCGTCGTAGAAGACTCGGACGATGGGACTGAACTTTACTCCGACTGGAAGACATTCCACAACGAGGCCGATCCGAGAACTATCGCTGCTTACGACACGGACACTGATGTGTATCACAGCGCAAGCGTATAACCTTCATTGTTAATTTTATTCTGTAGCGCGCGCGAATGAACTTTGTTTCTTGTCTTGTGCATTTTGTTTCCATTTTGTCAAAACTTGTTTGTTTTGCTTTACGTGATGCTAAATCTTCCTTACGGATACTTCAGTTTTTTATATGAATCCCTAATGTGCGCGTTTAACTTCTTGAGCCATGTTTTATTTTGTAGTAATGATTTGTAACGAGTGGGACACTCTTTTTCGTAGGGGGGAGGTGTCGCGAAGAAAGTGTACCGCGGCCCTCTTTGCTGTCTTTCGGGGAATTTTGTGGGGTCCTTGACGCGGGGCAAACCATTGTACACAAATGACCTCGACGGCGCCGCGGACAGTGCTGCCGCGCGGCCGCCGCCCCTGACGTCACACCTGCACATGTCGCGTCGTCTTCCCACGCTCGGCTATCAAAAGCCGATTAGTTATGGTCAGAGTGCTTTTGTGTAAGGAGTGTTGACGCGACCATTTCTTGACCCCTTGAACTCTGCCGCTTATTGGATGATGTCGGCTTGCCTGATTGGTCGGAGTAACGAAGTAGCCCATTGGTGGAGAAAAGTGTCTCTTGGATGCTGGGGAAACTTATTTAAGGAATAGTTTGGGGTAGTTTAGAGTGAGCAAGTAGACAGCAGCAGACGGCGCATCTTCACCAGGGGAGACCAGGCCGGTCAGGCAGGCCGACGACGACGGGTATGACATCGTTTTGCTTGTATATATTTTGTACAGTTTAAACTTAAGGTAAATACCAAGAGAATAAATCTAGTTCAAATGCTACTCTCGTCGTCGTACCTGCGGATTTGGACTTCCCCTGCCGGAGCTCATCCCCATTCATCTTCCGTCTCCCTGGTGAGTTGATGCGTCTGATATCTCACGGCTGCGTCACTTCGCTACAGGGCTATAACTAGAGTACTTCGGAGTAGGTGACTTAACAAAGCAAAAAAGTGTAAGCGAAGCCCCCTATACCCTACGATATATTGTCCTCCCGAGTGACCATTTCCAGGCGCCGCTGTCCGTTACTGAATTGCTATACTGATGGGAGTCCATTCGGCTGACCACACACACACAGACACACACAATCGCCTAAGGGCCGTATGAGTTATTTGATCTGTGCGCCGAGTGATGCCATAAATGGCTGGGGCTGACAAGTGTGGACGGAGACCGAAATCAAGATACAGAAAGGGAGAATGGAAAACTAATTTGACCACGAGAGAGTGCCCGGGGGTGTTGTGGTTCCCCGCCTTCGAGTTCCTGTGTGATACAGTTCCCATCGTTTTTTGTTATCGCGTTAAACGGAATCGAACTAGCCTGGCGTTTTGCAGCAGTCCTAGAAAGCCTTGAAGACCCTTTGAGTTTCATTTCGACTGCGACCTTTAATATTCTGAAAGCCCTTAAGTCCCACCAAATACTTAAGTATTCTTGAATTTTGGCATCGTGTTCGGCTTAGCGGCTTTTGTTTGGCCGTTTGTCAAGTGAGGCTAACGTAAGCCTCATCCTTTATAGACGTGCTTATAGACGTCCTTTATAGTCGTGCGTCTGGTTAACCTCCTTGCCTTTCCTATGTTCTCTCTCTCTCTCGCTCGTCCTTTATATTTGATGGTAGCCACATTTTTTTCTCGATGTGTAGCAATCACTCCAGAAATTATGCACTCCGTTTAAAGGAATGAATGTCAGCAGCTTAGTCCTCTTTTCGCCTTGTTTGTCTTCAACGCTTTGATTGTGGGCTGGTCTATTGAAAGTACTGCAAATCATGCTCACATAAATTGCTAGTGTAAACTCTGACGCTTGTGTTGACAGGAGCTGAAAGTACGGCAGTTGAATTGAATTGAATTGAAATTTATTTCTTGCGCGCAGAATACAGTAAATTTTAGTACTATCTGTGACATCTCGGGGCAAGCACGTACCCAGAAGTTTTTTTTTTTTTTTGGGGGGGGGGGGAGGAGAGGAACCCGAGGTGACCTTTCTTTGCAAAAGAGAGGGGGGGGGGGCGTACCTTTACTAGTACAAATGTGAATAATGCCCACCGTTCGCCATAAAGACGCGCAAACTCGCAAAAGAGAAATGAAATAAGGTGTATCTCACAGGTACGCGTGTGAGATATACCTCTCTTTTACTGGACGAACGAGGAACCACGTCAAATGGACTCGCGCAGGAAAGAAGCGCAGGAAGAGCACTGCCAAGAACAAGTAAACAAGCGAAAGTGTAAAATAAAGATTTCTAGTACCGTACTTTTGAATCGCCTCTGGAAGAAATATAGAGAGATATACATTTGCAGAACAATCACAGTTCTTTTGGATCCCTCGTTTACTGCCCTACCAAGTTGAGTGCCAAAACCGACTCGCATTGTTATTTGGGAAGTTGCGTAACGATGCGTGGCCGCCAGTCCCGTACAACTGCGTAGAATGCAGGAGGCTGCAGTT
The DNA here is from genome assembly GCF_050947875.1 of Dermacentor variabilis. Taxonomy (NCBI): domain Eukaryota; kingdom Metazoa; phylum Arthropoda; class Arachnida; order Ixodida; family Ixodidae; genus Dermacentor; species Dermacentor variabilis. The sequence goes on from NC_134577.1 coordinate 33,892,820, forward strand.
CTAGACGTACTGCGCCCAGCGCGGAAGGTTAGAAAAACACCCACATATAAGCACAGCAGAGAAGTGGCTACGTCAGGCGGCTAGACTGATAACTCTCGAAGCGTCATTCAAAACACACGGAATCATTGCCCACTTCCGGCGGCGTTCTCTCTACTTCCTTTTTAAACGAAGGGATCTTGATCCATAAGTACTTTCACAAACAAGGGTAAAATTTGTTAATTTTCGCTTTTCCTTCCCGTTTCGCTGTTGCCTCGGCCTTTAGTAGATCGCTTAATTTCTCAACTCCTTGCGTTTGCACAATTAGGGAAAAACCAGACAAGCTAACGGGTCCTATTCATATTGCTTATGGGTTTAACGGTTATTGCAGGGTTTGATTGTGGAGGCCGTTTCGCATGATTTAATTTTCCACCTTATCTAACCCGTATCGCGTGTATATGGTCCGGAAAATCTACCAGCGCCGTGGCGAGCCGTCACTCGAGGAAATAATGAAGCAAAAGGAAAAGTTAAACGCAACTAGCGTTTTCTCCGGCCGCAGCTAATCCCGCGAGCGTTTACAGACCAGTTCACTGAATCCCTTTCGAACTGAATCCTTTTAAACAGACGAACTGAATCCCTTTCCTGGTCCCTGGATCAGTCTAAACAAAGAAGGTTGAATTAACGAAGTAACAACGATGCGCGTGACCGTTGCAATATATGTTGACATAAAAATTGTGTTGGGCATTATAAATAAAATAAAATAATATAACTGAACGCATCTCGAGTTAATTGCGTGGGCACCGAATCGATGAGACAACGGGCCTTCACATCCCAGGATATGCCGACAACTGCCCCCATCCAAAAGGAGTGAAAAAGGCAGCAAAATATTACCCGCCGAATAGCTGTTAAGTCTCAAGATTGATTTGGCGGCGCTTTAGGAATGTGTGTGAGGAGTGGCTGCAGGGGGGGGGGGGGTAATTAGGCGGAATTAAGCAATTAGGCGGAATGCACAAAGTAATCAGAGTATATCCAAGCGACGGCAAATAACATTACCTTGGTTGTGTTCAGCTACGTGGCATTTGTATATTTTTAAATCTTGGTGCCCGATAGTTGGGACATCCTGTGTATCCCCGACGTTACTGCAACTGGCCCGTACGAGCTTATCTTGTCATTATCTTTTTTTTTTTTTTGCATTTGTAGATAACCTTCACCTTGCTTTCACGCAAGACAACCGGATTTTTCTTCCTTTGAATCGCTTGCTCTTCAGCATCAGTCAGCAGTGCCTGGCTATTTGGACCCAGCTGTTTAATTAGCTGTGTTGGAATTTCATCGGGTTTAATGGGGCTGTGTTGTTAGGAACATTTTCTTCCGCTCTTTAAGCCGAGAGCCTTAAGTGGTTCATGGGTCGAAAGATCCGATGTGCGGCGTTATCGAAGAATTGACCGTCCGGCGTTGTAAATTGATGGGAATCAAACCCACGAAAATTGGTGTTAATTAAGGTTAAACTTAATAAAGATGGAGTTAATTAGCGTACTCGAACCCATGATCTGTGGTGTTAATTAAGGCACACTTAATTAAGATATAGTTAAGGCAGTCGAACCCTCGAACTTTGGTGGGAGTCGTACCCATGGCCCTTGGTGTTAATTAAAGCAATGTTAATTAAATCGCAGTTGAATAAAAGATATGCAATTGAGAGAAATCAAGTAATATTAAGTAACAGCGCATTCGGGTGACAATGTCAATTAACTTAATGCTTTAGTGATTTAATTAAATCTGTGCATGAATAGGTGTGGGTTTGCAGCATCGAACGTTAGTGTATTATGTGGGGATCTAGAATCACTGGAGCATTTCGTCCTCTATTTCTGAATATATAATTTTTAAGGAAAGATCTACTTAGAGCAATCCTCACTGCGTAAGGAGCTCCCTTTCTCAGTAGTCAATATTTTATATTTCGGTGCAAGTACCCTTGGTAGAGCCCGAAAGGAAGTGTGTCAGATTGTGCATGAGTATGTATACTTGTCGCAGAAAGACTATGATAAACACCTTTTCCTCATTATTAACACTACATCGCATTATTTTCATATTCCAGCAACTTCGTCAAAATTGCCATGACTACTTTTCAAGAAAACAAAAGAAACAAAATCTATTTAACAGGAAGCAAGGACTTCATATTGTTTCCACTGCGAGCGATGGCGAATACCCCCCCCCCCCCCCCACACACACACACTCTCTCGTGGGTATGTGCCGTAAGGTGAAGGAAGTTGTAGAGGAGGAAGATAGGAACTCCCGAGTCAGAGCTTGTATACAACTTCATTAGAGACACAAAAAGAGTACGCCCTCAACTTATAAAATTATTAATTATTCCTGTTATTTCACTTCTTCATGTTAAATCATTTTATGTCAGAATTCTTAACAGCATCTTTAATTTTAATTTCCAAATGATAATTCTTTGACCCTCTCTCTCTCTCTCAGCTATTGTTGGCTGAGGGACTAGCGGCGCCTGTCGGCAAGCGAGAGAAGCACCAGGAGCGTCTGGCTCGCGAGGCGGGAAAAGATATACCACGTGACGACGAGCGTTCGAAAGCGCGAAGGAAGTTTGTATAGGTGTTCTGTGGTGAAGACGCGCTCGCCGAGTGCTGAACGTGTAATCTGTGACAATCGTTAATAAATCCAGTTGTTTTGATCATCAATCGTGCCGTCATGTGCTTCAACCATTGACACTGTGCAAATTAGTTTTTTTTTCTTAAATCTAATGAGTGAGTGAGTGAGTGAGTGAGTGAGTGAGTGAGTGAGTGAGTGAGTGAACTCTTTATTGAATATAAATAAAGTAAGGCACGATGGTTGGGGCCCCTGTTGCAGCGCCCCACTGGCACGAGCGGCTCGCTGGGCTCGGTCCAGAAGAGCCAACTGGCTCTCCCGGTCCTCGTCCGCAAGCCATGCCTCCCACTGCCTGTTCCTCATTTGTGGATGTTGGTGTAATATGGGGCTGTCTGTGTGCGGAGGCCTCCTGGGGCACTAACATACTTCAAACCAGCGGCTTCTTGGCCGATCCCCCGTAGTGGGTATATGAGCCAGTACATGGGATACAAGACAAGAGCTTCCTTTCGAGACTCGTCATCATCATCACCGCGCACGCACGTTCACAATTGCACGCCCCGTTTCCACGCGCCAGCGGTCAAGGCACGCTCGATTAGAACGCGTGCGGCGGCGAGAAGCAGCCGAGTTCCCACGACGATCGAACTCTTCTGTTGTTTCGGCTCACGAAGCATGGAATTCCGACCGGGCTGGACCCTGCGTTCCCCCATTTGTCGGTTACTAGGTAAGACGCCCCGGCTACGATCCTAAACTTTTAACCCCCGTGTTAAGAAATGCACCTAAATTTGGAGCCCATGCTTGCTTGATCTACACGACGCCTGTCGTGAACGCGCCGCAGGATAGCGATGAGAGTCTTGGGCGCGTTCGCACCAGCCGTCATTTATATAGGTCAAGTCAAGCGAGGGCTTCGAGTTTAGATGAGTGCCTGAATACGGGGGTTTGACAGTCCGAAGGTTTGGCTGTGCATCGCTCACATTTCACGTGCGCAGACATCGCAGACATGTCGTTTCCGAATAGAATTACTCGAGGTCAACGGCTGTGCTTCGATGGCTCGGCTACCATGGGGAAGATGATGGCTAGCACTCGAATTTGTCACATCTTACTGTTCTCGCGGCTTTAGGCGTTCTTACAGCTTTTTTTTTAGTTTTAAATTCTGAAGCAGACCTGTATTTGTAAAGTTTAAAGCAACAAGGCTGTGCGCTGATGCAGGATAGCTGCGAATTGCTGCACCACCAGCCGGCCCAGCCAGCTATATAGCCAAGTTCAGCGCACCCACTGCAGCCACAGTACAATATCTTGTTTGCAAATGTCAAATGGCAATGCCGCAAAATCGCTTGAAGCCAAAAGAACGATGCTGAGGCAAGTCCAGGCACCAACGACCACTCCCATGGTGGCGGAACCACCGTCTTTGCAGGTCCCATAGACATTTAACTACAAGTACCTTATAGACAGTAGCGTAGGCGTTCCCACTAGCGGTGTTCTTGTAGGAAACTCTGAATGTACACGCCTGCACTGGCTTCACATTTATTTTTCCTGAGCGCCTCTCCCACTTAGGCTAGTGATGCGCAATACGCTTGGATGCAGAACGACAAACAAGCCGAGCGGAAGCAACATCCCGAATGCGTTCCTCTAAAGCCATACAATACCTATAGTAAAGTTGCTAGAAAGTCTTCGGACGTTGCGATTGCTCAGCGAGGCCGTCGTAGCACTGATGGCGAGAACAACCACTTGTCTCATTTTCGTGCGTGTCTTTAGACGTTTCTGTGTTTCGACATTTCTATTACTGCGTTTTATCTGCCTTTCCACACCAAAAATTTTCAAGCAACCCTATTTCTTTCTGAACGCAGAAGACAATGAGTCTGAGCACACGCTTACTCAGTACAAATGGTCGTACTTATATCGCGAAGCATCGTTAAAGACGGTTCGTAAGGTCGTCAAACCGTTTGAACCACCCAAAAATGTGAGAAGGGAAATGCATGCTCTAACCATCCTTCCCGTGCTGCATGAAACGCCTCGATTTACTAGCGCGGGAGTTCGTTCAAGTAAATTTTGGAAGAAGTGCTATGGGATCAAATTAAGGAGCGCGGCAATAAACTGGGAGGGGGCATTACGTCACGCAGCCACCATTGGCAAGCAAACTATCCGTGAAGCTCATTGCTTTCGATTCATCGTCATAATAATAATAATAATCATCAGCCTGGATACACCCACTGCAGGGCAAATGCCCCTCCCATACTTCTCCAACTACCCCGGTCATGTACTAATTGTGGCCATGTTGTCCCTGCAAACTTCGTAATCTCATCCGCCCACCTAACTTTCTGCCGCCCCCTGCTAAGCTTCCCTCCTCTTGGAATCAGTCCGCAACCATTAATGACCATCGGTTATCTTCTCTTCTCATTACATGTCCTGCCCATCCCCCCCCCCCATTTGTTTTTCTTGATTTCAACTAAGATGTCATTACCTCGCGTTTCTTCCCTCACCCAAACTGCTCTTTTCTTATTCCTTAACGTTACAGCCACCATTCTTCTTTCCATAGCTCGTTGCGCCGTCCTCAATTTAAGTAGAGCCCTTTTCGTAAGCCTCCAGGTTTCCGCCCCGTACGTGAGTACTGGTAAGACACAGCTGTTATACACTTTTCTTTTGAGGGATAATGGCAACCTGCTGTTCGTGATCCTTTCGATTATTGTCTCGTAATATCGGCACAACACGTTACCTCTGAGGCTCGGTGCATTGGCCGAGAATGTTTGGTTTCCGGTAGTTTGTAATCGATACGAACTTGTACGGCTGCCCTGCCGTAGGCTATGCCTGCCACTAAAACCTACCGCGCGCTTTAACGGGACCATCCCGTGTTTGGCCGAGTCGTTCGGCCTCAATCGTATTCTGCAATGCCTCCTTCCACTACTCCATATGGCAAGTTGTTTGCAGTACTGCCGAAGGTACGAAGCGTATACAGGCAATATCGCTGCGCATGGGAATATAGTTCCGGGCTTAACTTGGTACATGATACATGACAGCAGCACGTGACACGTTGGGACTATTGCGCATGCACGTCGTATACTGCGAATTACTGTGAGCAAACGACACGGTGCAGATGAACATATTTCGAGGAGCATTCGGCATTCCTACAGAAGTAGGAGCCCCGAAGCTTCCACAATTCTGGGAAGGACTTCTGAGATTGAGTATAGTCATTTCCTTCTCCGAAGGCCTCAATCGACGTGGCAGCGGGGAGAGAGAGAGAGAGAGAGAGAGAGAGAGAGAGAGAGAGAGAGAGAGAGAGAGGGAGAGAGCAGCTATCACTGTTGCACTGCCTGTATGAGTGTTCTGCGCACGCTCGGGTCGACTACCGTGTATTTTGTGACCTGCTATGAAAATTTCGCCATCGTGCAGATAGCGGGGGCTTATTCCTCTACAAAGCCACCTCTAAACAGGCACGCTATTACGGAACTTAATTACGCCATATTGTCAGATTCGGCCCACGTTGACGTTTTCAGCCATGGCTACAGGCCGTTGAAGCCCTGTGTGCGAATCAGATCCGACAAGATAACGAATTTTACGATATATTGCATGTTTATAGTTAATTTATGTTCATAATTGTTGTTACTTGTTAAGCTTTTAGGTGATAAATATGTTACTTTTCGAGCGTTCTGTGCACGTACGTTTTCTGTGACATCACATACACGCACATTGACATTTCGCGTTCATACTTTCTGCTGTTCTGAATGATGTCCTCCCCCCCCCCCTTATATTATGCCCCTCAAGGAGCCATTAAGGGTCTAATAAATGATGACGATGATTTTAATGATGATGACAAATGTGTCGAGAATAGCAAGCCATGGGCTCCTATGATGAACGTTGTCAAAATTCGCCAGCTCGTCTGCTGTGATGCATTCTTGTTTGACAGGACTGCTACAGCTTCTCTGATTGGCTCAACAAGCCACGATAATGGTGTATAACGTTAACGTATTAGTGATTCCAGGGCTGCTATTCATGAGTGTGTCAAGATCCGCCTTGTCGTCAAATTCCGTTATCTTGTCGCTGCCTATCGGTTCACAATGCTGCTGACTACCGCTATGATTAGATCAAAATACCAAGATGGCGGTACCGAAGGCTCCAAGACTACCAATCCCTGGGCTGTCACTCTGAAAAGTGTCAAAATGTGCCACCTCGCTGAATTCCACCGCCATTCTGTCGTTCGCAGTCGGAGAGGGCGCAGCCTCCCTTTGAGCCAATCAGAGCCTCCAAGATCGCAAAAAGACACCTTCCCTAAGCCTTAAGAATTTCGTTTTAGGCCTAAAAATCTCGCTCTTAAGCTTGCACAGGCTTCCTTGGTAGGCTTCGTTGCTTATATACTCTCGAAGGGATGACGATGCCTGTTTTTTTTTTCACGATATTGTCATACAAGGTGGAAACTCTGCGTCATCGCTCTGTCTCTTTGTTCTAGGGCACCGCACGGCCGAACGTCTGACGTCACCTCGCTCGCTTTTTGTCGGCTCCCGTCTCCCGTCCGTCGGCCTCACCGTCACCCAGCTGTACGACGAGTACTGCGAGAAGCCCCCGCGCGACTGGTGGAGTCTCGAGTCGCGCGTCGTCATCGTAGACAACGCGACCGCCCGCGACGAAGTCGGCACCTGGGTCGCACTCCTGGTATGGTCCCCGGTACACGGGAGCTGGCCGAAGCAGTCGGTAGCGGTGCCAACGGAAATGGTACCCGTGGAAGTCTGCAAGGTGCGCTGCCTTCCGACTCGGGACGGGTTCCTGCTGATCTCCGCCGGTGCGGTCGTGTTTCACGACTGGCACCTGGACGTCGACGACTTTCCCAGGTACGAACGCCAACGTCCGTGCAACATTCAACGCAGCAACCGAAATGTTAACCCTTGCTGGCCTGATTTGTGAATATTTCCTCATTGCATGCAATCGTAATACATGTGTTGTTACTATAGATGCACACGTATTAAATAGAAGTGCACCACGAAGCAATGGCTATATCGAACTCTGTAGGGCGATGCATCCTCGTCAAGTTGCAGTTGGCAGCTTTTTCACCTTTCTGCCCCCCAACATTTCTCATGGAGAAATAAGTACCTCTCATTGTTTGGTTGCTTTTATTGAAGCCTTGCGTCTATAACCTTTTCTATACACTTTTCTCGATGTATAGCCGAGTTTTACGTATAAGGTGGCCTGAAAAATATTTTTTTCGGGGCGAAATATGAAAATCGCAAGTTTATACTACAGAGTCATGCTTGCGCCCACTAGTACAGATCTTTAGGAACCAAAGTTCGCATGTGTGTTTTTCACGTCACAGTTGGCTATGCGTCGCTATGTAATTGTGTTCTCTCATGTAGCGATGTGTATAGTGAAACATCTTGTCTGCAAGACTGCAATCTTTTCAGAGCGTTTCGGGACTTCTGATTTGTACGTTCACTTGTTTACAGAACTTTGTGTCTCTGAGTCTCGTTTTGCTCTCTTTCTGTTTTACTCTCTTTTTACTCTCTTCTGTTGTTTCCTTTTTACAGTCATCGACGTACTTCCTCCTTTTAGTTTTGTTCGATCGGCGAAGATGAGTGGCCGGCGCCACCAAAGGCGCCAGCCTCACCTTTAAATTGATATCAGTGAACAAAAAATATGTCAGGTTTTTCAATATGTTTCAAATTTCGCATCATCAGGTGTACGAAGACATCCTCCTGCGGTGTTCCGGCAACGGATCCAATTCCACTCAGTGGAACTAGACGTCGCGCTCCGCACCTGGCCCACAATATACGTCACACGTGCGGAAGAGGACGTCACGGAGTGTTCCACTGTGCACAAATGATACTCGACGGACAATATTGACGGACTTGTGGTTGATGGGCATCCAGCGGCTCGGGTTGCGCAATGGAGGGTGCGGCGCTCTGCCCTGCCTCGCGACTGGCTCCAAAGGAAGCCCCGTCCATTGTGAACTGTCGAGAAACGCTGGCCGCGAGCTGCGTACATGTTCTTGCCATGAGTGTTTGCGACTGACTGCTAGGAGTTGTAACGCTGATTGTGATTGTTGCCACGTGTTTATGCGTAACTCGAAGCTAGGTGCTTTGCGCCTCCTTTCAAATAAAGCGTCTCCGTATTGATTCAAGCACGTTACTACCTTGGGAAGGATCCCAAGATAACACGCGTACTCTAGGTTAGGCCTGGATATGACGCAGTATCTTAGTAGTTGGTCAGAGCGGAACGCTAATCGGATATCATGGTGAAAGGAGCCAAGACCCTGGTTAGCTTTACTACGTTGCCTTTGTGCGTGGTCGAAGATAGACCAAAGGGTGGTTTCATTCCCGAGCACTTGTAAGTGCTAACGGAGATCACAGAGCAAGGGATTTATTTATTTAGTTTATTTATTTATTTTCAAAGCTGCTGCTCTCGTTCGAGAGCGTGGCAGTTGGGCAGTACAATAATTCACCTGTACAGTGCAAGGAAATCAAAGTATAGGTGAGTGAGTGAGTGAAACAACTTTATTTGGTCCACTATAGCGTAAGCAAACTCCACGTCACCTGGCTAGGCCCACTCGGGGACCATCAGGTGAAACCTGACGGCCCTCTCGCGAGCCCTCTGGACTGCCAGGATTTGAGAGGTCTGATCCTGGGCCCTAATTAGTTTCATTTCCTCTTGAGTGAAAGGGGGACCGGCAGAGGCGCAGCCCCACAAGACATGTTCGAAGTCCGCATACTCACCGCACAGAGGGCAGTCCGGGCTTGGGAACCGTTCGGGGTACATTGTGTGCAGCGCCGCGGGGCTCGGGTAAGTGCTTGTTTGCAGAAGTCTTAGAGTGACTGCCTGGGCCCTGCACAGCGAGGAGTGCGACAAAGGTAGGAGTCTTCTTGACAGATAATTATATTTGCAGATTTCATTGTACGAGCAGAGAGGCTCGGGTCGCCCAGGAGAGGACGCGTTGCCCAGCGCACGGTCAGTCAAACCTCGTGCAGCCGAGTGCGCCTCCTCGTTGGGGTTGATCGAGGCACCCTCAGTGGTTCCAAGGTGCGCAGGGAACCAGGCCAAAGAGTGATGTTTCACGCCTTTGGCACTTTGGATGATACGTAGGGCCTGGGGAGCCACCATTCCCATCTGAAAGGCCCTGACAGCGGCCTTGGAATCCGAATAAATCGTGTCATGTACACTGTCCGTCAATGCAAGAGCAATAGCAACCTGCTCTGCAACGCTGGAATTATAAGTGCGGACGGTTGCGCAGCTAAGGATTTTAGAATCACAGTCGATGACCACTGAGGAGAAGGCCTCTTCCTGAACGTACGAAGCAGCGTCTACGAAGCATGTTCGGTCCTTGTTCAAGCGGGCACTGGCGAGCAGAGCTTTACCCCTGGCTCGTCTTCGCCCTTCATTGTAGGTGGGATGCATATTTCGTGGCATCCGGTGTAGGTAAATCTTGGACCTTATGTCGCTGGGCAGCTTCACAGCGTCGAGACTGACGACCATGGGGTTACGTCCTAGCTTGCCAAGTATGGCTCGGCCCGCTAGGGTACCGGAGAGTCTGACAAACTGGGAAAATTCTTGGGCTTCAACGATTTCTTCGAACGTGTTGTGAATTCCCAAATTGAGGAGGTCTTTTGTGTGCGTTCGGATGGGAAGGCCGAGGGCAAGCTTGAAGACTCTTCTGATTAGGGCATTGATCTTGTTGCGCTCCGATACGAATCAGTTGGGCATAGCCCCTTAATAAGCGAGGTGGCATAACACGAAGGCGTGGATAATCCGGATCAGATTGTCTTCTTTGATTCCGCGGTACCTGTTGGCGATTCTTCGGATCAGGCCGAGGGCGCTTTCGGTCTTGGAACATATGCGTTTGAAGGCGGCTCCATTGGCCCCGTTCGACTCGATAAACATTCCTAGGACCCTGATAGTGTCTACCCGCGGTACTGGGGAGCGCTTACCGGTGAATAATGTAATGTGGCTCTCTGTTGCTGGCTTCCAGGACCGGTGTGAACCGCCTCTGGGTCTCTTCTTGTAGAGCAAGAGCTCGGATTTAGCGGGCGAGCACCTAAGCCCGGTGGGGATAAGATACCGCTCCGTCACATCGATGGCCTCTTGCAAAGCACCCTCGACCTGCCCTTCACATCCACTGGAGCACAAGATGGTGATGTCATCCGCGTAGATCGTGTGGTTAATGTTCGGGATTTTGTTCAAGGCCCTCGACAGGTTGATCAGGGAGATGTTGAACAGCGTCGGGGAGATCACCGCCCCCTGAGGCGTTCCCTTTGGCCCAAGCTGGATTCCGTGGGTCAAAAACTCGTCAATCTTGAGTCTAGTGGACCTTGAGGAAAGGAAGAAGCGCACGAAATTGTACGCCCGTTTGCCGACGTTACACTCTGTCAGGCTCTTGAGAATAAAGGCGTGCGATATGTTGTCAAAATCCTTTTCGAGAACCAAGCCGAGAATTGCCTTAGTGTCGGCGGAGGTAGAGTCAATGATCTGGCGCTTGATCACTCTCATGGCGTCCTGAGTCGAAAGCCCCGACCGAAAGCCAATCATGTTGTGTGTGTAGCATTCGTTAGACTCGAGATGGTCCGTGAGGCGGTTAAGCATGGCGTGCTCGGCCATCTTTCCAACGCATGACGTCAGGGAGATGGGCCTTAGATTGTCGATGCTCGGCGCCTTACCTGGCTTCGGTATGAGTACTGTGTAGGCTGCTTTCCAGCTCTATAAAAGAAAACATGGTTCATTCATTACAAAAAAAAAATGTATACAACTAATTGGTACATACAGACGCGCACACATGTCTACATATATACACATCCAGTGGACTTGTAGCACGAAGTTACGAAGGAAACCCGCATGGGTTTCTTGAAAAGAAAGCTTCATCGTCCAAGGGAAATTCGCCTTGGTCTGAGATTCGAACCCGGGACTCACGCTTTTCCTTCCGCTGTACCATTTGAGCTAACCAGGGGGCTAACAGTCCAGAGTGCGAGCGCTAATTATTATGCAACTCGAAGCGCTCCGACACTGAATACGGAAATGGAGAAATGCTGGTAATTAGGGAAGGTGCCGAATTTTTCAGAAGTACAGGAACCGGAATTATTGAAATGCACCCCTACAACTGCTCGCTTTGCCCTATGTTGTTACGGCTAATACGGAGTTTCGCAAGTTACGCTGATTAGAAGCAAAAAGCGCTGTCAAACGTCACTGCACTACTTGTAACACATGCGCATAAGCTACGCTCCTGCGACCTTCTCTTCATTGCCACAGGAGGTTGTTTGCCGGTTTACAAGCTTTACAAGGTGTTTCAGCGAACACTTTCACAAACGGTTAAAGGTTGCCTGTGGCAGGCATCACAATTCTAGCCCATAAGCTGGTCTACTCGAAGAGGCGAACATGCACGAAAAATTGAAATGCATAATCGACTAATTATCAAAAAACCACTAATTAAGTTTTTAACTAATCTTATGGCACATATTGCGATTTACAAATCCTAGCCGTGGAGTTGGCGAGGCCGATCCGCTTGAAACGAATTTTCGGGATGACACCAGTTTCGAGATATTAATTCTCGAACTTTGCGGAGAAATGCATTGGCGTTCCAGTTACTCTTGTGCTTGAATGTATCAAGCGACGTTATGCTAAGAAACTAACTGGAACGCCAATGCATTTCTCCACAAAGTTCGAGAATATCTCGAAACCGGTGTCATCCTGAGAATTCGTTCCTAGTGGATCCGCCTTGCGAACTCCACGGCTGGAATTTGTAAAGTGCAATATGGGACATAAGGTAATCAGATAAGAACTTAATTAGTGAACTTTTGCTAATTAGTCCATTATGCATTTCAATTTTCTGTGCAAGTAATGTCCACCTCTTCGAGTAGATCTCCAGCTCATAAGCTAGGTTTGCGATATCTGCCACAGGCAACCTCTAAACATTTTTGATAGTGTTCGCTGAAGCAGCCGTTATAGTTGCCTTCTTTCAGTGATCATGATTTAGCTTAGATTCACCAAATTCAAGTACAAGCCAAATGCCGAAGTGCTTTTATTAGACAACTGGACCGGTTTGAACAGAGTTCTTTGTAACTGAAAGAGAATGTATAAATTCATTTAACTGTAGCAAACAGAATTCGCACCTACGGCATTATACTTTCACTAAAATTGCCTCAGAAGATCGGCAATTTTCGGAGAAAGATTGGCGCGTGCAGTTTACAAATCCGTAATGTTGAACCAATAACAGATACCCCAGTCCTGTACGCTAGACCTGTTAGAGCGTTTAAAACAGCGAACGTTTGACATATTAATTGACAGCTTACGCTAAAATATTTATGAGAGTTTCGCAAAGGTCCTACTCAAATATATGGGGTCTATTTGAGAGTGGTGCCTAAAACAAGCATTTTCTCCGCTTTAGGTGTTTACAGGCATTTACAGAATTATGGCACCGTTTTTTTATTGTTGACTTACGAAGTAGAAAACGCTTTTTATTTTTTCGTTTTGTTTTATTTTTCAGTATTGAGCAATCTTGGTAAAAATATTGACGGCCTAAATAAAGTAGCTTATCCCCAGGTTAGTAGATTTTAACAGTTTTCTTTCAAATGCAACAAATATCACCATAGTCGGTGCAGCGGGTGACGCAAAAAAAAAACTATTTTTTCTAGGATGTTTACATGGCACTCACTACGGTGAGAGGGACGTCGTAATAGTCTATACACTCTCATGACGGGCCCTCTCACCGTGTAGTAACTTAACTGAAGTGTAGTCTATACACTCTGATGACGGGCCCTCCCACCGTGTAGTAACTTAAGTGTAGTCTATACAATCTTATGACCGCCCTTCTTACAGTGTAGTAACTTAACAGTAGTGTTGTCAATACACTCTTATGACGGGCCATCTCTCCGTGTAATAACTTAACTGAAGTGGCCCCTCTTTTTCCATCAAATAGGAGCGCAGAGTTTTGCTAGGCAATATATGAGTGGGGGGTTGGGAGGAGGGAGGCGTCCCACTTGGGGCGCCCAGTAACAGGGCAACAACGCGTCATTATTTATTGGTCTGCGGTGGATAAAGCGACATCTGCCCACAGACCCGTCGCACTGAGCTACGCAACGGATCGCTTCGCTCCCTTTTGGCAAGACCTCTCCGTGTCAGGCGTGGTAATGAAGCGTAGGCCAAAAGAACGAGTACGGCAGGAGTCAAACGAGAAAAATAACGCAGCAACGTTAAAAAAAAAAAAAAAGCAGGCCATGCAACGCCTAGGGCAGATAACGAGTGGACCATTAGAGTCACAGAATGGGTGCCAAGGGAAGGAAAGCGCAGTCGAGGGCGGCAGAAAATTAGGTGGGATGATGAAATTGGGAAATCTGCAGGCGCAAATTGAAATCAGCTAGCGCAAGACAGGGCTAATTGGAGATCGTTGGGAGAAGCCTTCGTACTGGCAGTGGACATAACTATAAGCTGCTGCTGTTGCTGATGATGATGATGGCTATTCTAGGGTGATCGTTGTTGTACATTTCTCGCTGGCGTGAATTATCTTGACAAGCCATTAGAATGTGTTGAGTCGACTCCAGATGTTTTCCTGCAGCAGGCGCGTACCTGATCCTTTGCGCGCAAATTTGCTCCGCTATGTTTATCTTCGGTCAGCCAGCTCGGCTTTCGAATAGCAGCGCACTATCCTTTGTGTCATCGTGCCCTCTGTTGATTCGTAAGTGAAGCGCTAAGAATGTCTATTGTTGCCTCCGAGATCGCACGGGTTTCCATTGAGACCACGGAAGTTGCGGATCACTCTACATCGCCTGCGCGCTATCGACCGTGTGCCGATGACCTCGAAGGCCACGCTTTAGACGCAAGTGCTTCGCCTATTTCTCGACTGATGACGCCACCACATCGTGACTCTAGGAAAGGATAACAGGAGAATGGTGAAGGGTGGCTAAAGTATTTGTGGTGCAAAGGTAGGGATCATGCAGAAGGAAACGTTACTAGCATTTAGGGTAATAAATTTTGACTAGGCTCGGCAGGTTACAGACATGGAGCGTGGGTCTTAACGGGTGATGGCAGGTAACATGCTTAAAAAAACATTGCTTTATTTTTTTTTGCTTCCAATAAATACTTTTTTCAGAACGAGTATATCCTCAAAAAGCCATGACAAAACAAACACTTCAAAGGTGCCGCCAATGTTACGTCCAGGTGCATAACGAAATGGGCCTGGTTTCACAACAATTCCACATATTTCCTTCGTCAAATCATATTATCTTAGTTGCTTTTTCGAAAAAAAAGAAAGAAAAGAAAGACAGAAATAAGCTTTTTCAAATGAGCTAAGAACTTTTACAGTATAAGAACGTTGCTTCATAATTCGTGATAAGAATTTTTGAACATTCGTCGAAAATGGCATTTCTTACTGTTGGCGGCAATCCGCTTGCTTGAACATTAGTCTGTTGATCGTCGTCCAAATTCTCAAATTTATAGAATACTAGCAGAGTTGTCTACACATGCTCCACCCGCTAGATGGGTATGCCGCGTTTCTCATCAAACCCATCGTTGCTTTGCTCCACTGAGGTGTTGTCAGTTACGCTAAATACTGCCGATTTTATAGCGTTAATGAATGTCGTTGTGGTCAATCACCTTAGACGACCTGAACAAATTTTAGCCCTACATTGTGGTCTTGTTTAGGAGTCATGAAGCCGTAAATGTTAGATTTGAACTTGTTTAAGATCGTTTTCTTTTCTTTCTTAAATCTTCGTTCGTACTTTAGACCTCAAAGTGCAGGCTATGGCATTGTATGTAGTTTGGTCGATTCCCTGCCAAACATTACCTTTTCTTTCGTTTTTTCTTTAACCTCTGTTTAGGCTGCATGCAGTGCCCAAGTGTCAAAAATATATTTTACACAGAAGATCACTTGAAGTTCACAGCATTCAGCATGCTCAGTAAAGTACTTATGCGAGGGGACTGACGTTGAAGACAGTACGTCACCTTACGCAACCTGGTTTCCACGCACATAGAGGTTTGCATTTCTGAACTGATAGTGGTTATTGCCTGTATGGCGAGGAAGAGAAGGTTGAAACAAGTGAAAAACTTTAACTCCTGTCTGTGGCAGGCCCCACTCACACCGACCAACACAACACAACGCAGATACCACTTTTTTTTTAAGTTCAGGGAAGTGCACCTCCTTCAACAATCGCCGTTCACACTCCCGAGTCTTTTCCCTTGCGATAGCTGACACACCCGCTAAAACTTAACACTCGGATTTTGTGACCCTTTTCTAACCTAACCCGTTGTCAAATGAGCGACGCCGTGCTTTAGGTCATGTGAACCATCCGTCACGCGCACTCACTAACACTCCACGAAGAAGTGATTGCTTTCGCCGGCGTCCCACAGTTTAGGTCACGCCCCTTTTACGACCCTGCAACACTAGTAGTCGTCTGAGTCCACGTGGCTCACTTCACTTAGACACAAGTGCCTCAAACTCTTGACACGTCCACAAACTGCTCCTTAACAACCCCCTCCCCCCTTCCGACCCAGTGAAGTCTCGTGTAGCTAACATCCCGTAGATCCACCTGCCGACGTCACCCTTTCTTCACCAGCACCCAACTCCTCCTGCATCACGACACACCACCACGAAGAGGCCGTCACTCGGCATGTCACGCTGTCGACGAGTGGCCTGCCATCGACCTGAGCACCTGGATGACGCGGGCCTTCTGCTTCCAGCGGGCCAGCGACTGCACGGGCAGCAGCGACAGCAGGACGAAGCAGCAGCAGACCGTGAAGATGCCGCACAGGTACTGGGTGTCGAACTCGCGCCTCAGGGCCAGCATGGCGGCCGCGACCACGCGTCCCACGCAGCGGGCGTACGCCTCGTTCCGGGGCGACAGCATGGTGCAGTTCCTGAGCTTGCGCAGCGCGGCGCCCCACAGGCCGAGCGAGAAGTGGAAGGCCAGCATGGCCATGACGATGACCAGCACGGAGTCCGGGTAGACGGGCATGGCGGCCGCCGCGAAGAACATGCCCATGGCAGCCAGGAGGCACGACAGGGTCAGGATGTAGCGCGGCGTCGCCTGGATCATGCGGGTCACCCGGAAGAAGCAGCCGCCGAAGACGTGGAAAAAGCAATAGAGCGCGTACAGCAGGCCGACGTCCATGTTGGAAGGGTTGACCAGCGGGGCCCAGAAGGCCTCGACGACGGTGCTGCAGCACCACAGGGCGGCTTCCGAGGCGAGCACAGCGACGCTGACCACGCGGTCGGAGCGGTACGGCTCCAGGAGGTCCTTGATGGGCTGAGGCTTCGGGGAGAGCCAGTGGAAGAAGAAGAGGGCGCCCAGCACGAAAGCCGCGGTGCGGAACAAGACGAAGCAGTCGAAGTAGATGACGTCGCAGAGCACGCTGCCGATGACTCCCGAGACGATGCCGATGAAGCCGATGCCGATCATGATGGCCAGGTCCGACGGCCTGGTGCGGGCGGTGAACTGACCCACGGCCAGCGGGAACAGCGTGAGCACGCTCACCTTCGCGAAGGTGTGGTGGGAAAATGAAAAAGTGCAAAAAAGAAAAGATTATTGCAGGTTTTCATGGTCGTAAGACACGGATTTGTCTCAAACCTCTGCAACGCATAGAACCCTCGGGCTGAAAGGACCCATGGATTGACAGTCGGGTTAACAACCAGATAACTGCTCATGTCCATCGGGCTGATGTACGGGCCGGTAACTATTAAGGAAAACCACCTTTGGGTATTAAAGCGCTAATGGTAGGTTACGTTTGGCGAAAAGCGACTGTAGACTAGTCGCTTATTGACTATATCGCTGTAAGCGTAACATAGGCGACTTATTCCTCCACAAAGCAGGGGAGATTCCAAAGCTAGATAGGATAGCATGCTAATGGGGTGTCTTTAAAGAGTGAACGACCGTGTAAAAACAAATATGACACAAGGAAAGCTCTCCTTGGCTTACATTTCATGTCACTGCCTTGCCGTCGCGGTACTGACCAGATCTGAAAATGCGGCCTTGATAACTTTCAGTGAAGTATTTGGCAGCGCTATCACAACGCTCTTGGGGGCTCCAGAACTGCAGTCCTTTACTGCTATTGTACTGCTCATGTACTGCTATCGGCACTGCTCTCTTCCCAGAATGTTTGAGGCCAACCATGGTTGCTTGCGAAGCGCCTGCTGGATAATGTCTGGCGCGATACTTGTGATGGCACAAGACATGGCTGTACTGTTTTCTTGAGAGAGAGATAGCATTCGGTTGTCAAAGCAAAGGATATGCAACTGCCACGTTTAGACTTGCCGTATTTCGGCTTTTCTCTTTCGGCCTGACCCCGAACACGTGAGAGATCCGAAGACCGGAAAGATCGCGCCGTAAATACATGGGTGCAAAGTGAATATGTATATATGTGAGTAGTAAATCGACAGGCTATTGATAGCGCCACACCTTACGGAGTTTTAGCGCAGACCGGCGCATCCGAACAATGTGCGCACACTCGTTCAGAGGGTGCGATGGTGCGCTCGAGCGCGCAGTTCTCATACCGTGAGCGAAACGCACAACGCGACACCTCACTCCGCTACAGAGCTTACCGAGCGGATCGTGAGGGTGGTACCCGCTTGGCTTATTTGTCGTTTTAGCAGTCAAGCTGACGCGCGTCGCTCTTGCGCGCTTATCGAAAAAAAAAAGGAAAACACGAAATAAATGCCTCTCTTTGCAGTGGCCCCGTGCGTGAAATGTGAGCGGAGCGGACCGCGAGCGAGGTTCAGCCCCAACTGTCCATTATGCGTTGTGCTTGTATTGGCTTTTCCGTGGTTGACCTGAATATATATACGCATACTAAACTCAACACCACACCGAGCTTGTCATACTTTTCGGAGCCGCATTTCGGGGCAGCCTGAAGGAGCCAGTTACTGAAACTATGAATACAAAGCGGCAGACCAGCTTGAGATCTCTTACTTTGAGTCTACGGATAAAGAGGTGCACCTCTCACGCCGTGATGGCCATCACATGAGTAGCGCTGTGAGTAAAGGGCTGTCTGTATCTATACTTTTATTCTGTGTATCTGAAACATCAACGTGGTGGGCTTTAAATGGTTCGCTCTTAGGACTCCTGAGACGCAATGCACAGGCGGACTGCACCCGAAGATGAGCTGCTTTAGTTTTCGCTCTATAGATGGCGACCTTGAATGCAAAGTTGCCAATGAACATTGAACGCCGACGTTCGAACACAAAAAAGTGATCAGCGCCAACGTGAACCCTCAGAAGTATTTACTAGCCCTCGGGCTTTTCTTCTCCCCTCAAACACTACTAATAAATCTTCTTACATTTATTTAGGTCTATGCGCTCTCTACTTCCCCTCCCAAGAACGCTATTTATCACGCCATCACGTGCATGCCGTTAGTGACCTGAATATACCGTGAGAACAGCGTCAAAGAAATGAAATGCATGCAAGATGGATGACGGTTACTGCTGAGGTACAAGATGAACCTCAAGGTGTCCAAATTCGTTTTTAAATATCTATAAACTTTACAGAGTGACCCCGTAGCATGACGTTGGTGGCACACGCACTGCAAAATCAGGAAGTGGGCTTTCTCAGATTGAGTGAAACCACTTGGACGCGGCATTGAACGGATGGAAAAAAAATAAACGTTGGCACTGCCCTGCGTTGCGGGGGTGAAGCATATTCTGGAATATGACAGAGCGGGTCCGATATACCCGCTACGTGCTAAAATTGTTGTACCTGGTGGTGCGAACTGCGTCTTCAATTGATAGCTGGGACCCACTAGTAACAGTGACTATACCTCGGTTAAGGTGCCTCAGAAAGGCTGGCCAACGTTTCGATAGGAGGACCTATCTTCGGCAAAGGCGATCCCTCACTTCGCCTTTGACGAAGATAGATCCTCCTATTGAAACGTTGGCCAGCCTTTCTGATGCACCTTACCCCTGTTTACAAACTTTATACCACAGTGCGCCAGCCTGTCAGCCCCTTTCTTGATTTTATACCTTGGTTAGACCGTTTATCTTACTAACTCTCTCGTCGCCAAGGGCAGTTATACCAATGTAGCGAATTCCGTGTGAACTAAGACGGGAGTACAACAACCATTTTCTTAAGAGTAAGCGTTTGGACAACTGGACTTGACATTGTAGTGGTAAGCGCCTTTATTGTAATGTTAGCTCCGAGTGGACGCATTTCGTGTTCAACCACGGCCTATCGTTTTGTTTCCATTTTCCTTCCGAACTATTTAAAGGCAAAGTATTCCTAACACAGGTTGCACTTACACTGTACGCCTCGAAAATGGGCATCCTTTTCTTTTAAAGTGCCACCGTTAAATGACAAAAACAGAGCCTCCAAATACGTTGACGAAGCAACCCTTTCCTCAAGTTTGATATGAAAAATCTACTTGTCTTTGAATTAACACAGACAAGACTCAAGAACACGTGGTGGATTGCCACTGTTGATTCCAGGCTGACGCTGCGTCATGAATGTTTGTCATTTTGCGGCATTTGATAAGCAATGGCCGCTTCTCGCCATCTGTGACAAAACCCATGTCAAATTAGTATCAGTTTTCTCGAAAGCTTACGCGGCGAATTATGATTAAGCCCCCTCCACACTGTTCTACCTGCATCTAACTTCATACCCGAGTAAATATGTTAAGCAATAACTTCCTAGCTAACAGGCGCTGTCCAAATCCACGCCTCAGCGACGGCTTTTCTCTGGATAACAGAACCAGATCTCGAAGGTTATGCTTTTGCTGGCTGCACACGCCGGAAGCTATTCGGGAGCCGGAAACAAGTCATAGACTCCATGTGTTAAGCACTACATACTCTGAGAAGGAGTGAAGGCAACGAGCAATAAATGTATAAGGGGGCCACAGGAGGTAGAGGGACTACGGCCGAGACCTCCGTTCGCAGCCACCGCCGTAAAAGCAGGTCGCTCACCTTGGCCAAAAGCTTGGAGATCATCAACGTTTCCAGCTCGTGGCTCTTCTTCATCATGCAGGACTGGATCAGGAGTGCCAGCAGGAGGGGCGCCGACAGCCTCCAGCCGACGCGCTTCGCCAGGGAACGTCCCCAGAGATCGGCGAGGCAGCCTCCGAGAGCGCCGACGGCGTAGATCAGCGCGATCGCCGGCTGCTCGAGCTTGTTGTAGTAGTAGAGCTTGTACTCGTACGGGTTCTGCAGGCGATCCCCGAAGGCCAGCACGAAGTAGAAGATCACGGCGTGCCACTGAGACAGAGCGGACGGTTGCTTCGTCGCCGCCGCGGTACTCGCAGACGACGTCATCGCGATGCCTGGCGGTGGCGTCACTTCCGGCTCGGCTTGCGGTTTCGGCGCGGCTCGGAATGGCCCCTGGCCGGTTCCAGATACGTGTTCGCCTACGTGAGATGCGTGTGTTATGTTTCTGCTTCGAAAAGCAGATGCAAGGACGGCGCTAGATTTAATTTGTAGCGTGAGCAGACGATCATCCTTTTATTTCGTTGGGGGTACAGGAAGGCGCTTCATCACTTGGCACTCCATGATGCTTGGAGGGGGGGGGCGTAGGGGGGCAGGAGGGAATATTGTGGTATCGCCCCTTCCCCGCCCTCCCCTTTTAGAGCCACCCTTGAGCAGATGGTTCAAGTTCCGCCCACACCTTGAGCGAATCGAGTAGGGCGGATGTTGCATCTCAAGCCGTGCCTGAGGTACAACAGGCTTGATTCACCTTTTAGGAAGGCTTCGTTAGAAGAGTGCAGCTTCAACACGAGTTTCCATTGCATGTTTATTTAAGCATGGCGCCAAAACGACAATTACGAATTTGGAAAGGGTTTGGGAGACTATCCAACCTCGTATTCAGAAGAGTCTACTCTAAACAGAGGAAGACGGCAAGCAACGGCAGCTGCAGGCGGTTGGGCTTAGTTGGTGCGAACGCTCGCATAGCCTCAGCTGTCAGTGTCGCATTCCGGTCGTGTCCAGATGCTGCCATAACTTCGAAACAGGTCGCGTTTGGACTGCAGAGTAGTTTAGGTGAACTTGAGCGTTGATTAGAACTCAAATTTTCGGCGGCTTAGACGGACATACGTAATTGCACAGCGATCGAAACGTGAAAATCAGCCCGCATAGCGGTCGGCGTTTTCGGCGCCACCGGTGAGTGCTCAGTGACAGCTGGGGACCAATTTACTTAGATTGGACCATAGCGTCCAATCTCCTTCACAATGTGGTAGCCGCGGTCCGGAGTCGATCCCACGACCTCTTGCTCACAGTCAAACGCCACAGGCACTGAGCCGCTATCACGATCAGGCTCTGTCAATGCCACGTCGTACTGAGTTAAACGTCGCGTTGAAAGCCATATACTACTCCTGCAACTGTGGATATCGGCGCAGATACCCAAGTGCCCCCCACACAGCGTCGTACGTACTACACCATCTGTACCCGAACCTGCACTGAGCGCTCTGCTCAGACTGCAGTGCAGACTTCACAGCGTGCGAACCACAGTCTGGGTACGGCGTCCAGACCGCGGCTCAGAATCGCCAAGCAGACGGCAGGTTTCCTCCAACAGACGGCTAACGGAAACGAAGCAAACTTAACTCTATTCCACGTTTGAATGCAGGCAGAGTGGGAAGAAAAGAAGACGCCGCGGTCACTTACCCGACGAGCTGCAATGGCGGTTCTGGCCGGCCACTTCTTTTTCCTTTATTTCCAGGCGCGAGAGGCGTGGAATGCCGCGCCTGTGCCCGTTACTTGGTTGGTTTCAAGTGAAATGGCAATACCCACTACGGGCGGTACAGGCCAAGAATCCGGCAGTAGTCCTGTAGGCAGCATTGCATCTACGGTTTGGGCGACCATTCGTTTTTCTGGAGTGCCAGCGCTTTATCAGCTAGGCGTTCTCACTACTGCAAGTATATCCTGACTCAAGGTCCCTTGTTTATCTCAGTCTCTACGATTGTTTAATTGTGAGCGACAGTAGAGGTTCTGTTCAGATCACAACTCCTCTTTCTACCTTTTGCCAACCTCCCCTCTCCGTTTTCCTCCTAGCCAACCTTCCCCCGAATCATCGGCAACGGCTCCTTCATAGTCAAAGAGACGCATCTCGCAGGCTATGCTTTTTGAGTACTGGCACCAGAACAACGGATCAGCGCTCCGTTTTGAGCACCACGTATTATTGACAAAGAGACGTTGCACATAGCTGGGATGAGGTCTCTTGTTTAAACCGAACTGTTTCTACTTTTCTTTCTCTCTCTATCTGTCTTTTCTCGCATGCATTGTTGTCCAAATTGGACATTTCGGAAAAAAAAACTGAATTTCTCTGATATCATTAGTGTGTGCATGTGTTCTTAGACGAAGAAAAAGAACAATAAAGGCTACGCATTCCAAAGCCTATGGCCGGCTAAATTAAGAAGACACACGTGAGCTTGACTCTCTCGGAGGCAATTCTCAAAACTGTAGCGCTTAGTTTGTAGTCGCTCACGTAACGTGCGAGTCATTCCTTTGAGAAAACACATTGGATTTCATTTATAAAGATGTTAGATTTACATGCTTTTCTTCGAAATGTCCCCTTAAGTCAATAAAATATTACTTTAGGGATTATACCTCAGTATCATATACATTCCGACATCCAAAGCTGGGTGCACTCGCCTGTGTCTAAAGTAACTTGCACCTACGTTTTCCGGCGTCAACGAAGCATCGAAATATTTTGAACAGTCGTGAATAAAAAGCTTTCAATTTCATTTTGAAGCTATTGGAAAGTCATCAACTCAGCATCGTCATAGTTAACTATCATTGTCATGGGCGCCACCTATCACAATAGCAATGATACCCCGGCTGCGTTTTAATATTACTGGGATTGCAATTTTACGGACACTCGAGATGTGTTCGTGTCGTCGACGCCGCCGCTGCCATCGTGATGTCATGGTATCCGGCGCATGCGCAGCATGCGCGGGGCGGTCTATAACAAGATGGCCTCTATAGAGGCGCGTCAGACGGCGGCAGCCTGCTAAAAGGAAAAGAAAAAAAAACGACGACGCCAAGTTGGCGCACGCTCGCCCTCCGACCAAGCAGTGAATTTCGTTATGCCTACGTTGCCTGGTGTTTCGGTTTTAGAGAAAAAGCTCTACTACGCCACGTCTCGCAACGTCATTCATCGCGTCGCAACGACCTTGAGCCGCCGGAGCGCAAGTGTGGCAGGTGTGACGTCACGCCACGTGTTCCGATGCGGTGAGGCGTCGCAGATGAGCTCGGGGCTCCGCCTACCACGTGACTATAGGCGGTGGTTAACGGCTTCTTCGTCGGCGTTTGGTCGCTCGATTTCGCCATGAATGGTGCGCTGGCACCCGCAGTCTGTGCGCGCGCTTCGGCACAAACTACAGGCTGAATCCAATCCAGTAAATATAGCTAGACGGCAGGCCGTGAAATCTCAAGCAAAGGCAAAGTTTCCTGCTGAAATACTGTAGCAAAGGCAGGCCAGATTAGCACGTTACACAGAAGCTTACCAAGCGCCGAAGCCCGCCAAGATCGAAACTACCGCAACCGCCGCCGTCGTTCAGCAACACGAACAACAACAAGGAGAACGAGACGAAGCCGTGGATACAAGCAGTGGCACCCACAACGAACGTTTGACTAACTACGCCTTTCGGCTGCCGGCAAGCTCGACTGCGACGGCCAGGTTTCACGGCGACTTCACAGGCAGCCAGTTCGGCAGCATCTGTAACGTGTGTGAAACACTGTGACCAAACTTTAATGAAGCACCGTGTGCATAATCCTAGCAAAACAAAGCCAAACAGACGTTTCGCTCGTGTTAACTAGGTTTACAAGAGGTGAACCTCAGCCACCTTTTGGTCGTTTGCTTCTTTTCTAGCCCTCTTGGTCTTTTGTTGGGTGAAATTTTTTTATTATTATCACAGGTGTGGCCAGTCCCCTTCGCGGGTACGATACATGTTTGCGGGCAGCAGCAGCAAGTCAGGGCAGCTCTCTGCCTTCCGCTGCCGTCACGAACGTCGCGCGCACTTACACAGTCGTTCTCGTCGAGAAGTTGAGGGGCACGCCACATCGGGGGTGCATTCCACTGGTCCGAGTGGAATAGACAGAAAACATTAGGACTGTACAAATGCTGGCGGTTTCCCTTCCGTCTCACCTCGTGCACCATCGAGGTGCGACGCCTACAACGCCGCTGGCGGCCCTTCTCGTCCCGCCAGCGTCGTGAGAAGCCCGGTAGCTGCCAGGGCGATGTTTCTGCTGCAGTTGCCACGCGCGCTACGTGGCACCAATATGTCGAGCACGCCTAGATTAAGAAGAGAAGG
The DNA here is from genome assembly GCF_050947875.1 of Dermacentor variabilis. Taxonomy (NCBI): domain Eukaryota; kingdom Metazoa; phylum Arthropoda; class Arachnida; order Ixodida; family Ixodidae; genus Dermacentor; species Dermacentor variabilis. Next base: position 33,917,570 of record NC_134577.1, read on the forward strand.
GGAGCATCCGTCCTAGAAGCAGCAGCACCACGCTAAGCACCGATATCCCTTCGGGAGAAACTACCCACTATTATTATTATCACCATCATCATTACCACATCCCGAAATTCGCCTGCACACAAGAGCATGGCCCGCGCCAGCATTCCCTGCGCAGGTAACTGCAAGAAACATTTAGGTTCTCGATTGACCTCTTGAAACGCGCACCCCCAGGATATGGAAAGACCAATTCTCCTTCCATGTCAGCGTGTCAACCACGATTACTTGATTTCAGCTTCCTCGCAGGTTGGGGCTCTTTAAGTTCTTGACAGGTCTGTCGCTGCACGATCGAACAAATGAACGATACAGCCAAGAGGAGACAAAGCGGGAGACGCCTCTTTATATATGTGCGCTTCTGGTTTCCTCGCCTTGTCTCCCACCTCTCTTCGATAGCGAGAGTCGCAGTCAATTTGTAACTTTTCTACGTAAACGTCTTTTCTTTTCCTTTTTGCGTGCTGCATCTTTTATAAAGGAAAGTTGCTTCAAGCGACGAGTGAACAATGAACTTGGCTCGTAAGTGCTTTATTCCGACAGCGACGACGAAGGAAAATGGAGTCTGCTGGCCTTGCGCCTCGTTTGCGAACGTTTCAGCTGTCGCACCGCGCCTAAAGTTGTAACAAAAGGTTCGCCCTCGACGCCTTAAATGGGCGTTTATTTCTTTTTCCCATCCTATCAGACGCAAAGGAAGCTCGGATCGATTCGGGGTCTCTGACACGAGCGGCTCGCGTTTCATTGTTTTCGCTTACGAGGGCGTCTGGCCTTTTGTTCGCGACCACGTCAAGCTTCGTGTGCCTATATTCTTTTGTTTAGCTTTCTGGAAAGTCGCGATACCCCGTCGACCTCGACCCGTAGGGGTGCGTCTAAGCGTTAAAGCCACGAGCACCAACTATTGGCCGGGGGTGCAAGTATACTAAATTAACTTCAGTGAGCTGTCAAGGTGAAAGACGTGAGGTTATTAGAAGGAGGAAGTTGCGGTTCTGCGGATTGAAATAAAGGTCAGGGTCAACGCACCCCAATGCGCTACAATTGATTTGTTTACGCCAGATGGGATGTAACGAAACGCGAAATGCAAGAGCACTCCGTCGTTTCGGAGGTGCTGGCGCGGCTCTGCTGCCGAAAGTAGCGCCTTATTAGCTCAACGGCGCAACATCAAGAGACACTAATAAGGCAGTAGAGGTTAGAGAACAAACGCGGCCGTCTAATAATCGCGTTGGAATCAGAAAGACGCAGGACATGCGACTGGAAGATGCTGTAATGCGTAGAACAGATATTCGGTGGCCTGATATATTAAGATTGCGCCGCTGAGCCGGAGGTCGCGGGTTCGATTCCGACCTCAGAGGCCGCATTTCAAAGGAGCTGAAATGGAATAACGCTCGCGTACAACGCATTGACAGCACGTTAAAGGACACCAGGTAGTCCAAATTATCCCGCAGTGCCTCAATAGCTCGTGTCAGGTTGTGGTGTTTCCAAATAAAGCTCAAAATTTAATCATTTATTAGATTAACAGAGCTTTTTATTTGCCATACTGTTGGCCACAAAGCCGTTACAGACTGGACTTTAAGGCATCACGAATACAAAACTGGGTTTTACAACAATAATAAGTTGTCAAACATACAAACTAGGTGTCATATAGTAAATTAAGCCGATGAAGCGTCTTTCATATGAAACGGGTAAAATTCATAATGAGGGCCGAGGGAACTAAAACGCAGTCGAGAATGGCAGAGTGACAGGCCTTGCGATAAGATTAGGAAATGTGCAGTGTCAGGACGCGGACACGGTCCCGCGTAGCGCGGGCGCGCGTTGCGCTACTCCGGCGCGAAGTGGACGCCTCCAGTGTATAGCATCACCGCGCAACCATCGTGATCGGCGTCGCTCGGCGCGCGTTGGCATGGGCAGCGTGGGAGTAGAGCATGTCCTATCTCACGCCGGAGCCGCTAGTCTGCAGAGTGCAGGGCGCGCTAGTTGAAGTTTGCATGAAGTTTCAATGAAGTTTCAATAAAGTATCAATCAAGTTTCAATCTAGTTTGAAGAAAATTTCAATGAAGTTTCAATGAAGTTTGAATGAAGATTGAATAAAGTTTGAATGAAGTTTGAACGAAGTTTGAATGAAGTTTGCTGAAGTTTGAATTAAGTTTGAACGAAGTTTGAGCGAAGTTTGAAGGAAGCATGCATGAAGTTTGCGCGCCTTTGCCAAACGAAAAAAGAAGCTCTCACAAGACGCGAACTTGTCAGCATGCGCTGCGGTAGCAGCTGATCACAGCAGTGTTGCGGCTCACGAAGAACGCGCCATACTATACAGGGTGCAAATTTTCGGCGATCCTGGCGTCTCCGGCGTAATGTATCCGACTTAGCCGGGCACTGCCAAGCACGCCGGCAACGCGGGACTACATCCGCGCCCTTCACGACGCCAGTCGCCGGAAGACAGCGGTGCCGGGGACTGAAATAAGCTGATGGTGATAAATACCGTCAGCTTATTATTACACGCGCACAGGGCCACCAATTTCTATACACTGGTGACCTTGTGAGAAACGTGTTTCGCGTTTCTTTAGGATATGTTTGAGGCTGGCATGTTTTCCTTTTTTTTTTCGTTATGCATACTTTCTTATGAGTACATCAATAACTACCAAGCCCACCAAACTTGCTGTGATCCTTATGGGGAGGTTTTTTTTTTCTTTTTGAGATATACGATACTTTACGTGTTCATTTCCTATAGCTCGGGGAACAAAGTTGGCGTTATAGTAATTTAAATGTTTCATAACTCATACTGTTATCAGGCGCATCCCATTTATAGAAACAATCACTGATTTAAACAAGTTCCATAGGCAACAATACATGTAGTCGATTTCGGTTTCTGAAAATCCCACACACACAAAAAAAAAGGGAGAACTCCTGTTATATATGCGAGTGAGCACCTATAAGAGGGAAGAATACAAAGATTGTTCGTAATTTCAATAAATATTTGGATAGGGAAAAGATGTGCATCACGCATTAAATCTCGCGTATAGTATCAGGTTTAAAAAGAAATAAAGAACAGGAAAGCAGGTAACTCTGATATCGAGAAAACACTATAAAAACAAATGATCTTCATAGTAACCTGCTCCAAGTGCCCGCTGGACAAGGCAAATGCAGCCGGTCACCGGCCAGGCGTCATCGACCTGGAGATTCACAAACAGCAATGACGCTTCCTTTTTGGGAACCAGAACGTTGGCTTTTCCTTTTTATTAGTGTTAATGTGGCGGTGCACGCTTTACAAGCTTTTCCCCACGCACATGGCGATCGTCTTTCTTGGTCGCGGACTGCATTTAATGCGATTGGCATTCCTTGTCTACATTGGGCATTTTCAATCAATCAATCAATCAATCAATCAATCAATCAATCAATCAATCAATCAATCAATCAATCAATCAATCAACCAATCAATCAATCAATCAATGATGTGATCATTTCTGTAACTGGATATTATCAGGACATTCATAACATGAATGACCAAATATGACACGACATCAAGACATGAGTGATAAACATGTATGTCATGGCATGCAGGCGAGACACGGGGCTCTTCGACACCTCGTGACACATTAGTGCGTCAGTGAAGAAACTTCATTGCATTCCGATGGGGGGGGGGGGGGGGATGCGAAAACGCCCGCGTGCTTAGATTTGGGTGAATGTTAAAGAAACCCAGGTGGTCCAAATTATTCCGGAGTCCCCCACTACAGCGTGCCTCATAATCAGATCGTGCTTCTGGCACGTAAAACCCCATAATTAATTTTTTTTTGTAATGCAGCGTAACAGATAAATGCTTTCCGAATCCTTTCTACGAAGTTTGTAAATCAAGTGGAACCATACCTTCGCGCTGAAACAGCAACCATCTAAGATAACAAACGTTGTAGCGATACACTAGCCAGCGTCATTTGCTAAGGCATTCGTGTTTCAATTCCCACTACACTCATTCTACAATAGAACTCAGACATCATTTGTCATCTGGTAACTTACTCCCTCTATAATATAGTTGGTCTTGTGGGTTCTATAAAGCTTGGACGGTTAACGACGCTTTTTAAAGCCTCAGGGAATAAAAATGAAAAAGAAAAAGAACAAGCATTCTGTGAAGGAAGATTTCAGCGCTCACATTAATGGGTTTAAAAAAGAAACGTCCCATAAGGAAAGCGCTACGTCGAGTGTTTGCAAAGGAAAAAAAAATCTAGGACGTTCACGTTAGAAGGACGTCGTTATCTTGTTTCTACATATAATCGATGATCCATTTTCTCAAGGAGATCCGATGCAGCGTTTCGGGCTATCGTCCTAGTTCCCTTATCCATTCATGCGGTTTTCCAGAAATCAGATATGCGGCACTAAAGTAGGGGTGAGAGAGAAAAAAAATCCCTAAAAAGTAAGCGCGAAATATTCTTGGAAAACTAAAATCAAACGAAGTAGTTATTTTCTTTCTTAATCCCCTTCGTTCGTGCCTCGCTGTAAACTTTCGAGATATGGCGTATGTACCCCCTGTCCTCCGGCAAAAAAAAAAAAAAATGAAAAATAAATAAAATGCCTCATGTCCAGAGAAAAGCAATTTCCGTCCTTCTTAGCCAGGCGTATCATCTTGACGTCATTTGAAGTCGTATTCTCCTTTTTCTCTTCTTCTGTCGTTTTCTCTCTAAGCTACATTTTGCGTTCACTTCTCCCGAGTAACAGAACGGCAAAAAGGAAGCTTCGACCCGCGTACATGCCAGAAAACACACACACGCGCGCGCGCGCGCGCGCGCAAATTTCATTTCAATATTACGAAACGCGCCTCGGAAGAAATAAACCCAACGCGAATGAAATGCCGCGCCAGTCTCATCGTCACTCGCCTTCCTCTGCTGGTCCAACGCTGGATTGCTTTTTTTTTTTGCTCTGTATCCGTCTACAGCTCAACGTTCGGGTGAGAACTATTTTTCTTTCTTTCTTTCTTTCTTTCTTTCTTTCTTTCTTTCTTTCTTTCTTTCTTTCTTTCTTTCTTTCTTTCTTTCTTTCTTTCTTTCTTTCTTTCTTTCTTTCTTTCTTTCTTTCTTTCTGTTTCCTGCACCGGCTTCATTCCGCGAATAGTTTGCCCCCATGGCCGTCTCCAAAGGGCAAAGGTCGAGTGATTCTCGACTTGAATGACGACAGACGCTCGACAGCGAAACGCCGGGGTGGCTGATTTGTAGCAGCCGTGTACAGTCGGCCCCCCAATTTTACCGACCAGAGGTTCCGAGAAATCGTTGATGTGTACAAGCAGTTTGCGACGTTGTCCAGTAAAACCGAAACACACACACACACACTAGTGGTACGTTCCTGTTGGTCGAACTAGAGCGCTCTATCGAGCTCTCGCGGTGCGTTTTACATTCGGGCGGTTTATTCGGAGCGCCGCGCTTCTGTGTCACGGTGCTCGGAGGCGCTTCCACCGTCGGCTCGAGAGCGCGACCCCGAGATCCGAGAGAACCTCGATCACGTGACGGCTCCGATTGTTCTGGGGAGCAGTTGGCACGTTTGGCTGGGCCGTGCTATCTCGTAGCTCCAATCTCGAGAGGGCTCTGCGTTCTCGCGAATCGAATTGGAGTGATCCTTGCACAAGTCGGCCGTCCCGCAAGTACGTTGTCTTCAGCCTTGTCATTTGTTGGGAGTGTTGGCAAACTGACTTGGAAAGCATATTTAGCGCCAGCGAACAAGGACAGAAGGGAGACGCCACCACAATGCGCTAATCTCGACTACTTGATTTTCTTGATTTTTTCTTGACAAATGATTTTCGTTGCCTTCATAGCTGTAACCGGGAAGCCTGGGAATCTGAACACCCGTGGAAAAATACTCGGCTCTTCTCGTCTCCCGAGCTCCCCAAAACTTATGGGGCAGACTGTGCGCTGACGTTTGCTGCTGACGGGATCCACATTGGCCGCTTCGGGGGTGGGCTGGCGAAGGTTGCTAATCCGGTGAGACCAACATAAATAGAGGAAAACCATTTTTTCTCAAACGCATTGCCATGGCGAAGAACGCAAAAGACTGAGCGACACGTAACAGTGCACACCATGAATCCGGTTAAACCACTTTTCATTGCTACAATCATATTATAAATGATGATTGCGCAAAAGCGAGCATCTTTCGGCTCCAGATAGACGTGGCATGGTGTGACGGATTTTGAGTGTAGACCCCGAAGCAGACGCTAAGTCGGACTTCCTTAATATATGCGCATGCATTAATGAGGATCTTTAGCTTGGGACGGACTCTCATTTGCATATTCAAGCAACAGTGAAACTCAGAATTAGTGCTGTGATTGTGCAAACGATGAAAAGATTTGAGGAATATTCGCTGTACTAAGCACACAAACACGCACGCGCACGCACGCACGCACGCACACAGAAAGACCTCCAATTGTAGTGCATGTCCAGAAAAGCGCTTTCATATGGACTTTCAGGGAGCTTAGAAAATTTTCAAAAGCCTACCTTAACATCAACAGCGACAGTGCTTAACGCTGACGGCGGCTGTTTCTTTGTTTCTTTTTTAATCATATTTTATTTTAGACGTAGAAAATAGAAGGAAGGCCTCTCTGCGGCTGGCTGTAACTGGAGTCCCAAATACACTAATCAGGCCAAAGCAACGAAGAAAAGAAATCCCCGACACGCGCTGCACTAGACGACAACTTTCTATGGAATTGCAGGGCATGCTACGGAGGCACAGTACGAGCAAGTATAAGAGCGCTCCTTAATAACAGCGCACATGCGCGGTATGTTGATCTGTTGGAAGTCAATACATAAACATAATATTTCCGAGGGCGAAATAAGACGAAGTTTACCACCGTTACCGGCTTTTCTCTTCTGCATTTGAGGACAAATGCGAAACAGTCGTACGTGGAAGCCATCCCCTTCGTTGCTGGTGAAAGTAGTCCGAGGGTACGGAAGCACAAACACAAGTCGCAAGCAATGGCGGCAATGGCGGCGTGATGGTGATTGTGGTCGACTGCGCCAAGATTGAATGACCATGCACACTGAGACGTAGGTAGGGTGGCATCAACCACGACGGCGACTGTTGGCGTGTTCCAACCACGGCCAACGTTTATAACAGTCTAGTTTGAGCGCAAGGAAGACATCTTCGAGCCAGTGTATAATAAAGCGCATTTACAAGACGTCTCCGCGACTTGACGCCCCCTGTCGTCGACAAGATGTAGCTATTGAAATCACATAATATCGCTGTATTTTAACGCGTTGTGTGCATCATCATCATCATCATCATCATCATCATCATCATCATCATCATCATCATCATCATCATTTTCTTATTATTATTATTATTATTATTATTATTATTATTATTATTATTATTATTATTATTATTATTATTATTATTATTATTATTATTAGTATTATTATTATTATTATTATTATTATTATTATTATCCTTTGGCTCTGTTCGCAGACTATCGAGAGAATTCAATTCTCCTACATCGTATTGATGAATCGGCGTATTTTAAACCGACACGTTCACGCACTCATGGCAGAGCACATACACAGGCGCTGGACTGCAAGAGTCCAGCGCGTGAACGTGCCAGATTTAAGTGAGCCGCTCCATCAATATCGTGGCGCCCCTAGTAGCCCATCGGTATCTATTAGGCAAATTCTCTTACGTCATTCCGCAAGTTGTGCACAACAATCCGTCTTCCTCAAGTCGAATGTGGGTCGGTCGTCTGGAATGGCATTTCTGTATCCAACAGTGACATTGCAGATTGGGTCCAGAAAATGTTTCTAAACATATATCATCACCGCTTTGCAAGCACGGACACTGGGCCTTCTTCTAGAGCTGTCGAACTATTGTTCATTGTCCTTACTACGCTGCCGACGTAATCGCGCTGACCTTCTGTTTCTTTTCGAACTCCTTCGCGGTATCCTCACCTGCCCCAAACTCCTCAGTTGTGTCATGTTTCGTATTCCGCGCAAGATCCCCAGGAAGCATAGACATTTCCGTGTTCCTGCCTGTCATCACCAACACTCGAGTGACCACAGAATATTGAATCTTTATGACGTTTATCTTCATGATCTTGATAATTTTTGGTAACTCGCCGTCATTGTTCTTTTCCAAGCTTCGCGTTGTTTTGTCATGGTTTCACATAATATTCAACTGCGCTTCTCCTCCTTTTTCTCTTATATTCGCCTTGCGCCTTGCTGTATGCAGACCCTTACTTTCAAGATTGCTTTTCTATTCATTGTTTCGTTTCTAATTATATTCCCCTGCTGCCTTTTTTAATATGTATCCGTGCGCCCGCACTCAGACCTCATGGTTGTTCCTGGGCACGGTAAATAAGTTATTGATTGATTTATTATTTAATTTGCTGTGTTTTGTATAGATGTAGATAATCAAGTCCTGGCGACTAACTCCCTTTTACGCTCGCCTCATTTTCCGTTTCCCTATTTGTTTCTTTATCTCGCATTGTTTTATTTATCACATTTGTGTTCTCAGTACATTTTGTCTCACGTAATACTCTTTAAGTGCACCAGTACGAAGGCTCCCTAGCTGTTCCTGCGTATTATAATAAACATTGCCTTGACTGATTGATTGATTTCTTGATTGTTTTTATGTAAACATATATAAACACTATGAAGGAGATAAAAAAATTAGATAAAGCCCAAATTAGCACTTTAAGAAAACTGTACATCACACAGCGGGCATAGGCATTACAGACGAGAGTCTAGTCCCGTGATTGACAATGCTAGCACACCTTTGTAATTGTCATATCGAGTTGAAGCACAACGTTTCGGAAATAAGAAACCTTCAACAACAACAAAAAAGAAGAGAGAGATAGAGAGAAAGAAAGAAAGAGAGAAAGAGAATGCAACATAGCTTACAATAAGTGCATACTACGTTTTCCTGCGCCCTAGCGACTTTTCCGTTGAGTTCCTAAACATTCTCCTCAGCCGCCACCTTGCTTAGCCAGCTAAGTAGCCTGCATAGTTTTTTTTTTTCTTCGATACCGTTTTCGCGAAGCTGTCGCTTTTTTCCGGCTTTGTCAGAATGGGAACGAAGGCTTACGCATAAGATGCTCGCTGCCCGCTTAGCCGTCTATTAAACGGCCCACGGCGAGTACTAGAACACAGCCTATTAACAATGATGCACTCGGAACGATGACAACGATACAACAGCGACAACAGTAACCACGGAGGTGTGACGACAGAAAGGCGACGTAAGGACAAAGCCCGTGACGGACATCCAGGAATGATTCTGTCGACATCTACCGTGGCGTGAAGAGACGATAACAAGAAACACGATTATACCGACGATAATGACGACGCCCGTGTGAGACGTCACAATATGTCGAAGAAGTACGTCCTTAACGCGTTTGCTCGTAAGAAGCCTGTGCAGAGATAGTACAGGACAGATATAACAGCGCAAACTAAGACATTCATAGATAAACCTAAGGATTAGCGCCACAAGGGTGTTTCACTAGGAATGTCTTAGTTCGGTGTTTCTTGCTATGTAAATATTGTAGGTAGATGTTTCTATGGAAATGTCTTCATTTTATGGTTCTGTCTATGTGAGTGTCCTTATAGTCCCCGCTACTATGGTCTTGCCTTTCACGTGAACCACGAAGCCCAGCGAAAAAAAAATTGTTTTACAGGGGGAGAGGACAGTCTGTTAGACCCCTGTAAGCCTGTCAGATAAATTCTACAATGCAAAAAAAAGAAAAATTTCTGCGAATCCCACGCGCTATGGGGAATCGATGTAAGCGAACCTGCGTATGCTGTTTGCTTTGATTGACGATACTTAGCAGTGATGCTGAAGGCGAGTTCCCTCACCCAATCGGGTGAGGGAACAAACGCGAGTTAATGATATCTTAGTCGAAATCAAGAAAAAGAAATGGGGCATGGGCAGGACACGTAATGAGGAGGGAAGATAACCGATGGTCATTAAGAGTTACGGAATGGATTCCAAGGGAAGGGAAGCGTAGCAGAGGGCGGCAGAAAGTTAGGTGGGTGGATGAGATTAAGAAGTTTGCAGGGACAACATGGCCACAATTAGTACATGACCGGGGTAGTTGGAGAAGTATATGGGAGAGGCCTTTGCCCTGCAGTGGGCGTAACCAGGCTGATGATGATGATGATGATGATGATGATGATGATGATGATGATGATGAAGGCGAGTGCGTAATTTCTTCAGTGTTTATATAGTCCAATACGAGAATGGTGAGTGGATGCTAAACGTTGCGTGCACCACTGCCGTTTGTCTGCGTAGTCCGCAGAACGTACGGAGACACGTGTTTTCGAGGCGTTGTTGTGCGTTGTTGTTCGTAGTCCCTGAGAGGGTTGAGCATTATCGATGCCTCGCACGGCACATCGCATCGTGGCATCAGCGGTCTGCATCGCGTTTCGCTGCGTAGTGAAGGAGCTCCTATTCTGCACGCCGCTTCTTTCGAGCCTGGGTGACCTCGACACTGAGTGCACGCTTTGGAGCCATCTTGCTGGCGCGTGTTTACGTGTTCCTTCTGCACACGTGGCCAGCACTCTGTTGAGACGCCAGCTCCAAGCGCTCTATTCAGGCTGTGGACGATTGCAAAGTTTACGCTATATATTACAGTTCAGCACGCGACCTCCACACCCAGCACCTGTATTTTTGGCGCATAGAAAGGCAAGCACAGCATGAATAAAGGGAAAATCAGACAGCCACCCGTTCGTAGCAATTGCTACAAAGGAAACCCATGCGGGTTCCTCGAAAGAAAAGCCTCATAGTTGAAGAAAAATTCGACCTGCCAGCTGCTAGCCGTCTGGTTAGCTCAGATGGTAGAGCGGCTGCCCCTGAAAGACGGTGGTCCCGGGTTCGAGTCCCGCACCAGGACGAATATTTCTTCAACTGTGAGGCTTTTCTTTCGAGGAACCCGTATGGGTTTCCTTTGCAGCAATAGCTATGAACGGTTGGATGTCTCATTTTCCCTTTTTAATTACTTCTCTCCACCTTGCGGGTTTCCGCAGAACTACTACGTCAAGCACGTACCCTACGCACAAACTGTGAAACGCTGCCGTGGAGGGATGGATGGATGGATGTTATGAGCGTCCCCTTAGGAACGGGGCGGTGGGTTGCGCCACCAAGCTCTAGCTATTATACTGCCTAATGTCCTACCGAGGTTAAACAATGAAAAAAAAAAAAACACTATGAACTACCACGCCCAAATTGTCTGATCCCCTATTGCGAACTGTGCTTTTGTACGTCTCCGTCTTTTGTCGTTTCCCTACTTTTCTTCCACCAATCCTCCAATCGCCTCTTACTAATGCCTATTGCGGACATGTTTGCTTTACCACTGCTCCCGCCGAACCCAAGGGCTTCAAGGTGTTGTGTAGGGATGCGCGGAGGCGAGCTCCATCTGGCGAGCAAGGTCACAGGAGCAGCAGCACCAGAAAGTCGGGAGAATAGGCAAAGAAAGCTCCGCCTTCAAACGGGTTACGTAAAAACGTGACGTGGTGAGCACACCAAAGCGCTATGTCGCGCCTCCGTTGCTGGGGCCGATGATGTGACGCTATGCTTACATTCTCGTGACTTGCGTGGCGGCTTGCGTAGTGTGTTTATTTTAATAGTTTGATACTTCCCATCTTTATATCGTTTTCTTTTTCTTTTTCGGAGTAGTTTTCGAAACATTGGAATAGCCGGTTCTAAAGAAAGTTACCTTCACTTTTTTTTTCTGCTCCTATTAATAAAGTGGTGGTAGAGAACAGAGATCAACCGAATGCATACAATGAAATTGCGCAGCACTTTTATCTCGGCAGGAGAGACTTTCCCCTTCCACACAAGAAGTTAAATAGAGCGCAGGCATTGACCCTCAGATTATTGCAAACAGGCTCGTATCCCAGCCCGGCTTTATTCCACAAGCTTTATCCCGACACCTACGCCACTAGTTCTTGCAGGCACTGCAATGACATCGATAGCCTAGACCATATGCTCTGGCGTTGCCCCTCGTTACGAGGCACAGAACAAATCAATGAGGACAAGTGGCTCTCCGCCATCAAGAGCCCCGATGCCGGGGCGCAGCTATGGGCTGTCCAGAGGGCCCACGATGCGGCGGTCGGGCATGGCCTGACCGTCCCAACGTGGGAGCGGCCCGCAGCGCGCCGAGTCGCGTACCTCAGGACCTTCATTAAAGTTTTGCATCCATCCATCCATCCATCGCGTCCTCTTACGCATCGGGGACGGGTTCCCGTGTAGCGGGCCAATATTATGCGAGACGACAAGAGCTGGGACACTCGCGAGGCCGTCGCCGGGCTTTGTGTCGGCGAGTCTCATGAGAGGACACGCGCAGAAGAGCCAATATACGGCGACGCGTTTGCGAGCCCCGGCCGCGTCAGGTGCGTTGGAACTCGGTCATTGATTGGGCGCTGCGGTGTCGAGGTGCGCTTGTGCCGCGGGCGTCCCCGGCGGCCTCATCCAGTTCGACTGGAACGGGAAATGAAGAGCGGCGGAAGAGAGAGAGAGAGAGAGAGAGAGAGAGAGAGAGAGAGAGAGAGAGAGACGGAAGAGAAAGGGAGAGAAAGTTGAGCGGTCGATATCGTGGAGTGTCCTAAAAAAAAGTTACTAACGGGAACACTGGCTCCACGCGAGCTGCAACCTCGGTGGTTTGGGCCAGTAGGGGGATAATAGTGTAGCGAACAGGAGTGTTCTAGTTCACTCTAGTGGCAGGTAATACGCGACCTTGGACCGGCCGCCGTTGTGTAGTGGCTATGGCGTTGCGTTTCGGTGTGTCTGTGGGGGGGGGGGGGGGCGATGCAAGTACGTATGTGCACTTAGATTCAGGTGCACGTTAGATAAGCCCAGGCGGTCAAAATTCTTCCGGGGTCCCTTGATTAGATTGTGGTTCTGGTGCGTAAAACTCAGAAATGGCCTTTTTTATGCGTGCGCAAGTCGATAGTATTAAAGGAAATGTCGCTTCACAAGTGCGACCATTAGCTAAGATTATGCAAGTCCGCAGACAGTTATCGCCTTCGCGCGATCAGAAGAATACGACTGCTCGGAAAGAGATTAGAAAAAAAGGCAATAATTGAGACACGAGAACATTAGAAACCGCAAGAACGAAGACAAGCAAATCTACGTACTATATATACACGTCATTGCCAACGGTATGTGAATGATTTCATCGCCAGAATTCCCTGCAGTATAAATATTTGTAGAAAATTCTAGCGATGGTATTGCGACAGGCATGTTGCGTGTAGCATTATATATGCTACGCGCATATTGCTACACGCAATAGGCGTGTAGCAATATGCGCGGCGTTGTTGCTACTGTACGGAGATCATGTTGCTAAAAATTCATTCATTCATTCATTCATTCATTCATTCATTGCGGCATCCGCAATGCCCAAATGTCGCTAGAGAAATCATGGGTACATCGTGTTACTATATACAAATTTCCATGCCTTAAGTAACATTATTAAACAAAGAAAGCAGAAAATATTTGAACAAGTAACAGTTGTGGAGTGCAGGTAGACTTAAAGAAGAATATATCATGACGAATGTTTTTGTTGCTGTTGTTGTCGTCGTCGTCGTCGCGCAGATGCAAACGACGACAGAAATACTCCCCGGAGCCGTCGTCGAGCCCTCGGTGTGCAGGTCAAGCACCTCGCCCAAGAATCCATCTATTTGTTTACAACCATTTAGAGTGCTTTAGTTCTGACATTGTGCCGCTCATGCTGTTTACCTCCGATATTCTCGGACCAGCTACAAATCAGGGTTTTGCTCGTTAACTGCGACGTCTGTTGCAACGAAGTTAAAAAAAAAAGAAAAGCTGCAGAGAATAGCAGCAGACGTAGTGACAAATGGCGCATCGGTCTCCTGAACGGAAGACAGACGGTGTGATAAAGAGGCTGAACTTTTGGGTGGCTGGCTCGAAGCAAGCAATACCGCCGAGACACGGCCGAATCAGGTTTTGTCTTTTCGGTTTCTCATTATTTTCCTTTCCTTGTTTTGTTTCTTTCTTTCTTCTCGCTTGAGTAGGCGCTAGGCATGCGCCTTTGCTATTTCTCGAACAGACGAACGCTAAGGCTTGCAGACGAAAACAACAACTGCAAACAGTTGTAGCAGACGACTACAAGGGAAATGGTGTCTGCGCCTCCGTGAGTCAATGCTACAGCGGAATGCTTTCGCGAGGCGACAGTTCGATAAAATGAATGCACTTCGTTCTGTCGCAGCGTTGCCGTTGGGACATAGATTATGATGCGCAACATTCGAGAATGACTGCGCAGAAAAACGAAAACGAAAAGACGCTGGGCCACGCGGTGGAATAAGTGGCGTCCAAAGCCCAACGTCCGCTACGTCTCTCACATTTCTCGCTAAATCGCCACTGTTTCTTTCTTTCTTTCTTTCTTTCTCACTAGTGTTTGCAGCTCTGCGATAGTCGACATTAACGAGGCCTGCTTTGTCATGTTTCCTCACTTCAAAAGTAACCAGCCTTGCGGGAAAATGAAAAAAAAAATTCTAAGCTGTTCCTCGTAAAATTTCGTCACTCCTGTTTTTAATCAAACGCTCAAGCAGAAGAAACTATTCGGAATCGGAGTGTGGCCGCAATGGAGCGTGAAAAACGGACAGTATCACCAAACGAACGAAAGATCCGCGGCGATGCATTAACGGTGAAATTTCGCAACAGCGTAAGAGATTCGCGATGAACTTCTCGGAACTCATTCACTGTAGCGCTGGAAAATATGCGAAGCGCTAACGGACGGCGTCGTTCTGCCGGCGAGTAGTTCCATCTCAGCATGCTAGTCATGCGCAAAATGACCTAACGGTGCGGTTCCGAGGACGCTTATCTAGCGTCTGAAATCAGCTTCTGTATGGGCTTCATAACAAATAAATTAAAGGCGCAATAACCAGAGGCCTTTATGACTTAAAAAAATAAAAATGAAGTAAAAATACATTCACGCGTGGCTACAGTGGATCCTATAAAGTAGATGTATAAAAAATGAGTACTGCGCTTGCTTTAAAAACGACTCTTTGTACGAGGTTTCTTAGTTGGGCTTGTTGGTTTAATTTTTCTTTTTGCAGATTTGCAGCGCTAGCTACCGGAGTCGCAAACCGCGGCGTTTCAAATTATACAAAATAAAAGTCCGCGGATGCCACGTATATATGTTGGAATCGGTGTTAGACAAAGCTTTTTTTTTATGTTTGCTCAAATGATAAAGCAAACATTAACCAAACGAAACCCTAACGACGCAAACATGGTTCAATGTATTCTTGTTTTCAAACGGGACGCGATCACGCTAAATGTCCTGTGTTCTTTTCCTTCACCTGTTTCTACGCTCTCGGTTGTTTATGCTGCCGACTATTTTCTCGCTTCTCTGTAGCCGACTTCTTTAGTTTTCTGTTGACGATCTCTGCATCTTTGGCCTTCTGTTCTGCCTGCCTGTTCGGGTATATATACCCAGTGGTGCATGTGCTTTCAGAAGAATTGGTCAAGAATGCGTTACTGACCAAGAATGGTTACACATACCCAGTGGCACAATTTGTATATTTCGGTGCATACTCAGTATCCCAGATTGTTATCTACTGGGAGACAGACAGCGCCAGCAAATTCGGATGAAGGGGCAAAGAAAGATTCGTTTTAAAGGGAGTAAGAAAGTTGTGAAAGTCATGTGATGCTACAGACCTGGTGGATGGGGTGTAGACCCACGAGGAAAAAAAAAGAAAAGAATATAGATGTTTGTAAAACAATCGAAGACGATTGCCAAAGCAAGCGAATTCAGCTCGTACTGTTTTGTACCATACGTGCAGTCGCCTTCAATATGAAAGGCAAGAGCGATTCTTTTTTAACGAATGTAAGTCGTGATGGGGGGGGGGGGGGGGGGGCAGGGGGGCATGGGTTCAAGTACGTAAAAATAGTTTTTTATGTTGGACCTTTAGTCTCAGTGATCACTCTTATGGGGGCACGTTTGTTTGGGACCCAAGGGCGCTAAAAAAATGTTAAGAATTCCCTTTTATATTGATGACTGTACGACAATTGTATTTGTATTTATATATTTTTCTTTCTCTTGTCCAGTTGATGCATTGCCGTTTCGTGCGGCTGCTGCACGGCTGCATCTCGCAGTCCAGTGCCAGCATGCCAGCGGGATTCGCGACTGCGCTTGGACTGCCCGTGGACTTCGTCGCAAACGTTTCTCGCATTTGTTGTGCGTACAGTAGCGTTAGATGACGCTCAACGCTGGTTCTGTCCTTTCTGCCGCCGACTACAGGCGGATTCCTAGACGTGCTAATGTTAGGTAGCGTCTCGAAGTGATGGCTGCCAGTAGGCAATGACGGGAGAAAAAAAAAACATACTGACGCGCTCTCGCTTTTGCGAGTGAATTCTTATTACGCGACAAGACGCACGTGCCAAGCGTCTCGAAACGCCGTCTCGCGCGAGGGAGTGGGACAGGAGTGGTAAGAATGCTTTCTGTACTGTTCGGCACCCGTCTGTGTTGTTTGTTATCGGGTCCGAAGGAGATGTCCTAAAGAAGGTAAAGCGGACTCCAGTGAGCTCATCGGCGAAGTCTTTCTTCTTTCAACTTCGTAAGGGCACGCTTTCTGTCAAGCCTTCGCTCAAGGAAAAAAGAAAAGGCATATTCGTCCCCTAGATTTTAACCTGCGTAATTTATATCAAACCAGAGACCATTGACCCCATATTCCTGGGGTTCGTGCGGCCTTCTTATTAGACTTTCTCAAGCGAACGTTAAAGAAAAAATTTCAGCTTACTGCTTGTGGAATGTTTTTCCCCTGCCGATATATAAAGCGTGAGGCTTGTTCTGGTGACATGGTTATGTTGACGTACACGCACAGCATATGTAGAACAGGAATGCTTGTTCGGAGTGCAGATGCTGATGCCCGACCTGCCAGAGAGTGTTTCGTATAGAATGTCACGTATGCCAACATGTCAAATATCATACGCACAAATGTCACGCCGGCGTTTCTATTTCGCATTACCGATGTTATGAGAGTTTTAGCATGTGTATATATTGTCTGTTTCCTGTGCAAGAAAAACCGGCAATAAAGAAGAAGAAATAGGAAGCATCTGTGGCCTAATGGGTAAATAATCGGCCTGATGCGCTCGGGGATGCATGCTTCGCTGTCCAAAAATTCCTTGCGGAATCTAAACGAATGCCCTGCTAAATTCTTTTCTGTTTGTTTTTACTTTTAAATTAATTATTACTCATTCAATATGACCTCCCTGATTTAATTTAACAGGTAATTCTGCGCTATTCAATGCTATTTCAATAAACATAAGGAAATTTATGCTTCATATTAATTTCGAATAATCCACCCATTTCTTGGCCAATCCCTCATCGTGGGTAGGAGCCACACGCATCACAGGCTACAACAACAACAACGACCCTGGTTCAAAACCCACCGTCGGGCACGCGTGTAATGCTTTCATTGAAAAGCAGGCTGTGTTAACACGAAGCTGTTTTCGTACGCTTCTATAGTGCGAGTGATGAGACACACACACACACCATATACTAAACCAGCGACCAACGGAGATGCGACAAACTCTGGCGATGTCGGCAAATGAAGCTTCGCTTTTACAATGTAGCGCAAAGTTGTGCTGCGTCTGTAGTGAACGACGCAGACGACAGCGACGTCGCTTCCACGATGCTTAAAGAAGGACGATACGGGAAGTGCTATACGAAGCATGAAATTGGCCGACCAGACAAAACTGCACATTATCGTTCACTGCCTGGGTCTACACTGACTACTCAAAAAAAAAAAAAGGCGCGCTTGAAGCTAAAAATGCGGCGTTCCTCCGCGGCCATGTGATCGCCCGCTCACGAATTGCCGGCAAGGTGAGAATTGCCGGCAAGCAGAAATCGCTTGCTTCGAGATGTAGTATATATGCAGCGCGAACGGCTTTCGAAAATTCACCATTTCCCTCCTAGTCCTCTCGTGCATTCCTCTGATGCAGTCCTCTGATGTATTCGTTAGCATACGTCGCGGTTTCTGCAACGCTGTTTTCCACGTGAGTGAGAGAGAAGAAGATACGCAAGCAGACGACGCTTTCAAACCCTTTCTCAGTGTGACGAAAACACGCCAGACGAAAAGCAACCAGTCTTCTGTGAATGGTGTTTCTTTAGAAACGAAGGACTGAGCAGAGAAAACTTTTCCGTGCTGTTTAGTTCTTGCTCCCTTTTAACGCGTTCCAGAATGTTCAGCACAATGAGAACGAGAGAACCAGAGTCCCGAAGTACGCGCCGCGTTGTTGAAAAGTGCATTGAGCAAGGCCGTACAAAGAAGCAACAGATGCGAAGCGACTGTGACGACGTCGGCTCTCGTATTTTAAAACCCAGGGGTCACATTTTGGCCTCGGCGCTCCGTTTTTATGTCGGCTTCCGCAGAAAGACACACACGTAGCCGTAGCCTTTATTCAGAATGGAGGCACCAGGCAGTCCCGAGAGCACTCTTATTTGTTATTTCTTCTTTTTTTGGGGGGGGGGGGGGCACCGTATACGAAACGTTCGTGTCAAAACAGGACGCACGCCGTAATGCAAACGGCACTGCACTATCGGAAAAATAACGCGAAAAGAAACTGCAATCTCCGACAGCTGGCAACCAAAAATCGAAGCCAGGGAGAAAAAAAGAATAGAAGAACCGGGCGAGTGGCGGGAAGCAGACGACACGAAGCGCCCAGGCTGACGCGTCTTGCCGCCAGATGGCACCAACCGCGGAATGAAGTGACGTCACGGTTTTGATTCACGCCGCGATTGGTTGTCCTAGCAGCGTTGTCATGACAACCAGGTGAACGGGTGGAGGAAGCAATCATCCTTCTTCTCCGCGGTGCTTTCTTTTTCTTTTTTAGCCATAGCATACATGGTTCGTCTGCTTGCAAGCGCTTCTCTTTCCTTCTGCTCTCTAAGCTCTCCGCACCACGGCTTCTCGGCAGAGAGATGGGCCAGGCAGGGGGGCTGGCAGCGCAGACGATCGTTCACTGCGCCAGCAGACGGCTTCGTTTCGTTTTGTCTGGAAGTTTCGTTTGCTTTTTTTGCCTGTTTCTGTTCGGCATCCGGCAAAGAAGGGGGTTTGAGACGTGGTGATTCGTCCGTGTTTCAACTCGCGAGAGATTTGTGCAAACGGTGTTCCGGACTAAGCGGCCCCACGCAAACGAGGCCGAAGTTAACCGCACCGAAACCTTCAACGTACGGACGAAAGAGCGCCGCAAATCGAAGACTGTCTCTCGCCGCCGCGTCGCAGCCTAGCAACCTTCTGCAAGTTTGCAACGACGTTCTGTGCAAAACCAGGGCGACGTCAGAGGTGAGTCGGTCACGGCTGCAACGATTCGACAGTGTTGCCTCGTAGCCTGCTACACGAAAGGGAGGAGGTGGGGGGGAGGCGTAGGCAGCCATTTGGGACACCCGCTACAAACGAGGCTCTAGCGAGGTAGGTTCTTTTACCGGCGCCTTGTTTGAGGAAAGCATGGCGAACACTTCTGCTGTAGGAGTCGCGCAGCACAACACAGCGACACTGACAGATCGCTCTCCGAAACTGATCACGTGTCAACAGGAGCAACTCGGTATAGTCCGGAACGTAAAAAAATGGCGATCTATCAAAAGACACGACGGGCATAGGGTTATACTGATCTCCCTTCGGCTGTCTTTACGAATGAGGAATGAAACTCCCGATCAGCGATAACTTTTATCTTACCGAGGCTATGCTTAACCTGCCTGATGCGAAGTTTTGCATAATCTATGCACTCGCATACTATAACTGGACTATAGGACAAGAAAAGCGCGTTGTTGTCAGCACACTGACTGCATTCTTGTTGTCGGAGTGCTTTCTTTTCTAAAGTCGTCCTTAGCGATGGCTAAGTTGGCACGGCGCTGTTCTGCCAAGCACGAGGTCGCGGGTTCAAATCCCGGCGGCCGCGTTTTCACGGCAGCAAATCCCCACGTACCATGCAGTGCGTGCACGTTAAAGATGCCCGGATGGTCAGAATTACCCCAGAGTCCGCCACTACGGCGTGCCTCACTATCGGATAGGGATTCTGGCGCTTAAAACTCCGAATTGCAATTTCGTGAATGTCTGCATACCGAAATCAATAACGTCTTTTCGAATCATCCGCATTCACAAAGCAGTGCGACCAGACGATCCTCCCGTCTCTTCACGTTTCTCGCCGATCACCCGCCACGTTGACATTTACCTATGCACTCTCCTTGAGAACGCGCCCGTGCTGTTTGTTTGCGGCCCAGCAGCCTCCGTACCCTTTCCGTTGCGTAACATGGCTTCCATACAAGTCGCATTTGCAAGTACGCCAGGATGCCGCATAATGTGAATCTTGGCTCTTTCGTCGTCTCTACGCTGTTCGGAGCGCGGAATTCCCAGAACAGCTGCAATTAGGAATGAAGGACACTTGGTGACTGTGTGTGTTGTGTAAGCACGTTGTGAAGCAGACCTGCTGAGCGTTTCGTTCTTCTTTACGTAAGCGTGTTTACACAGACAAGCAATCGCAAATGCGCGATGCCGCAGCACTGATATTGAGGTTTCTGCTTCTGCTCTTTCCGTTGAGCAGGTTGCACCACGTTCAGTAACAGGCCACGCTTGACAATAAGCGAGATTTAGCCAATTTACGCGCTAGCGGATATTGACGTTGTCAAGTACACTTATACAGCCTTGTTTACTCGTTCTTCGTTTCGTAACTCTTACACTCCGATTGGGGCTTTTTCTTTTAAATAGGGCAGCCTGCGCCGTCATCTCCACGTGCTCTTCTTAATCACATGTAAGCTATGTGATTCGCTAAATTGGGCCATCACTAGTGATAATCGATATGTAGTAACGATATTAGCGGTGGTTACACGGTTATATAAAATTTTTAGGCTCTTATTATTTCCTTTTGTTTCGCGATGCCGCAAACGAAACGCTTGTTTGTGGTCAGTGGCAAAGTGTACTGTGTAAACTTCGAGAACGAAAGAAGTAAAAAATTATATATATAATTTTTTGCGGTTTCATCAACCAATTCGCGACGGCTCCTCTGAACAACTGACAACGAAAGGGTTAATTATGTGTAACGTACTGCTGGAAGCACTATAGCTACGGACCACAGATTCCAAGGAGAGAGAGAGAAAAAAAAAGAAAAACTACTTGGCTTGTTACTTACGCATACGAGCTGTAATTAAGGGTTGCAACGTAAGACCAGCTGCGACAACAGCGCAGTGCACGCGTTTTCACATTACGTGCGCCTGGATTCGCGAGAAATTCTCACTTTGCGTGGCAAGCCGTGCTACACAAAGCTTTCACGCGTTGATCCACTGGGAGTTTCAGCTTGTCCGCAAACGTATTAGTGTCTTCGGAGTGACGTGGAGGTCTGCGGCAGTAGCGACGTTGGCAGTGACATCTTGCGAAGCGGAGCTTAACCACAGAGGGCTTAAATATAGTATTGCAGTGACTTACGTATGGTAAATAACTGCCTGTGTAAAGCGTCGGTAGCGACTTAGTCTTTAAGGTGCAGTCCACTTGGGATTTTTCCTTCGACAAGAACACTCGTGCAACATCAAGAGAAAAAAAGAAAGTTTTCAAATGCGTTGTAGTTGGACATAGCGTCACAAATGCGTCATAAATGTTCCTGAGCTCTGCTGCTCAGGAACATTTATGAAAATAACTGGACGGCTAAAGCGCCCACATATCTGTGCCTCAAAAGCGTGGCCACGGGACACAGGAAGACGCCAAGGAAGTTGGAAACCTGGTACATGGTAACTAAAAGCGCAAATAGACAACCAGGAGTTATCCAAAAAGCAAGTGAGATAAATAGAGACAAAAAATTGGATGCAAATGATGGAAACAAGGGAGACCGTGTAAATTATCAATTAGAAAGAAATTAGGCGCAAATTTCCCTACTGTGTCTGCTGCAGCAATAATCTGGAGACAATCCTATCGGAGGGCGAAGGTGTTCACCCAGCGAGACCCGCATATATATATATATATATATATATATATATATATATATATATATATATATATATATATGCGCTGGGGAAAAGGGACGGAGAGGAAAGGAATTGATGAATGATGATGACGATGATGGTGATATGGGGAAGAGATGCTTACATACAAGTTCACAGCGTTGTGGCATCTCTAAAGCCGTGCGCCCAGAACAATGGCTTGGAGAAAGGCTACAGCGGCACTTGTTAACAGGGCTACGGAAGGAAGGAAAGGAAGGAAGGAAAAAGTAGAGAAGGAAAGGCAGGGAGGTTAACCAGTTTAGCGTAACCGGCTTGCTACCCTACACATGGGAGAGGGATGGGTGCGATGAAAGATGGGGAAGGGGGAGAGAGAGAGAGAGCACATAGCACAGCACACAAACATCGTCCGGTAGAGTATCAATCTGGCATTGTACGTGATAACACTGTCAGAGCCGCTTGTCCAATCCCGTCTCTTTCAAACCCTGCGTTTGCATTAGGCCAAGGACCTGAAAGAAACTCGTCTGATAGCGGCCTCTTATCGACGTTTGCAATGGACGAGACCAGCTGCTGTCGTTCGGGCGCGTGCGCGGGACATACGCAAAATATATCATCAAGTGTTTCAGATACCTCACAGTATTCACAGTTTGGGCTAGTATCAGAAAAAAAAATTAAATTATGGGGTTTTACGTGCCAAAACCACTTTCTGATTATGAGGCACGCCGTAGTGGGGGACTCCGGAAATTTCGACCACCTGGGGTTCTTTAACGTGCACCTAAATCTAAGTACACGGGTGTTTTCGCATTTCGCCCCCATCGAAATGCGGCCGCCGTGGCCTGGATTCGATCCCGCGACCTCGTACTCAGCAGCCTAACACCATAGCCACTGAGCAACCACGGCGGGTTCCAAAATCAAATGCTTCATATTACACAGAGGTGCATTAGGGCGAGGAAATTGTAAGTTTAAGTAAGAAAAGAAGGAAATAATCAACGGAGAACTCAAGATAGAAGAAACTGCTGTTGTGTTTTTTTTTTATATTTTTGGCTGGGGCATTCAAAACATACCGCCTGGTAACAGAGAAAAATTAGCATGGCATTATATCTGAGTATTTCGCAAGGAGTCTAAAATGTTAGACTGACACACCCCCAAGTATAGGCCTGTTTCCAAGGTCAAAGCTAGGACCCTATAAGGGCATCACAACGTCAACGGTTTTTCAACTACATGGAAACACGTTCTCGCGGTATTAAATAATCACCCGGAGAACTCAAAAGGCTCTTGCAGCCTTATGGATCCCGTGAACGTTCACAACGTTTTCGTTGCCGAAAAAATTGTAACGCGAACTCGTAAGCCTCTTTCCGTACAATGACCCTGCCGAAACTTCGGCACTCAATGAACACCCAAGACGCACATAATACGCCCAAACAGAGCTTTGGCCTAACGCACCAGAAGCTATCTCTCCCTAAGCAGTAACGTTGAACGTCTGCTAACCACACCACGTCTGCGCGTTAGTTACTGCAAATCTCTCGAAGCTAAACCTCTCAGTGTGTGATCGTTGATCCGTTGATGTTACGTCGCGAAAGGGTTATTAAAGGGTTAAATAAAAGAAAGCGTGCGTTTGTGGTTTCCAAAGTGATCCGTTCAAGCCTTGCTTTCTGGCAACGAAGCTCTAGTTTGTCCAGAAGAACATCCGAAAAATGACAGGCGCAGACAAAAGAGAAACGAAACAGACGTCCGCTGCAAACAGACGAGAATAACCGGACGCTGCCAGCGAGAAAAGCAGCCGATAAAACGCGAGCGAGGACGACGATCAAGCTCCTCCAAAAGATTACCCAAAGTTCACAATAACAGGAACCAAATAAAACGAAAGAAATATAGATATAACAACATCAAAGCAAGCATACGTCTGCACGCCCAGTATACGAGCAGACGAGAACGACCGGACGACGCGGCTGGCGCAGAAATAAGCAGACGACGAAATGCGAGCAGCTAAGCCTGCCGTTCTGCGTCGCATGAGAGCTTATAGTGCCCTGTTTGCAGCGCCTATGCGAAAGCCAGCTTAGCCGAGCGAGCCGCTGTGGCGCAGATAGCGTGCGGCGCAAGCAAAACAAAAACGAGAAACGGCCGGCAAGAATCGCCCCTCGAGTGATGCAGCGAGGGCCGCGCGTGATGCCGCGATCGAGCCAATCTAGATTGCCTGCCGGCCTGTGTTTCCGCCACAGCGGAGGCGTGTTTTCGCTCCATCGACGAGGTCGCTATCGCGGCGTCATGGAACCAAAGTGTTCCTTCCTTCTCGCTGCACTCACAGCGCTTCCATGACTCTCACTGTCTTTCTGTTTCTAGACGAGTTTCCCAACTCCTCCGAACTCTGTAGAAAATAACAAGAAAAATAAACGAAATATACTTAAAAGTGCTCACACCATCT
This sequence comes from Dermacentor variabilis, assembly GCF_050947875.1. Lineage (NCBI taxonomy): Eukaryota > Metazoa > Arthropoda > Arachnida > Ixodida > Ixodidae > Dermacentor > Dermacentor variabilis. The sequence continues at coordinate 33,941,911 of NC_134577.1, forward strand.
TGAATAATTTACTGTAATCCTTGTTTCTTTAGAACAAGTTTCAGTTTCTTTACCCAGAAGGAAGATGCGTCGTGACGTCATGATACACCGGCTCGCCCGGTCCTTGCAATCGCTGAGGTTGCCCCAAGCAAGCGCAGCCAGGAGAAGTACTTTTGTTTATTTTAAAGCGGTAGCTTTCTTTGTCTACATCGCCCACTTTGGTTTGTTAGACGAGCGCCGTTCTCTCGCGCGATAAATTGGAGAGGTTGACGAGATCATGAAGGAGGAGGGTAGAAGAGCGGAGAAGGAAGCGTAGAGTTTCCTGCAGTAATGACCAGAGGGAATTCTGGCGCTGCGAACGCTCGGCTGCCATGGAAGTGATAGCTAGTGCTCGCATATGTCTGATCTCCGTGCTTGTGGGCTAAGACGTTCTTGTGGATTATTTTAGAATGATTTAGTGCGGATTGTCGTGCTTGTAACGCGACAGTTTGTTGAAAACGATCAATTCGCAAAGTCACAAAGCCGTTTGGAGCCAGAAGACAGTTTAGAGGAACCCATGTACTAACCATGGTTCCCATTTTAGCTGAACGATCGCAGCGCCGGAGTTTGACCAAGCAATTTTAGTAGGAAAATCTATTAACAAAACTGATCCAATCAAGGCGCCAAGCAGTCGTAAGATTATTTATTCTCCTATTCTTGTATATTTTACGACATTCATTCCTCTATATTGACATTAGCGTGCACCTGCAATGCTAGGCGCGTCAGTACGGTTCTTTATGATGCTTACTGACTGATCGCATGTAACAGCACGCATTACCAACACAACAGCACCTTTCGCATAACAGAAGACGTGCCGCAAACAACTTCGCCTTTAAGATCTGCATTTTCGCCTCGAGACATGAGAAATGTGCTGCGTCGCCCCTGTCAAGTGTTAGTTTGGCGCTGTATTGATGAAGCATGCGCAGCACTACCTTTGAAGGGAGCATCGCGTACACGTTTGGGCTAAAAGTGCACACCACTGATTACTGCGTCTTCCCGGCGGCAGGAGTGGATATCTGTGTTTTACCTGCTCGAATGCAGCGACTCCAAAGGTTGCAGCGATGCAAGGCTATTTCTCGCGGCGCATTACGGCTATCGCCTCTGCACACTGTCTAACGCTTCGCAGCACTTCACGCGGGCGCAGTGGAGATAGAACAAAGCGAATGAAAGTGTCGTCTGCAAATTATAAACAGACGAAAATACCTCGGGGTTGACTCGCCAGCCAACCCGAATCCAGGCTTTAGCCAGCCTTACTTCCCTTTTTCTTTCCTGCCCACAGAAGCTGCTACATTAACACACGCGAAGTCGCTCCCGTACGCGAGTTGCGACACGCTCGTGGAGAGCAAACATGGTTACCGCGCGCGCCATTAGCCGCAGATGAGAGAGGCTTCGCAAAAGTTGTCTTGCTCGCTTTTTTTTTTTAGCGTCGTCTGTTACTAAACGAGCGGCGCTCCTAGGCCAATGCCTCGCCTGGGCGTTGTCTATTATGGAGCAGACGAAGCGAGCATGTACCCTCTTTTTCGCTTCCAGAACGCTAAATTGGGGCTTTTGCCAGTTGTTTTGCCAGCTCTGCAGGGCTATGGAAACTCTGCAACTTGTATCTCCTTACGTGTAACATGTTTACTCATGTATATGTTGCTTGTTTACTCATGTATATGTATCTTACGTGCTATGTGGCGCTTGCAGTTGAACAGATGTTTCACATCCGTCGCCACGCTCATGAGTGGTGCTGGCTAAGACTACATTTAGGTTCCTTTAGTACACACACACAAATAGGTTAGACTTAGTGCACGTGCCAAGCCTAACTCGGGAGTGTTAGTCACACTGGCAGTCAACTTTCTGGGGAAATGAAGGGAAAGGAAGGGAAAGCTAAGGAGACAAAGCACGCACAAGCGAGAGCGCTTCCGACACATCTTCAGCCGCATAAGTCCAAGCTGGGGGAAAAGAAAACATAAACACCTTAGTTACAACGGCCAATTCAGACAGAACACACCAGTGAGTGTTCAAGTTGACTTTATTTGTGGCTTTTCCGTTCCGCGTCAGGGCAAACGCGTAACCGTCGCACGTGTGAACTGCGTCGATTTAGCGTCTGATCCGGGAAATCCAAGAGTGCTGCCAAACGCTACCAGACCATACGTGCTGACCACGCGACCATATGTGCTGTGACCACACGTGCTGAAGCTCGGCCCCAGTAACTTTTCCTTCGCTGACATAATTTTTTCGCTTCACGTGGTTGTTAGTCTACCAAGCCCTGGCTGCGCGATGAGGTACATGTAGTGACAGTTCAAAGGCTGGAGCACTCCATTACAGCATCTCTCGTACTGTCCTCGGGTTCCTCTGACACGTCATACCTCACCGGCCAATCGCTCCGTCAACAGAGGTTGCTGATGGCAGAGTAGACGCGGCCTTACATGTAAAAACCGTCCTGTGCGCTCCATTACACTTGGGGCGCGAGCGTCCCCGCAATAAATTATGGTTAAGGGCCGATAACACAGTTACTCTCTAAATAAAGGGCGGGTTTCAATGCTGCGCCGCAAGGACGGGCTGTAGCTGCTGACAAATTGTCAGTATCGTAACATTCGCTAAGTAGCTGCGTAACTAATCATGAGTTAATACACCCTCCTTAATGTATTCGGTCCAGAGGAACGTATATACGGTTATCATCACTATCATGATCATGATCATCATCCTCATCCTCATCGCCATCATCATAAAGACGGATCTGTTGAGAGGGTGCTGCCGTTGCAGCAAATTAGTTCAGCGTGAGAAAAAATCGCTTAAGTCTGCAGAGTTCTTTTTGCTCTTTTTTTTTATTTCGCGTAAGCTTTTATACTCTTTCATTCCTTGTAGTCATGCAATGGTATGAGCCCCCGCCGACCCCTGAAATGCGTAAACAGGAGCACCATAGAATGAGGACTTAAAGATAACATATCAGATAGATATTAAAGATCAGATAGCCTTTTCCCTTGAGCGGTTCACTAGATCCCGAGCATCCCCAATCGAGGCGGAGAAAATGGGAGTGGGGAGATGGTAAACAGTGGAAACGGTAATGTTTCTTGCTAGAACTCTTTTATTTGCGCCATGGGACGAATGTTGTTCCCCTACATGCAGCCCCTATTCTGAGGCTGCAGAAAGAGGGCGGCTGACGACCTACTCCGTGTCGCTAAAACTGTGCAGTGCTCCAAGCAAAGGAAGTCGGAGCAAACGTCTCGGAAACGAGGTATGGAATGGTGCGTGGTTGAGAAAGGTACACAATCGTCCGCTGCTCATTCGGTCGCTTATCAAGATATCGGCTCACGCCGTCGTGAATAGTCATGACAGCCAATACTAGTTATGAGAGCCTCGACTCATTAAACCGTCTGCCATACGCAGGAGTGAGACGCAATGAGCTACGCACACGTAGCAATTATTCGTGATCGTGTGCTCTTCTTCGTATGTCGACCAATTATGACAGGCCCCCCCGAAGAGTCGCCAACGGCCGTAAGGTCCGATGATACTCATGATACTGGCCAATCATAAAACCGGCCGCTAAAGCAGGCGTCAAATCCACAAAGATGCGCGCACTCGAGAAGTTGATGTAAGTGTTCTCGGATGGCGCGACGCATAATCAGCACATCCGATGACTTCAATGACGCTCTTGATAGCCAGCAGGGATAGTCGTGGCGCTTGCCAATAACAAAACCGTCCGCTAAAACAGGAGCGAAATCCACAAATCTGGCGTGCAGTAAGAAGGGATCGTTAGTAGCTGACGCATCGAATTTACGGCTGGCGTGCCAGCCAATCAGGAGAGCCGATGACGTTACGAACAGTAATGTGAGCCGATGACTGTCATGACGCTTACGCACTGATGGCCTCACGAATTCTGACTCTGTGTAACATAACGCCGTTACCTACAGTGTCGACGACGCTGCACGGTTTTCGTGACGGAGAGTTCTACACTTGCGCTTTAGTGGGGGAAAGCGTCTTGCAGCGATAATAAAAAAAAAAACAAAGTTTGGACAATCACAACAAAACCCAAGCCGGAGGAAGAGACGGACTCGGTGATAAGGAAAACATCGAGATGTTCCTCTACAGTTTTCCGGCGATCCGGCAGAGGGCTCTTCGGAGCCACGAAATGGCCGCCATATCGTTGATGCACGCCCGCCTTCTGCGAAAAATGGGAACAGCAGACGGCACGTTCGAAACCGCCGGTAGTGACAGAGCAGAAGTATAGAAAGACAGACGGCGAAAAAAATACCCATCAAACTAGCAGACGTGCGAAAGTGCATCGTGGGGAATGTGCAGTATATGGTTGAGAATGGGCGCGGTTGCGGAACAAAACAAGGCGTAATCTTTTTCGGCCATCTACTGGAGGTCATGTGTTCAAAACAAAGGCGCCGTGCTTCGTCTTTGTTGTGGCTAGCAGTGTACGCCCAATGCCCTCACACAACCTTTCTTTTTTTGCTGTTGTCGTTGACCGTTGTAAAGATTGCTGGAGATGTGAGGGCCCTCCTTTTTTTTTCGTTTGTTTCCGACTTTGGTCCCGCATGGGTTTCTCAGCGAGCTTCGGGGCAGTTTCTAATTCGAACTTTGTTTTATCGCGGGGAACGGTGGCCATTATAAGCAATGGAGGTAGCACGCGCGACAGTTTACTTTCTCATTTTGTTTGCCAGATTGCGTTCCCCAAATTTCGGCATTGTCAGACCGCGGGAGTTTTCGACCGTCTGGACTAATTGCGCGAAACAAAATGTAAAACCGCCAATCCAGTCCTGTCTAATCAAGAAAAATTTTGCTGCGAAGCGTGGTTTTCATATGTAGGCGATGTCCTGCGTTCAAATATTTTATCGAAAAATAAATCTTATCAGTTTCTTCAATCGAGCCAAGCGGTCTATCACCTAATTTGTGCCAAAACTTCTTACTGATGCGGCTAATTGACTGAAATTTCCTAAAAATTTTACAGTTAACAAAGCTATTGATAAATTTGCTTCTATAATTGTATTAGAACTTTGGATCTTGCATCAATGATACAAGCTCAGTGGTTGCTCATGGACAGAATAAATAAATAAATAAATAAATAAATAAATAAATAAATAAATAAATAAATAAGAGCACACGTGTCTGAGCTGTGCCCTTCTGAGTGGCTCGTATTGATACAACCTGACGCCATGCCAGCGTGTTTGTTTTATTGGCTTTGCCTCTAAGCGCACATGTTAAGGGTAGAGCACGCTTTACAGGCGCATAATTGCGGTAGAGATTAGTTATCGAGGAACCTGCACAACGGGCGCAGTTGTTGCTGTCAATGAAACCACACTGAGGCAACCACACTGAGGCACTGGCAACTTGCCCGTTGTGCAAGTTGCCAAGCCATGTCTCTGGTTTACTACGCGATATTGTACGCTGTCACTATTTGACTGGTGACGGTGGTGCTGCTGCCCTTTTTTCAGTGTTACAGTCTCGGCTGGAACTCCCTCCGCCGGAGCTATTCTTTCGCGGTTACAAATGTGCTATGTGCCATGTATCCCCTCAGGTTCACGCAGAATTGCGAGTACAAGGCGTGCGGCCTTCTTCCATACCATCCGTGATCCCGGAGGAAGGAACTAATATAATCAGGCATTACAAAGTGGGTTATCTGAGATTATCTGAGGTTACCCGATATCTGAGATTATCGCTTTTAAAAGCTTCCTTGAGTGTAATCAGACTTCTCAGTTGCGCGTTAGTGTTCCTTTTCTAACCTACTTCATTTACTTATCTTTTTTATTCGTCATCTTCCTATAGTAGCTGCAATACTTAAAAATTAAATTCTGGGGTTTATGTGCCGAAACCACAACATGATCCCGATGTATGCCGTAGTGGGAGAACGCCGGATTAATTGTTACCTCCAGTGGTTAATTAACGCGTAGGTAAATTTAAGTACACGAGTGTTCTTGTATTCCCACTACATCGAAATGTGGTCACCGAAGCCGAGAACCCATCCTGCTACCTAGGACAACGCCATTGCCAGGAAATAAATAAATAAATAAATAAATAAATAAATAAATAAATAAATAAATAAATAAATAACTGTGCCGTCTGTCAGCGACGGAGAAACCATCACCCAGGTTGCCCACATCCTTTCACTGTTAGTTCTATTACTCACAAACTCTATCTCGGCATCGGCCATGCCTCACCGGCGTTAAGTTCCGTCCATCGATCGCCCTTTGAATCGAGGCTATACTAAAACACATCCTTACGCACCTGCGTCTTTCACTGCAAATGAAATTGATACACTTGTAACCAAAATAACATGAAGACAAGAAATGCAGCAAGCCTAAATAACTCGCTGATGCATGAAAAAACACGAAAGAAACCGTCTTCCACAACGACGGTAAAAACGAGAACTTCCACTCATGTCTTTGGAAAGAAAAAAAAAAAATTTGAGCCTTATTCTTCACTTGAAAGCGGGTTTCACTTGAGCATGACCAACTGAAAGGAGAAGCCCTCATCTGCGACGTCGATGTTGGATTTTGTTTCGCCGCTACTTGCCGTCTTGAAGTCTGAGAGTGCACTTTTAATAGATTCATTTCACTCCTACTCTTAGCTAATATGCAGAGCCATAGTTTAAACACTCTTCGGTGGTTTTGCTAGCTCGACCTTTATTCTTATATATTGTTTTGTCTTTCTTTAATTCAGGGCGTTTGAAGAGCCTAATGGAAAAAGTGCGTTCCCTTGTCGCAGGAGCTTAACTGCCGCTTTGCATCTTCTATTCCCGAAGTCCTTCTCTTGCGATCACTTTCGCCCAATAGCTTTCTTTCTTATTCGTCCTAGTGAAGCTGTGAGTTCTTCTCAACGCGCCCAAGGATCCCTTGGTGAGTAATGCGAGGTCCTTTTCATTTCTACTACTGAATGAAGACTTGCCTTACCACACAAAGTTTTCTATGCTACACGGTATGACCCGGACGTATGAGAAGTACATGTTTAATTCGAGAAGTACATACTGCCGCAAGATGCTATTTTCGGAGAAATGCAAAGAAAATTATGAGATTTCTTGCTTGTTTACTTAAAAAAAAAAAACATCAAACTAGGGTGCCTACGCTTGTTACCTATAGGTGTCGTTGCATTTGTATCGCAACTTCTGATTATGATGCTGACGACAATGATGATGACGATGACAATGCGACGATGATGATTCCATCAAGCTCGGTATTTATAATTAAAGTTAAATTCTCGGGCTTATACGTGTCAAAACCACGATATGATTAAGAGGCATGCCGTGGAGGGGAACTGCGTATTAAAGAGAAAAAAGAATTTTCACCTCCTGGAATTTTTCTAAGGCTTTGTAAACGAGCGTTTCTTGCATTTCGGCTCCATTAAAATGTCGCTGCCGCAGACGGTATTGCAACCGCGACCTCAAGCTCAGCAGCCGAATGTCATGGCCACCGAGCTACCGTGGCGGATAGATCGGCATTTCGAGCTTTTTAATGCGCCTAAATCTTTAAGTATATTCTTTTAGTTTAAGCTGTTGAGCCGAAACAGGTTCAGTTCTCGGTGATTAATGTAACGACTGTGGCTATCAGATTCCTTGATGTTTAAAACAACGTTCTTCGTATTTCTGTGCATTTCTGCGCAAGCCGCGTCTTGATAGGGTGTTATACTCACCGTTACACTCACTGTTGCGCATCAACCTGCAAATTCAAGCAGCGGTTCTTTATGCCTGTTATCGCGAAGTAACCGCCGATCGTAAGTGAAAGTATTACAGCAAGCAAGAGCAGCTTTGAGGAGAAGGCATGAGTGCCGAAGCTGCAGCACTGGAGAAGCCCATACTAAGTGTCTCAGTCTCAGTGTCTCAGATTGGAAACTTTTCTTGTTCCGAAATAGGGGGAAAGAAGAAATGGAAAACTTTCCTCTGAAGCTGCCGTGTAAGTGCCGTACGTAACATCTGATTATCCGATTGCTGACTTTGTCACCAAAAGCACGACTATCGGTAACACCAATGCGTAACGACTTTCAGGAGGCCCAAGTCCTATTAAGGTAACACCCAGCACACATTTAATACGATCTTTCGCATTTCTTGCAGCGTTCTACCACGGTTGTTGTTGCCTCGGCACCTGGCTCATACCCACGATGGGGATTGGCCACACTGGTGTTAATGAAAAGTGCACCGAACAAAAGTCGAAGAGGAGTAAAAAGCAAACAATCGAAAACGAAGCATCGTGTAACTAAAGGAGAGCCTAAATTTTCGGGAGGGTTCGTTCATAAACATAGGAAAAAAAGACCAAAGTACGCCGAGGTCGGTTCCCCAGCAGCAGCATCTTCCGGACGCTTTGATGAACTTATGCAGAGCAGTAATCACAGACTTGTGACTAATTGACAGGCACCTAAAGAGAAGGTGCTTGGTGCTGTAAGTGCTAAACCCAGATTACCAGTCGGAAATATGAGAAACATTCTGCAGAAGAGAAGCGAAGGCCAGAGCGAAAGAAGTCGATAGCTTCGAGTTCTATTAGAAAAAGAGCGGAGGCTAGTTATAGATAAGCCATACGTATGAAGGTAAAATTTTAGGTGGGGGAACTCTGCAACAGGAGCTTGATAACGTCGCCTCGCATTGTCGGGAAAGGAATTTTCTTGCGTTCCACGGAAATTTTAGAAGTAGAAAATCATCAGAGGAAGGTAAAGATGATTCATTACAATTTAGAAATAAAATGCGTTTAATCTAGCTCCTGTTATAAAAGTAAAATCAGGAACAACATTCAAAAGTGACGACAATTTAGCGACGACAATGCCAGCGAGTCGGCGAATTCATTTAAAAAGATTCCGTCGTGTCCGTTGACCCCGACGAAGCGGACTTCCAGACAAAATGTCCGGAATAATTGTCGCAAATATTGTAATGTAATAAGCGGTCCCGGGTGCGACCACTTATTAGAAGTAAAATGTGTAGAGACTGAAAGAGCACCTGTGACAATCGTCACAGTCGCCTAAAGGTTATTTTAAAATGAGAAGTGGCCGTTCAACATGGGCGGAGTGCAGCTATCGGAGGTACGCGAGCATAGAGGGCGCTACATTCCAGTACAGCCAGCACGGTAAAAAAAAAAAAGTTTGGGTTTATCGTGATCCGCTTGTCTCTAGCAGCACAGTGGAAGCTCTGATTAGGACTACAAAATGGCGCGCCTGATACCACGTGATCGCTCCCTGTAGGAAAGGCCTCCGACGCGTCTTCAGACGCATGTGAATCTTTTCGGCAGCATTCTGCCACCATACTCACAGGTGAATGGCGCGTCGATGCGGTAAACACGCGTATTCGGCCTTTTATAATAAACCACTGCCTCTTCTACGCGTATTTTGCCCGCATGTGTCGTTTTGATGCGCACCTGCTTTTATGTAACGTTGACGTGTTCTGTCTCCTCGAGACAAAAAAAAAGGGGGGGGGGAGACATTACGTCATCCTCTTTGATGCAGGACTACGCGATGGAAGTTCTCTGAGCAAGCGTGAGCAACAGTTCTCCGTACATCCTGTTGGCTGCAGCGGCTGCGGTTTTTTTATTTTAATGACGCGCGCAACTTTCGGCTTTGTTTTCCTTCGTTATTCACAACGGTTGCTTAAGCGTTCGCAGCTGTCATCAATATAAAAAACTCCGACGTGCGCTGGAACCAAAGACGAGCTACGCGTGTTATCTCCTGAAAACATTCAGAACGTGTTTCGTAAGCGAACAGCTCAGTCTGTTTCTTTTGAATGATCTTTTGCGAAACATATCGAGAAGAGTAAACTTAAAGAAAAAAAATGCAGCCCGTCATCAGGCGAACACTGTTAACGAGCTTGTTACCCGGTAGTCCGTTACAACGACCTTCAGGCTGGCCGGGCTAACCATCTAACATCCGACAAAAAAGTTGATCCGCGGCAGTCATGACAGGCGTGGAACTATAGAAGACGACTAAACAGCTACACTAAACTAGTTTGTACAGACTAAGTATTTTTGCAACACAGTATTTCCTTTGATTTAACGGCAAATTGTTGGTATAATATTATCGGTGAAAATGAAGACCAACCTTCTATTTATTTACCAACTTCGTGCCGAACCGTCAGCGCCGGTACGTCAGCGTGACGTTAGGGATTCCAAGCTGACGTAACTGACGTTACGGATTCCCAACTGCCGCATCAACGCAGCCACGGGTAGTGTTGGAATAGGAAAAAGTTTCCAACACTTGCTAAGTTGATCCCGTTTCGGTTCCTTTGGGATGTAATTAGCTTCCTTTTGTATAATAAACGATGTACTAGGTTCGAGTAGACGCTAGCGAAATCTGTGACGTCACGGCAACCTCGTCCGAGAACCTCGGAGCGGCGGCATCACCACGTGTGTTTCAGTTTAGCACTCTTTCTCGCCACGCCGAGCCTCTTCATCACAAGAGCGGCCACATTGCTATGGCGGAAACATTAGTCGTAAATAAAGCTTAGTAACCACGTGCTGATTGGTTAGCCGGTTTGACACAATAAGGCGACAGCGCAGGAAAGACAGGAGACGCGGGAAACGTAAGCCTGACGCCACGAGCTCCGAAACTAACATCTGAGTTTCATAGATGACAAGCCGACATATATGCGTACACGATCGATATCGGTGCGGTGAGCACCGAAAGCGGCATCAAATAGTGTATACGGAACCTCACGGCGACGGCGACGGCAGGAATTTGCTTGGAGTGTCCATATAATTGATATCGCCATAACCCACACAAAGAAATATACGCTGTCGAGTCTCAGGACTGTCATCTGTTATTTTTCCACACATAGGTACGCTTTTCCTTGTGTGTTATTGTGACAGCAATTACACGGAATCCCGAGGCGGATACCCGTCGTTGGCGCCCCCACCGCCGTGCTGTGCCCTTACTGACGGCGCATGAACGACTCGCGCGCGGAGGGTCAAATGGGTCTCCAGAGACGGGGGGAGTCCGTTTGGCAGCTAAAACGACGAAGCGAAGAGGACGCACCGTCAACGCGACGCTCAACCGGCTCTGTGGCAGAGCCATGGGAGCGCGGTCGATCTGCCTTCCGCTGCTTGCTCAAAGCGTCTGGGCACGCGCAGTGGAAGCACGCATGCGTTCCCGCTGAGCTGACGTGTGTATAATGCACTGGTCCGAGCAGAACGCTCAGTAAACTTCGAGTTCGCGTCACCCGACACCTCACTCTTCGCTGACTAACGCCGACGCTTTCCCGTCGATCTCATCTCGTGTCCTAGAGTTACTATGTTTGGTTCCGGCAGGAAGCCACGTACGGTAGCCCTATCGTGCCCTCGTGCCCTACAGAGGTGCGCCGTCTGGCGACGCCGCCTGGCGGTGCTCATCGCGCCAGCGCTCTGAGACGCCCGGTAGCTGCCAGGGTGTTGTTTCTTCTACGCCCAGCAGGGGTTGGCCTTGATTGCTGCGTCGAGCCGATGTGTCGCGTATAGCTTGAACACCGTCCGATTAGTTCGAGCGTAACGCTGCAGGACCTCGGTAGTTCGGCGCTCGCGGCTCCAGTGCACGTTTCTCGTGCCCCTTGTACTTTCCGCCGCTGCCGCCTTAGTACGTTGATGTCTCTTTCATGCCTTCCTTGGTGTCCTCACCTTTCTCGTTCTCCGCAAGAAGCAAAATAAAAAAGAAAGAAAGAAAAGCACACGACAGTTCATCCGCTGTAACGCCTTGAACCGCTTGCCGCGACGTTCTTTGCCCTAACATTTGCGATGCGGGCGAAGAGTCAAAAGAAGCGTTTTACTTGCTCATCAGATATTTATAGAAACGCCAGATTCGCAAAAAAAAAAAATTCATTCCAAGAGAAGCAAAGCAAAATAATATCTGGACCTCAGCACAGCACGGCAGCAAAGAAAAGCAACGCCCTGTGTATATATCTATAGGCGCCTCACTGACCCATCTTGAAAAGGCAAAGCGCGATCGATGCGCAATTTTCCCGAAATACGTCCGATTTCGACACAGCCTCAAAAAGGAGATAATTTGAAGTTGTTGTTCTCGTCGCTTTCATGTCCTCTCTTCTATTTACCTCTCTCTCTCCCTCGTCGCTTTCATCAAGCCGTCGCTTGATGTGATCGAGCAACTTTCCGAGCAGAACGTTCGCATTTTGCCTCTGGCATACCTGCTAGCTTAGAAGAGTCGGCCTCTCTGTCTCTCTCTCTCTCTGTTGCGTGCACCTTTGCTTGCGAAGCGGCAGCATGGATGACGCTGTTGCTGCTATTGCAACAGCCGCAGCCGCTTGGAAAGGGTGCATCGGCTGTACGTAATACTGGAGCCGCCACGCCCCAGGCTCAATGTTTCGCATATGCTCGAGCCCGAAAAAAGAAAACAAAGAAAGGAAAATAGAATCGCGTGAGCATAGCCGTTCGGGGGTTTCTATTGATCGGGTCTCCTACCTGGAACTAACGAAGGCCGCGTCTTCTGTTCTGTGCCCCTGTTTTTATCTTTCCCTCCGTGACGTTGCACGTTTCGTCTGCAATGCCGTCTGCTTTACTTATACCTTATACTTGCATTAAATACTTATTCGTGTAGTTATTTAATTACGAGGTATGCGTAGGCTTTATAGTAAAGCCGTAAGCGGGAGTGTACGGTCAGCGAGACAATGTCTCTCTGAACAAACAAAGCTGTCTGTTGCACACTACGTGAGACGTTCAGAACGCACAAATTGAGAATAGAGTTCTGAAGATGAGTGCACTTCATGCAGAACACGTTGAAAGACTGCGCTAAGGTCTTCACAAGAAGAACAGATCCAGTAGCAACAGAAAATAGAAAAAAAAGAAGATTACAACCTTTTCACCTTTGATAGAAAAAAAAATGAAGGCACGGTTGTTGCATTCACGACATTACCGGGAGACCACATTCCGCCCCCGTGCAGTTCGCGGAAAGGAAAGAACTTTTGTAGGCGTTAGTACTACAAGTAAATTCTTTTTAGAGGTCCGAGCATCGAGGGACACTGTCGTTTCTTGCGCAACACTTCCGGTTCACCTCCTGAGACGACTGGGAAGGAAATTCAAAATAAATCAGAAAAAAAATAGGAAAAAGACATGGTATGTACAGTACAAAATTCACGGGTTTCATTACAAATGTGATATCAGAGCGTAAGTTTAGTTGCAAGTTGAGTTTACCAATGCGCCTGGAATAATTAGAAATCACTGAGACGACCGTGTGACACCATAAGGGTGACGGAATGGGTACCAAGAGAAGGAGAAGCGCAGGAAGAGGACGGCAGAAGACTAGGCGGCGCGACGAAATGAGGAAATTAGCGGGTGCTAGTTGGAATCTGTTGGCGCAGGACAGGGGTAATTCGATATCGCAGGGAGAGGCCTTCGTGCTGCAGTGGACATAATAATAATAATAATAATAATAATAATAATAATAATAATAATAATAATAATAATAATAATAATAATAATGGTGGTGGTGGCGGTGGTGGTGGTGATGATGATGATGATGATGATGATGATGATGATGCGACCGGGAACGAAATTCAAGGTAAATCAGAAAACATACAGAAAAAATAATACAGTGCAAATTCGTGGATTTCATAAAAGATATGGCATCAGAGCATAAGCTTACTTACAAGTTGAGATTACTGAAGTGTCTGAAATATTTAGAATTACTTAGAAATCACTGATTACCGCACACCAACGCAAAGAATTGTAGACTTTCGATCAGAGACCCGCCACGTGAGCAAGACTTTGGCGAAATTGCTGGAAACCCGGAAGTAGAAAGCGGAAGTAATAACGTCACTAATGACGTCACTCACAGGAAAGTGGCACGATATTTAACCTGCTAATTAATGGAAAACAACCGCCTCCGAGTTCGGTTCGTGCTTTGCTTTCGCGTGAAGCTAACCTAAAGAACACCAACGCCGAGGTGCGAGTGTCACTATGAGACAACTAAGTCAGAGATCAGGGTCGCCTACCATTGTTGTTGTTGTTGTTGTTTCTTAAAATGATAGACTCCGCATGAGCCACCGGGAAACACTTTCTATCAATGGAGCAGAGTCAATGCCGAGTTTACCGCAGCTGTGCACAGGCACGTACACAGGACTTTTTTTTCGGGGGGGGGGGGGGGGGCAACCCAAGGTAACATTTCTATGCAAATGAGGGCGGGGGGTACCTTTACTAGTGCAAATGTGAATAAGGCCCACCGTTCGCCATAAAGACGCGTAAACCCGCAAAAGAGAAATGAAATAAGATGTATCTCGGAGCTACGCCTGTGAGATACACCTCTCGTTTACGTGACAAACAAGCAACCACGTCAAATGGACTCGCGCAGGAAAGAAGCGCAGGAAGAACACTGGCAAAAACAAGTAAACAAGCGAAAGTGTAAAATAAAGATTTCTAGTAGCGTCTTTTGAATTATACCTGCACGAATTCTAGAGAAATATGTATTTGCGGAACAGTCACAGTTCTTTTGGATTCCTCTACAGTTCTACCAAGTTTAGTGCCAAAACCGACTCGCATTGTTATTTGGGAAGTTGCGTAGCGATGCGTGGCCGCCAGTCCCATACAACCACGCAGAGCGCAGGAGGCTGCGGTTCTAGACGCACTGCGTCCACTGCGGAAGGTTAGAAAAATACCCACATAACCACAGCAGAGAAGTGGCTACGTCAGGCGGCTTGACTGATGATTGTAGAAGCGTAATTCTAAACACACCGAATCATGCGAAATGCGAAAACACCTGTGTACTTAGATTTGGGTGCACGTTAAAGAACCCCAGGTGGTCGATATTTCCGGACTCCTCCAATACGGCGTGCCTCATGATCAGAAAGTGATTTTGGCACGTAAAACCCCGTAATATTTTTTTTTATGAAGGTTAGTGCCTGTATTTGCCTACAGGCTTCGTCTTTGCGAGTTCTAACGGCTTTGTGGCTTCGCAAATTGATCTTTTTTTTTTTCAACAGTACTTCGCTCGATGAATGTCACAGTTGGCGGTTGATTATGCATGCTCTTGGAAAATTATTGCCTTCGTGCGTCTTGCGAAAACATTTAGAAAAAGGTAAAGCGTAACGAATAACGCCGTAAGGACGTCTGAAGCCACAAGCACGAAGGTTAAGGTAAATTCACGTAATACCTGTCATTCCACCGCTAGTTTCTCCGTAAAATTTATTAGAGAACAGTTTTCGTCCGTTACCGTCCGCGTTGTTCACCGTATGGAACGGAAAAAAAAAAAGAAAAGCGCGCTATAGATTAAGCAGCGTACCGATCGGGCTCGCAGAAGCTGTCGCACTGTTGTTTTCCATATCAATCACCATGCGAAAAAAAATAAAAGGAAAGCGTAAATATTAATTGAAAACAAAGAAAGAAAAAAGAAAGGTGAAATTCACTTGACACACAAAAACAAATGGGATGGCGCGTCGGGACACGAAACGATTTCCGGCGCGTCCACGCGACCCGAGCGTCTGCTTTCGTGCGCGAAGCGCTTTTGACGCACAGCGTAAAAAAAAAAAAAAAAAGAAAGGAAAAAGCGATACGGCCTGTAGCTGCGAGGTAGACGCCGCACAGGCACGCTACCTGGCGGTCGATGCGGCCTGGAACCGATCGTGACCTCATTTCGTTCGGTGCTCGGCGTCCCCGCCGGTCCCTCAGAACGGGTCTCCGGTTTCCGGCACACTTCCACCTTAGCCCTCCCACCCACCCCCCGTTTCTCTCTCTCTCTACTTCTCAGTTGTGCGAGATTACATTTACTCTCCGTTAAACGAGGGGGAGGGGAATCCTCCGAAGGCAGCAAGCTCGGCAGCCTTCGGTGCAATGACCCGACGAATTGAGCCGACGAGACCGGTGTCTTGATTGAACGTTTTAATGGTGGCCGTTGTGTAGACGCTAAAGAGAAACCCTGAATCGGTTTGCGCAGATACAATGTCATTTTAAAAGCTTCGTTTCTGCTTCGTTGCGTCCTACGCTCGGACTCACCAGACTGTGATGCGAGCAATGTACCCGAGACATTGGAACGCTGACCCCATGAAGGGCAGGCGTTGACCTCTTTCTTAGGGCCACTTAACAGGCCTTTGAGTGAAAAGGTCTTACGGGGCCCTTGGCCGCACATTATAGTATTAACAATGAGAGCCACGAAAGTTCTCTAACACAGGCCTAGGTATACACTAACGAGTATATAATCACATCCTACTCTCTATCTTTCTTATCGCTCTTCATTCCCTTGCCCCCTTTCTCCCTTTCCCTCTGAGCAGAGTAGCAGGCTAGCAGATATTGCCTCGGGCCGACCTCGCTGCGTTTCCCCAATAACTTCTCTCACTCTTTATCTCTCTCTCTCACTAATTCTTTCTAATTTCGCGTTAACAGGTGTATTAGGTGTTGCCATACCGGAGGGCCAGATGCAATCTTGCCAAAATCTTGCCACTAGTAAAGTAAGTATTACTGAAAATCACAGCGAGCTGGGTAGTTGAAACATCTAGTGGAAAGTGGGAGGCAATATGAAAGCTTAATTGACCGAATATTGGTGCGTCATGATGATAATGGCTACGACATCAATGGCTGTGGCGCAGGCCCACAAAGGAGGAGGACTGTCCAATAATTTGGAGGAGCAGGCAAAACACACGATTTGAATAAACTTCCGAAGCTCAATAAAATGAAACATAGAAGGTGCTAACCAGCGTGATTAAGCAGCCAAAGACACGGATGAAATAATGTGTGTGATGCCACGTTCTTCCTTTGTAACTTTCTCCTTCCTTAATTGTTACTTTTTTTCCATTGTTTACAGGACTCGTCTGAACCAAAAGGATCCGTCCGAAACCACAGACGAAGCCAAGCGACATTTTTTCCCCCGACCAACTGAGCACACCTTCGCTTCTTCATCGACCAAGCTAGTGGCGTTGGTTTTCCCTTAGTGACTCAGGAAACCGATTCAGTTGTAGCAACCTTGCAGGGGCCATTGAAAACGAGCAACGCTTTCTTTCCGTGTCGACAATCGTACATCGCGAAAAAGCCATCGGATCGCTCATTCCGTAATTAGAAGGCTCCACAAGACCTCGGGCGAGCGAATGCTGCCATCTTCGAGATAAGAACCTCATCAGAAGCCTGAAAACAATCAACGCTCACGCACCGCAGCCGCACTAGGCCCCTAGACAAGTACAAAGAGATAAGATAATCGCCGAAGGCTCAAGAAGCACGCAGTGAAGACGTGACCACAGAACGTAGTGCTCTCGCTCCAACTATAAAAACGGGGAGACTAGTTGCCTGACAATTTATCTTTACTCTTGAGCAACGCATTATCAACATTGGTAGAGCACTACTTGAATTTTTCGCAGACCAGCTTTATTATCACTGATGACTCAGATAATCGTAGAAGGCTTTGACGGTAGCGGTGAAGGCTTGACCACACAACTTTGAGCTCTCGGTCCAACAGCACCAGAGTAGAGGATAGTTACTTGATTACTTGACGAATCATCCTCAAACTTGATTAACGCACGAACTAGCGACCGTGTGCAGACCACTATTCTGTGCTAAATATCCTTACATACATATGTAGGGGGACGAGTAGTATTTCACACAAGACAGTCCTTCTGGAACACATCTTTCATGAAGTACTGCCAGAGATGGCTGGTTGTGCAGATGTTTTACGCGTAATGATATCAACAATCACACATTAGCGCCAAGCCACTTCATATTCCACTACAGACCTCACTGTAAACGCACGCCAATATCACGATCTCATCTGTCATAGGAAGACACAAAGCTTTGCTAGAACAAAAAGCAATAACGAAAGCCAAATTAAATGTACTAACAAGACCTGCACTGCGTTTCTTTATTCATCGAGTAACGTTGAAAGGACGCTCAAATTATCACGGGCTACAAAAAGACATTCTTTCTTGGGACCACAAATAGAACCTTCTGCGTCGTTAACTAAAACGATGCAAACCTTCTGCGTCGTTAACTAAAACGATGCAATATGTCATACCTTAGGTGCAAATAGGGCAGACAGGATCTTGCTCTGCTCAAGCAAAGCCACGTATTTGAACTAGCCAGCAATATCATAACTCTTTCATGCAACCTGAAACCCGTGAAGAAACCCCAAGAAAAGCACCACAGCAACATTTTCTAACAAAATTTTACACAGCCTCCAGGCTAGCAATAGGTGACACTGAAGGCACTCCTTCACAGCTTCCCAAGCTTAGTTGCAGCGAATATTTTGTAATACCTCGGGCATCCAAAGCTTATTTTCAAGCTTATGTAAAGACCACGCATCACGAGTAGCGAATCGTGAAGTCAATGTGGAATACTCGCACTGGCAATTCAACCGCAATCGACGTAGTCTTGTAGAGTTGCCCTCGACGCACAGCCCAAATTTCGTGGATCATCGTAGGACGTAGCGAGACTACACAGTAGACCGCAACTCCAGATACCCAACACTAAGCGGCCTAATAAGGATCGCTGGGGGACTGGCGCCAACGATACCATTGTCGACTGGCCTAAACCGATTTTGGAAAACCGACTGTAAAGAGCGATAAACCCGGAGCGCATGTAGCCGATCCTTGAAGCTAGGAAACGGAGTTTATGTTGAATCCACGCGAAAGTGTCAGGTTTAGTCTACGTTTGGAAAGTAGTAGCGGTACTAGCGTTAAACCCTGTCGTCCTAGAAAAAAAGAACTCGAGACTCACAAAGAGCATTCGAAGCCATACGTAGCATGGTGATCGAGAACGCGTACGCGTAGAATTTGACCAAAGGTCAGTTCTCAGGCAACGCGTCAAGTCACTGAGCCCAAATCAAAATAACCAGCTAGTGAAACAGCAGAAAGCTTAGCTAACTGTACATTCATAAAACAAAATATTGTCTAAGAAAAGGAAGAAAAGGCTGAGAAAAGGAAGTCCTGGTGCCGTTTTAGAGCCTGGAATCAACATCAACAATAGCAGTCGGGAGGTCAAGCAGAGAAACAGATCGCTTGTCACTTTGCTCGACGCCCGCTCAAGTCGAAGCGTCATAAACTGGAGGACAGACTTCGTTATTCAAAAAATACTCCAGAAATGCGCACGGGCAGCTCTGCTGATCATTCAGTTATCTTTTCTTGAGTAGAAGCATTATTCACTGCGGGGAAACAAAAAAAGATACTATAAGTGCATGGCGGAAGTACCTTCATCAAACGAGCAAACCTACCACCGAACGGCGAGTAAGCCCCAGGACCCATAACTAATTGAAAAGAAGGAAAGAAAAAGACGCCGGAAACCACGCGGCGATAGCAGATTCACAAAAACAACGTGTGTCAAACGTCCTGCGTCTTGTCGTCGCGGATGGCTCAGAACCGCCGGATCTCTTCCAAACGATCGGACGCACCGACAGAAGGCGCGAATATTTCGAGTTAAGCTCAAACGGTGAAAAAAGAAAAAAAGAAAAAGTGACCGCGCAGTAGAAGCCGTCGCATGGCTCCCGTTCAACCGCGCCACGTCCAGCGGCTGCCCCCGTCGTCGCCCATAGACGTGCACTGCCACAACATGACCAGACTCCTGCTGTCCCTGACGGCCAACCTGTCGTCGTCGTCCTCCTCGTCGCCCTCCGCGAACCTGTCCCGGGGTCCCGAGGACGGCCTGTGGTCGGCTAACGGGTCGTCGACCCCGGGCACGGGGTCGCCCCCGATCGACGACAGGGAGTCGGAGGCGAGCCAGCGCCAGGCGCTGCTCTACATCGTGGTGGTGCTGTTCTTCTACTCCTTCGGCATCGGCTTCATGATGATACGCTACATGCGACAGGAGGCCAAGGAACAGGAAGAGTGCAAGATGTACCGCAGGTCAGTGCGCGTATGTATATGCGAGTGTTCTCAGCAGCGGATGAGGCGCTAGTTAAACCCGGCAACGCGGGCTGCGGGTCACGGCATGTTTCATTCCACTGCCTGCGCTAAAACGTCTTAGCCTTTCCGTAAATATGTTTACAGTTTATGGAATGCTGGAACGCCGGAGAGGAAGACGTGCGGAACGCCACTGGTGGCGATCCCGCGACGCCGGTGTCAGCAAGAACATACGCGAATGCTGCAACGACCACGTTTCTGCCCATTTCCTGGCGCAAACGCGTTGGCAGAGACAATCGTTACCGTACATTGGAGTGTTACTCTCTGGAGAACGCTGACGCATTACAAAAACCTCTCGACGCATTTGAGTTAAGGAAAGCGCCACATTAGTGTCCCCATAGAGGCACTTGACCTTACGGTATTCCGTAAATATAGTATGTTAATTCGCCGACAGGCTATAACGTTCTATTATCTATTATAAAAAAGCCGCAGCGCGACCGGGACGGAGACAAAGAAACACAAACCACAACACAAGCGCTTGTGTTGGGGTTTGTGTTTCTTTGTCTCCGTCCCACTCGCGCTGCGGCTTTTTAATAGCCATGAACCCACTCGCCCAAATCAAAGTTCTATTATTAAGCTGCCTTTTAACAATGCAACAGTGAAGATGATCAAATTGAAATGGCCGCGTACGCTGAAATCAAAGCGCGTGAGAAACCGTAACATTAGCTGAACGTGGCCTGGCGAGGAGTTGTCAATTTTGGCGCTTTCGTGGAAATATTCCTGTCTTGTCGTACAGCCTTCGCATGTACATGTAGAGCAATTCGTAGATGACCAGCTATGTTTTCAGGAGCGTAAGTCGAAAACAATAACCCCACTTTCGTAACAGCATGAACTTAATGAGGGCTGTGTGTTACAGGTTTTCTGTAATCAACGCCCGTAATTATAGCAGTGCACTTGCGGAGTAACCACTCAGCGTCGATAAATACAGAAAACCAGCTCGCGCGGAGTATCTGTGAGCATCGGACAACCTACGCAGTCCCGTAAGAGTTATTAGAGTCTGCGCTTAAAAGTTATGTTCTACGCAGTCTATTTTATTACGAACCCACCATTCCATGAACGCTAGAAGGGAACGATATGAAATCACGTGGTATTGCCTATGTGCAGTATCAGCGTGAGAAACTTACAGACCGCAAGATGTGAAAGGACATCGGATTTCCGTGCAGTTTGTGACCGTAACCAGTTGTTCCCGTGTGTTAGGACAAGTTCAATCTTGATCGGAACGCTACGCTACGAAAATGTTCATTCCTTTCTTTTTCTCAGATCCCGCAGTCCGTAAAGTGTTGACGTTGACTGTACGCACTTTTTCTTTAGTTTTAGTTAGCAACAAACCCTGTAACAACACACATAAAACTAAATTTCAAGGATCACAAGGTCGACTTCGGCAAAAATGTATCCACATATCGAAACGGTGGCCAGCTTGTCTAAGCCAATACACCCTGGTTCATCCCACCTTATCCACAAGTGAGGACTTCTATCCGCTTCTACACCTACTTCTTTGGTTCCCGCAAGAAAGCACACGGCAAACATCGCATTTTAGCTTCCACAAGGTCTTTTAGGTGAAGATTTAGTGTTTGTAGTGAAGATTTAGGTACCAAACACATCAAGCTGGCGCTGATTTTTTTTTTTCTTTTCATTTAACATGATGAAAAAAAGGCAGTGAGAACTTTCTTTAGGCGCGTGCCTTTTTGGCCATGAAAATTTGAAGGCACTGCAGTTGGCAGCACTAATTATTCAGTAAAAGTTATTTTTGGACATTAATGAAATGACTCGTTCTGCCCCAACTCCTGGGGTAAAGTGAGTCAGATAGGAGGAACAAAATGAGCCAACCTTTGGGAAAATGACAAAAGTCTCTACTTGCAAGCGAAACCACTTGTAGCACACTCCCTAGACCCCAACGCTGGATTGCGTGGCGCACTAAATTCACACACAACCTGGTTCTGTCTTGCTCCATAACTTCTTGCAAAGTAAGCATTGCCAGTACCCGTTGGCGCGAGCGTCTTTCCTGGTAGAATGCTTTTTTTTTTTTCACGGGCTCAGGCACTGAATCTACGCTTTATCCTTTTTTTCCTCATCTCGATATTTGCCGTCTTTACAACCCCTATATTCCCCACTCCCGTGCAGGGTAGCAAACCGGAAACTCGCCTCTGGTTAATCTCTCTGCCTTTACCTTTCTCTCTCTCCTTCGCTTTCCTGACCCTTTCTCTTCAATTTCTGCTTTCTTAAAGGAAAAAAAGAGGGGGAAGGGGAGGTGAGCAAGACTCTGGGGCTTCTGGGCAGACCAGCCAGACTTTGCCAAAACCAACTTCGCTTTGTACGTAAGGCCGAGCAAGGACTTCTTCATGCTCAATATGTGGTCTACGAACTCTCTTGTGTGTCTGAAAGCGCATGTAGTTGTGATGGAAGCGTTTTACTACAAAGCATTTAGATGTGCACTCATCAAGTCTTCGCGTACGCCTCCGCAGAACGGCACACCTAAAGCTTTCGCCATAGCACGAATGTAGCGGGTCCGCTGACGAACGACTTCCAGTGCTTTTTTTTTCAAGTCATTTTCGATCAACGAAGCACTGAGGGTCTTCCTCATGTATACGTGCGGACCGTCCTCGACGAGAGTATAGTAAAGTTGTAGTGTGAGAGGGGGGGAGGGGGGGAGGGGGGGGCAACTTACAGTGAACTCAAGAAAAAATTATTTTAGGCCTCTAGGAGGACGTCTTGGTGCGTTTTGTCCCTCTTAGGATAGTTATCCGACACAGGTATTAAAGAAAATAAAACACAGCTGACTTATATTTTCCCTAAACCTAGTTAGTAAAGGGCAGAAATAAAGCAAACAGTTACGATGTCGCTTCAGAGTTCCAATAACTGCGGTGTGCACAACCCAAAAAACGGCTGAGCTGATTTTCGGCTTCCTAAAGCGGGCTGTTAACTCACAGGCACTCGGTTCAAATTTTTTTTTGTCTGCCGTCCTTTGACCAATCGCAGCAGTTTTTTTGAACAAAGCAAGGTGGATGGGTAGTGACATCTTTTGGCAAAATTTCAAGCCTCTCAATTTTCCAGTTTGAAGACATTGCGCGGAAAACTCGAAACTCATTTAGCCCGCCCTATTCTACACGTCGAATACTGACGTGCTCTATAATAATTTAGCGCGCCGCGTTGCCCTTAACAAGTTTTGAAGGCTGAACAATGTGGACACAATCAAGAAGTTTAATCAACGCTTAGATGGACACCAGAGAGCCAGAGTAAATCAGTTTACACACGTTTTCTTTTAAAACGCCGTTTCCACTCGCATGGCCCAAAGAAGGCCATTGTTGGAAAATGGAAGGGCAAACAATCCTCATTTGAATTGCGCATTGAGGCTTCCACGACGATAGTCACTATAACGTCAAGGATTTCAAAGTATTTTCTGGTATTTTCGATTTTTTTTTTCACGAGAAGCGTTTTCGAAACACGCCTGGTGCAGTGCCGTCCTGCTTTTTCGGCAAACAATACGGCTACGAAATAAGCGCGGCTAAAATAACAATTGTTCCACGGCCGCGTCTTTTTCGACCTGACCTTCGCGCATTTACTGCTGTTGCCAGAGTTCATAAAGCTACCCGAGTACAGCTTGATTTTTTTTATGTTTCTCTGCGCGCAGGTACATCAACGCCGCCCACGAGCAGTACCTGAACGCAACGAACAGAGCCCGGCTAGCCAACAGGCTGGCTTTGCAGGCACTGAACACCGTCAATGCCATACCGCAGACAACCCACGTCGGCTCCAAGGTGACGTTCGTATGACGACCGGCCAGGGCCTTCTTCTAGACGTTCTGGCGCAAAGGACAGGACCAGCTTCTGCGTTTCGCCTGTGGTACAACGAGCAGACGGCATCGTGGACGGATGTTTGCCTGCTGGACGAACGAGCAGACGGTGGCGCAGACGGCTCGCTTGTCTGCTGAAACGCTGGACCAGCAGACAGACGACAGTGCAGAATCGTGTTGGTTGAATACAGGAAGACGACGCTGCCCATTCGACGAGCCGACAAGGCGTCGCATGCTCGAGCGCCTATGAACAAACAAGTGGAGTAGGTAGAAGAAGGTCTTGGTGGTTTTTGTACTGGCTAGACTGCAAAAACTTCGTGGGCTTGACGTGAAACCAAGAACAATCCTCGACATTTGCTTGTGCTTCAGCACTTCGTGGTCAGCACTTACGTTGCATCAGGGCACATTTTGTTCCTAAAGCCGCCAGTGGCAGGCTCAATCGAGCGCAAGAACAGGCAACGCCCATTATAAGGCAACGGCAACTTCGACAAAACGTAGTTTGCTCTCCTTGAATATGTGCAGTGTGACGTCGGAGTCTGAACCACGAGAACACAAATCGGCACAGAAGACGACCGGATTCTGAACCACTTCGCTCCAGCACAATCAGCGCGTAGAGTGAGAAAGTCACGCGCTTCATCTGTCAGATTTAGCATTTACGTGCGGCGCTGAAAGACTAGCAATGTGACCAGACTTTTTCGTCTGTCGTTAAGCTCGTGCACGATTTAACCGAACTCACGTGTGCGGTGCCTGCCAGACGATCGTTAACGCGCATTGCAGGAACTTCACGGACAGTCGTCTGCACGCGATTCACGTCTGGCGATCGGTGTTTGCACTCTTACTCTAAGCAGGGACTTAGCCTCAAGAAAACACTATGTGCAGACGGGTATGTTCATTACGTCACAAATAGCCTAGCGAGGCTAATCTGCGATGTAGAAGAGGTCGTCAGAGGGCTTTAATTGCAGATCCAAACCTGTGTACCAACGTTTTCATTTTGCATCTCCTGTTCATCTGTTAGGAAAGGCAGTGGTAATATGTTAGTGACGTCACTATATTGTGGTGAATACTGTGTTGCGTCTGTTCGAGAGATCTGTCTGCGAGTGGACATTCAGGAACCTTGTACCTACATCGCTCGTGCTCTGGAGCGCATTCTGTATAATTTTGTATTTTGTCGACTTGTTGAATACCTGGCGTTGTTTATAGCACCCTCTATATATACACGTCTTCCCTTTTCAACCCTTTTTCAACAACCTAGATGTTACATCAGGAGTTTGCGTTCGGCCCCGTTTTAGTCGACCGCAAAGCCCAAGTGTATGCGTGGAAAAATTTTTGACTCCTTATTTTCATTTTGATGGGCTTTTCATTCTTCCAAAAAGCGCACAACCGCCTACTCAAGCTCGAAAAATCCTAAGCTCACAGGGATCTTTGGACATTGAGACCACCGGCACTATGAGACCACTCGCGTCATCTAATGTGTCCTTTCACCAGATGCTTGCTGCCTCTCCCGTTTTCCCATTCAAGGAGCGGTCCCTGCAGTTCATGGGAGTCGCACAGAGACAGCGCTCCCAGCCGACACAACCCCGGCGTGTTTGGTAAGCTAAGGTTGTCTTAAAATGCAACACATTACTTCAGACAGCATATCTATAATTTATTGTAATCGAACGGGCGAGAATATAGCATCATTTAAATGCATTTCGAAAGGCCACATGCCATCGGCACCCAGCGCTCGTCGCTTCTGTGACGATGACAAACGTGACAATAAACTCGGGGGCAATGGCACGCCATTTAGGGTTACAAGCGCCAACCATAACGAAACCGTAATGAGTATTACGGCGTTAAGCACAAAGTAAGGTACTTACCTCAGGGCGAGGTTACATATGGTTGCGTTCTTTCAATCTGTGCGCATATGTCTGTCCAGCGAACGTCCGTGAAAGATGGAGACTTTTTTTTTTTTTGCCGCATACGCCGATTTGTATCACGTGGTCTGGTGTAGCGTACACTGAGAACTTTAAACCCAATGATCTCATTCCGTCGGACAGTTACTTCAAGTCTGACGTATCGAATTAAATCCCGCGCCAGCGCAGTTCCGAGCAAGTGATTTTGTCGCGAACACCCTATAGCGTTTGATTGCGCTCGGCGTGAGTTTTGCAGACACACCGAGGTGCTACATGTGTTCAGAGCCGAATCTTGAAAGAGAAGTGTAAAACTTACACAGCCATAATCAATCCGCCATAAAGCTGCGCAATGGCACTTTAGTCGATGTCGGTGCTCCCGCGTCAGCGTTCGTAAAATGCGAATTGCATTCAAATCAACGCAGTCGTCGCCGCAACTTACGAGTCACGGTTCAAATTTGTATCGTCGCTCACAAGGCCGGTATACGCAAACGTCTGAGTGAGACATCATCAGCTTTACGAATTCAGCAAGACCCAAGTGAGCGCGGCAATATGGAATGAACATTAAGCGAGAAAGTAAAGGGAATGGCTTTTTTTTTTTCAGGAACCTACAATGGACACCCAATCACATTTTTTTTTTTATGTTTCACCGGCGATATTTTCCGACGATATGGGGAGCAAAGCACTGCCCATTTCAAGCCTTCTTCAACAACTTAGATGTTACTTCAGTAATGCAGTAATGCATAACTGAAGTACTTCATTAATAATAAATATAATAATAATTAAAAGAAAGAAGCAAATAATGTCTCAAGCGTTCTTTTTCGTAAGAACTCACATTTTGCTTCTGCTTGAGAGTGGTCGCCTGCTGCACACGCGTACGACAATTGAAGCTGCACGCATAGTGGTACTATTTCGACCTATACTTGTTTTTCTAGTGAATTACTTCACACGACGAGGCATACGTAGTCTGGGCTAGAATACAGGCGCGCAGCCAGTGTTACTGTCTCAGCAAAATGCTTTTCTTTTCTTTTTTATTGACACAGAGAGAATATATAGACGTGGGGACACTGTTGGACAGCCAGTCGAATTTTTTTTCTTTTTCATGCAAAAATACAAGCAAGCATCGACACGCTCCCTTCGAGAAAGTGACACGCACACTGAATAAAAAAAAGAATAATTTACGCGAAACGAAGGAATCAATTAACAGCGTGCTCATTTAGAACGACACCGAACTAGCTGTTCAGGTTGGGTAGCCATTCGCGGTTTGGAAAATGAGCGCACACAAAACGCCGGCTCAGAAGAGGCAAAACGCGAACAACACAAACGCCCACTACATCAAGTGAAAGCTAGCCACTCAGCTGGTGCTCGCTGGCGCATCTTCGTAGTCTTGCGACAAAGTGCATCAGAACGAAAACAACAGGGGCTTAACACAGCGCTGAATAACAACCAAGTGCTCCATTTCCAGAAGCAGTGTATAATGCGGCTCGCGGAAGGGACGAAAAATTTATGAAAACTAGAATCGACGCCGAAGATAATCTACTTCCGCTCTCGATATAGCGATAGCGGCGGAGGCCTGAATCACGTGTATCCACGCGTCAAGATTTTGAAAGCTTCAAAATCTCGATCACTTGCGCGCCGTTCGCCTTATTATTATTAATATTACTGCTACTACTACCACCAGACAGCCTTTTAAAGGTAGGAGTGCAGCCCCGCATCTCGTACAGACAGGTGGGAAATCCAATGTAGGCGGATTCCTTTAGATAAGCAGCGCGTTCTCGGACCGGTTTGCGTAGCAAAATGAAATGCAACGGAAACAAGCACGACGGCGTTTTAGACGCGCGTTCGCGCGTCGAATGCCGCCCTTTGTCAACGCGTGTGCGTTCGCAACATTGGCCGAACAAATGTCCGCTGGATGTTTTTTCACGAAATGCGGAACCGTAAGGAGGGCTGCTGCACGCGTACACGTAAGGCCCGCGGACGTCTAGCGACCAAGATGACTGGCGAGTATTCAGAAAAAAACATTGTGTGTACACAGTGTGCACATAGATCGCGTCGGTCCCAAAGCGCCGCCTAGCGGATGTTAGCCATATTTGACATGTAGTCCCGTTGAACCAGCTAATTCATTCTCCCAAGATGGGTGTCAAAAAGGCTCCCCCCGCCCTTCTTTAAAGAAGTCCTGAGCCTTTCCTAAGTGGGGACTTCAGCTGAGCGCCGCTGAACACCGAAAGAGGGCGAACGAAACAACAGCGCTGATGGCGACATCTCGTATCACAGTGTTCAACCACAATACTTTTTTAAAAAAACGTACACATATCGTGTTATCGTGTTCCCCGCGCGATTTCTTCTTAATGTGGACAACGATGTATACAACACGCCTTCGGCGACGGTAACGTCGATGCCGAAAAATCAACGCCACCGAGTCGCACCATTTAGTGTAACGTCGCTCACAGCGCGGCTGTTTTAGCCCACGAATTGCGTTACCTCGGTCTACGCCGTACTCAGAAACATTCTTGGAGGAATCGCCAAGCCGATATTCGCCCAACAATCGAAGGATTTGCTGTAGCAGTGTGGTCATTGCATTTCTTTTTTTTTTTACCGCACAGTCTCTCTTCACATATCATTTCATCTTTTCCACGTGTGAGAAAAACTCGCGCAAGTCACCGTGGATATTTTCAGCGATCGTGTCCGATATAGATAGGCCGGCATATTTTTGTCAGAGCCAACAGAGATCACTACATACATATCATGGCTCCCGATATATGTAAATATATATATGCGCACCATATTTGCGGCCAGATGAATAAACGAGTTGAATCTGTTACCCGGTGTGTTGCTTGTTTCCGTCTGTTTTTTTTTCGCATGCCTCTTAGGAACTCCCCTCGTTAGTATAGCGACGCCATTATGGCAACAGTGCATATTAATGCGTGTGCATATTATGAGTGTCAAAGTCGAAAAAAAGTGCGCCATACATACATACATACATACATACATACATACATACATACATACATACATACATACATACATACAACGTATGTATGTATGTATGTATGTATGTATGTATGTATGTATGTATGTATGTATGTATGTATGTATGTATGTATGTATGTATGTATGTATGTATGTATAACGCCCTTTTTTCGACTTTGACACTCCTAATATGCACATGCATTAATATGCACTGTTGCCATAATGGCCATCCCTCCTCGAAGAGGCAGGCCGTGTGGTGTCGAAGCAGCTTCTGAACAACACTTTGCAATAGGGCGAACTTGGCTTCAGGGATCAGTGACCTCAAAGAGGAGCGACGTGACGCCTATACCTCATTTCTATCGCATTTGCCGCTAACTCACCACTGATTTTTCATGAAAGTTCCTAGTTCTCTCTTTCCCTTGCTATTTGGTAAAATTTTAATGTTGAAGTCATGGCTCATGACCAGAGTGCACTTAAATTCATTAACGAATTACAACAAAGAATGTAAGAAATTACCTGGAAAGCGCCACCTCCTGACAGCCGATAGCAAACACAGGAAGAAAAAAAAACAGAAGAGGCTCTTTAAAGCCATTACCTAATAATACGCGGTTATGCAAGGTAATTCTTTAAGTCACATTCGCAGTGCATTTATCGTAAGAAAAAGCTTCCCACCTGGGCCATCTCCGGCCGATTTCATTATTCGAATACATGTAAAACGCCGAAATGCTATCGCACGTAAGACAAGTGCTTGATCGATCGGAATGAAATTTGTTGAATCTGAGCGAAAAAATGAAGTTCTAGCAACTGTAGGGAGCAATGATTTAGATTTTGGACCTCATACGTTTTACAAAATTTGCTCAATATTCGCAAGTTTAAGACAATGGAAGCACAATGTTCTAAAAAATTCGTAATTCTGCGTCAAAAACATACATCGCTGTTCTGTGTAGTCCGCATCTGTTATAATATCTGAATCTGGAAAGCATCCGAAGTGCAA
The DNA here is from genome assembly GCF_050947875.1 of Dermacentor variabilis. Taxonomy (NCBI): domain Eukaryota; kingdom Metazoa; phylum Arthropoda; class Arachnida; order Ixodida; family Ixodidae; genus Dermacentor; species Dermacentor variabilis. The sequence goes on from NC_134577.1 coordinate 33,971,316, forward strand.
AAAATTGATGTATCTATAGCAATCTCCAATATGCCACTAATATTTGCATCCCTGTAACTGTCGTAAGTAACATAATAAGTGGGTATAAGCTGTAAACTCACATAACGATATTGTCCTATTGAGATGGCGCAACAGACGGAATTCAAGGAATAATGACATCAGTTTTGGTTCATGGTTGCAGATTTGTAAACTTCGTGGTTCAATTTTTTTTTACTTACTGATTTTCGTCATTATTTTCTTTACAAGTACGAACACCTTAATCAAAATTCTAATTCACAGTTGCTAAGAATTTACCTTTCTCTTCGAAAGCTAACAAATTTCATTCAAATAGGTCGATCGATTGTCTTACGAGAGCATTTCTGCTTTTGTGCACGCATTTGAATAGGGAAATCGGCGTCGTCCTTGAGGTAAGAGCGTCTTAACACCAGCACTGACACGCAGGCGTCCTCGACCATGTTTCACAGTGAGGTTTAGACAAAAAGAATTGTGCGCATGGATGCAGTGAAAACATCCTGATCTGACTTGCATCATGCATTCTTCTGAAAACATAACATCACAAATAACCAGTTCGGTTCAATTAAAGAACACAGGAGCTCACTACAGTTAATAAGTATAGGCAGAGCAGCACGCGAAAAAAGAAGAAAAAAATAACATGGAAAAAGAAGAGACAAGTGAAACAGGACAGTCGCAGACCCCCCAACTATATTTCGGAAAGGCAAAACGGGCGCAATATACGTATGTCTGCCTGACGCACGAATGCCGAATTGTCCGTCTTTTTGCACGCTAACCTGTATGTGCTTATAAAATCAATCAACTATAGCCCAAATCAGAGTCATTACAGTCACTTCGCCCCTTCCATAAATTAAATTGGATGCATGCAACAGGTTAATCACAACCAACGGCGCTTTCGTTAAGTTCTACTGTATATATGTGTCGTTGTAACACAAAATGTATTAAAAATATCGCAGTTTCGCCCAAAAGACGTAGCATCGATTGCGAGAGCAAATTATTGGACAGCTATATGAAGTAAGCAAAGTAGCTTTATCGGCCTTATGAACTTGTAAATGTTCGCATATTAACTAAATTAACAAGCATGGTGTCACGCGCGCAAAGGCAAACGTGAATACGTATCTCATTCTATGGCCGTGGGCGCTCACTGTCAAAACGTTGGCGTGAGGAAGAGCGGCAGCAGCAGCGAGCGAATCGCCCTTCGTGCTGCCTTCTGGCTTCAACGCAAACTAAGCGGCAAGAACACAGTGCACACGAAGCTGTCAACCCACGGCGTGCCTAGACTATGTAGCCACAGCAGATCGCTTTGAGGATAGGGCCCACGCTGCCGCGCCATACGCAGCCACCGCCAGAGTTGAACGCCCCCTCCCCACGCTCCCTACTCCCTCGCCCCCCACCGTTACCTTGCGCGCGGTGGAAGACGGCGCGCTCCCTCCCTATTGTACGCGCGAAATCGAGCCACCATCCTCTGTTTACCCTCGTAAGCTTTCACTCGCACCCACAGCACACGGCGCGCGGCCTCATACTTATCGCACTTGGACTTTATGCGGAACATAACGGCGACGCCGACGATAGAAATGCGCCTGGAATGCCCATTTAACTGATACCGCAATAAAAAGAAGAAAAAGAAAAGGGGGGGTGAAGCGAAGACAGCTGCAGGGGAGCGATATCATCACTGCGCACGAACGTTCGCAAGCTAATCGGCACAACGAACAACAGAATCACCAGCTGCTTTTCTAATAAGAAACGCATCCGTCTGCATTCCACTAGTAGCGATAGCGCACTCACGATTTCGATTAAGGCCCCCGTTCTGTTTTACCGTGTTTTCGACGATTGAAACCAGACTTTGCAGTACTGAGAGTATTTCTTACCGGAATTTCGGGATTCCATGAATACTATAATGGTACGCCCCTTTTCCGCATTTTTGATGATACGCTTAAGTTTCGAACGTCACTGCACTTGTTAGTCTTGCTTTCAAGAGCACGAATTCGCTGCTTTAGTATCCAGAAATTTCTATCGTGCGGCGTCTGCCTCTCTAGAGCTACATCGTATTTCTGCGACATCATTTCAATGGAATCCTTTCTATCTTCAACCACCGGCCGCGCGTTTTGTAGGCACATGGTTTGAGACCTGCAGCTCGAAACCTCTTCAATCCTAGCGGGAAGGTATGCTAGCCATTTTGTTACGTTTGCCATTTTAATCGGGGTTTTTGATAACACATTCATATAAGTTCACGTGATTTCAACGAAGCGTCAAATGCGAGCCAGCACTCGTTCGCGTGTTTCTTCTGTCCGTCCGCGTTCAAGTTGAGCTGCGTTTCGCTTTTAGCCAGACTTTCAATTAGGTCAGAATCCGTAGCAGCTTTCTTTTACTTTGCATTACGGCATGGGAGGCAACGCCAGCTCCTACGATGACAGCCTCACCCCTATTCCCAAAGTTAAATTATGAGAATAAGTGGTAGGCGTACTCACATTCCAGGCATTTCATTAGACGGCCATCTTCTGTTAGGAGCTGGCTGCAGCACGGGCACACGTCTACATTGAGCATCGTGGGAAAGCGCCGCGCACGCACACCCACAAAAAAGAGAAATCGGCGATTACGACACTCCCTAACGCGAAATTTGAGCACAGCTCTATGCGTGTTTTCTTTTCGCGATATACTGGTTGGCGCCGACAATCTGTCTCGTGCGGCACGTAGAAAACGGATCGAACTGAGACGTGACTGCCTCGCTAATCGGGAAATCGCGAGAGGCAGCGCGTGGGTGACGCGCGGGCGCGATTCACAGCTGCCGCCGCAGACGGACCTTCCAGACGGCTCGCGCTGCGCTGGCGCCATCTCGTAGCCGTCGTCGCCGCACTACGCTTTTCTTCTCACGCTTTCGCCGTACCCTCCTCCTCTGCTTTCCGCCTCACGGTTCCGCTGCACCCTCCTCCTCGCGTCTTTCACCCCCCGCTGCGCTCCGCATTCGCTTTCACGTTTCGCTGTGCCCGTTCGCTCGGTTACGCCGACGCTCGCCACGAGAACCGGCGCCTAAAAGCTGCGCTCTAAAAAAAACTGTGCAACAGTATGGCGACCACACCACAGTGGCGGTAGTCGGCTAAAGAAACCTCAGACAACAGAGGGGGGAAATAAATGCATATCCCACTCGCTGTGGGGAATCTGCGTAAGCGAAGCTTCAATGAGCGAAGCCGGCGATGCAAAACGTCACATCTCGATGAGAAACGCGCAACGGATTTCAGCGAATAAATAACACGCCCCTAACGGCCATCAGCCACGGTGGCGTACTTTTTATTCGGGGCCGCGATACCACGCCGACACTCTCGAGCGATCACTTTCGGCGGTACCAAGGCGGCTTTGCGTGTACAGCGCCACGGTACCCATCTCCTTCGCGAGATTTCGCGAGACTCGGCCCTGGACGGACGCGTCGAAGCAGACGGCCGAAATAACGCTTCCCCCGGCACTGCGCGAAGACGGCGAGCTTGGCGAAACGCTGCTGAAACTGCCCGAAGCGCTGAGAGCTGCATATCCCGACGCGGCCGGTACCTATAGTCACGTGCTACATAGCTCGCGAAAGCGATCGCATGCCCGATAGCGACGGCTTCCACTCGGCGAGTATAGAGGCTGTACCAAGAAATACAACGACGATTGTAAGTGCATAGGACGCATATATGAAACCTCGGTGCTAAACTGAAGAACAAACCTCGTTGAAACACGAGGTGGAAAACCTGCCGCTGCATTCGAAGAGGCATAGCAACACTCTTTAATCGTCGTAAATCAGCCTGCGTAGTCGCTATATAGACGATACTGTCACGAAATGGTGCGCCATAAAAAAAGAAAAGAAAGAAAAGAAGTATAGCACTGAATCCCACTGGCCTCAATTTCACTAGAAAAGCTTCCTGTCCAGACTGTCCAACCTTTCGCAACACCCACTGCATCTTTTCTTATCCTTACGTTCGTAAAGGGATAAACATACGGTGCCTACTTCTGGGAAGATTTCCTCACACATCATGTTAGGCTAGGCACGTGTCGTCAGAGAGTAAAAAAATATTGAGAAAATTAAATTTTCATGATGTCGATCCAATGACACATATATCCCTTTTAAAACGAGGCGGCGACAAACAGTCATCCAGCCTGCTCGAGTTAATCTTCTCATAGTCTAAAGAAAGGCATACGCTTTAACGATCACGGCGCCATCTATTATCTGCATCTTTTCCACCGATACTTTAAGAGTCACCGCTCACCAGTCAGGAGGACCCTAAAAGGAAACATTAAATAAGTTTAAACTGATCAAGTATGATTTCGAAACTATATTTTCGTTAGTTTCGATATAATAACTTGATTATTAAAGGGGACAATTAAAGTCAAAGTTTCTTTGTTTTCTGACACCGATATTCCAGTGACGGTTACTGGGCAAGTTCAATCTTTGCCTGTTCTAAAATACAATGCAGTGCATTTTCTTCAAGAAACAACTAACTAAGCCTTGGCAAGCACCGTCAAAATCGATGACGTCACGGCGAGCCGGTATGGGAACTTCAAGGCATCGTCGCCACCTGCCTTGTTTTTGCATCTTTTGCGGCTTGCCAAGCGTTTTCGCATGGTAAGACTGGCTTTATTGTGCATCGTAGAAGTGCAAGTTACATCCGACCAGCTTTGTACCCCGGCCATATAGGCGTGCGCAAAGGACGGAAGGAGAGCATACCCCCCCCCCCCCCCCCCATTTGATATATTTTGAGGAGCGATGGCTAAGCGCTCTGACTAGCTCAGAACTACACGACCAATTATGGGCTACCCAGCGGGCCCGGGCAGCGGTGGAAAGGCTATGCCTCACCGCACACAATGCCCGGGTGGCCTGAGCCCGGGCTGGCAACCTCGCAGGTCCTTTTTCCATTAAAGTTTTTTCCGTCCGATCCAAAACATATATAATGTTGGTTTGACCCTCTTGGTGGTATAAGGGCGAGGTCGATATTTGCGCTAGCGCTTGTCAGCGAAGTGCACGGTTCATGTCCGATCTTGCGGCATCATTTTCGGCAATCTGTGATCGAAAGCACGTTGTTGGCATGGCCGTTATAAGATTTTGCAGTCGTAGTCGCAGGGATGAACTTGACTCTTCGTCGGAACTTAGGCGAGCAGGGTTTATTTTCATTATTTACAGTTGAAACAAGACATACATCGACAGTCTAACGTGACTCCCAAATGGAGCCCGCAAGACGAAGCATACAGCAATCGAGCACACAGCTGACGAGTACATTTCGAGCACAGAGCAAGACGACAAGCACGCTCTAGCAGCCGACAATCGCTGCTTATAATCACTTGGTCCCCCCCTTGATTCCAAGGGGACGGAAACGTTCGTCCAGTCATTGTAAACACGCCGCCTCTCCCCGGGACGGCTTACACACACACACACACACACACACACACACACACACACACACACACACACACACACACACACACACACACACACACACACACACACACACACACACACACACACAGACACACAGACACAAACACACACACACACACACACACACACACACACACACACACACACACACACACACACACACACACACACACACACAGGTGCATGGCCCGGAGCCGACGTCAGAGGGGCTTCGTAGAACTCGGAGCCGAACGACGACGTTCCCGCGGCAACTCCCCCACCCGTAGCAGATCAGGTCCGCGTTGGGGAGTTCGGTAACGATAGTTGGCCCGCCGAACTCATTCCGTCACAACGGCGACGAGGCTAGAGCGTAACGGTGGCGGTTTCAGCACAAAGCCTGCTTCGTCAAACGCATCCTATCTGAAGCGACGGAGAGTGGAGGACGTGCGTATTGTTCCCGACACAAAGTCGACTTAGTCACGCCGTGGCTAGAGGCTGGCGGCGGCGTTCCAAGATGAGGCTGCCACCGCTGGCGTAAATGGCTGGCAAACTTGCACTGCAGCTGGCCGTTAACACTGTGCACTTCGTTGTAAGCAGCATCGGACCGCGTTAGGAATGACATGGCGAACGGAAACAGCTTTTAGCCGGAAATCCAGTACCGTTGACTAGGATACATCAGCGGCACTTGAAATTGCTATTTAGTTAAAAACCCGCCGTGGTTGCTCAGTGGCTATGGTGGCAAGAAAACTGCCAGGCCGCAGCTACGGAACCCGGCGAGGTTCACGTTGCAAGGTATCTGCTTTAAAAAAAAGAGTACGCAAGTCCCTCAGGCAGATGCAAGAGATATCCGCAAGACGCGAAAAGTGGGGCCAAACGATCGCGCGAGTGTGTGCGAGGAACTGTCCGGTAGACAAATTGGACAGGTCCCAGAGAAATCCTTGTCCCTAAGGTGAATGCAAACCCGAAAAATATTCACTAGTTGTCATTACTGTCACTGGAATAGTAAATGTTTAGGAAACTTTCAAGCTTTCAAGTATCTTTTCTACGGTCTCGAGGTAAAGAGCTTTCATTTCATGAATAATAATAATAATAATAATAATGTTGGTGTTTCTTTAAACATCAAGAATTAATTAAAAAGGAAGGTAAACATTAGGTCAAGCGAAAGCACAAATTTTTAGCTTCAAAAAGTCTAACTTTCACCGAGGAAATCGCCTTTCGAGAGCGAGAAAATAACGAAAAATAGGAAAGATTAGCACCCCCGCTGTATAGTGCTGTACCAGCTCCTGACGTCGTAAAACGCCCCGCTTATAGGTTATAATAGTCAGCCGCCGAATTATAAAGTTCATCACGCTGCATTTCAGCATTTAAGTATGATGTGGCCTACTTTATGGCATTCCTCCACACGTGAGTTACCGGAGCTAGTTCTAACGCCACCTTGCAGTCGCTCTTCGCGGTTGTGGTGTCCTCTGTGAGCGGCCCTTTTACCGAAAGTTTAGTATTGGATCTTGCCGTTGAGTGCGGGAGTTTGCCGACGTTGAAGATGTTGAGATAAAACTGAAGGTTTATTTACATTATTTACAGTAATAACAGAAAGTAATTAATAGTCATAAAGTCATTGACGGCCGGCAGCAAATCGGACGCTGCGGCCCGTGGTAAGAACGAAAAAATGAAGGAATGCTAGTCTCTGCTCCCTGACTCTTGCTTTTAATCCCTTCGGTTTCTCGGGGTCACGTCATTCGGCCAATCATCGAGCCCGCCTGGTGTCGTCATTTTCCTCCAATGGTAGGCGCCCGTGCAAGTGCCGTCACATTCGGCAGATGGGGTTGCTCCAAGCGCTCCACAGTCGGATGAGTCACTTGTCACCGTCGTTGCCTCATGACCTGCAAGTGCCGTCACAATCGGCAGGTGGGGTTGTTCTTCGAACGACCTTTCAGAGCTGCAAAACAGCTTTGCTCGAGACCAAGATCAACTACCTGGAACCATGCCAGGCTCCCGTTGCACTTTCGGGAACAGTCAAGCAGGGGTGGATACAACAGCTCGACGTGCGGCGCACGAGGTGGGAGTCGCCAACTTGTCTGATAGGTCCGGGAACGTGTTAGACGCGCTCCTGCGCACCCTAATTGGAATGCGACGGCGATTGAATGTGGTCGGGGAACTCGAGTGATGCCAGGAAAAGGGTCCGTATCTAACAGCAGACAAACGCTGTATAGACCGGTATAGACAATTTGCAGCACATGGGCATTGCCATCTTTGAACACATATCCTCGCCGCCATTGAGCGGCTTCCGATTTTCCTTTCAGTAAATGCAGAAAAGCGTTGTTCTCGCTTTCTGGGTGAATTGTTATTCGAAAGTGACGAAACGCTTTCAACCATAAGCGCAAATAGAACAATGCTGGTGACATTTACGCACGACTATATGGACGCGAAAGCATCAATTGGCCCACAGCGCGAAAAGGTCGGCGTCTGTAGCAGCGAAACGGCACCTGAATTCCCATTGGCTGCGACGCCGCGTCCCGTCAACCAAGTACAGCGTAATTGAAAGCAGTAAATTGACAACCAGGAGTCATAGAGAAGAGTCGCAGTTTCGCCCGAACGGCGAAGCCTCGATTCCGATAGCAAATTGGTAGACGGCCATAATAAGCAAGTATTTATAGGCAGCGTAAAACTTGTCAGCACTCGCTCACTAACTAAACTAACAAGCATGGTGTCACGCGCGCACAAAAGAACATGAAAACATCACACTCGATGACCGCGGACACTCGCTGTCAAAACGCCGGCGTGAGGAAGCACGGCGGCTGCAGCGAGCGAAGTGATCTTCGTGCTCTCTATCGCTTCAACGCAAGCTGGGCGGCGAGAACACGGCACACGCAAACCTACGCGCCGTCGGCCCACCTAGACTCTGCCCTCAAAGCAGATGACCTTTAAGATAAAGACCGCGGGAGCGCGCGCGTCCGTGCCATACGCAGTTGCTGCCGAAGTACAACGCCTCCCCCCCCCCTCCTCGACCTCTCCTAACCCCGGATCCTTACGCGCGACGGAAGGCGGCGCGCTTTCCTCCCTTGCGCGCGAGATTGAGCGGCGATCGTCGGCTCACCCTCACATGCTTTCACTCGCACATACAGCATAAGGCGCGCGGCAACGGTGTTATACGAAACATCACGGCGACGGCAAAAATGCGCCCGGAGTGTCCGTGTAATTGCTATCACAATAGAGACTACGGAGACTTACAAGAATGGCAAGAAAAAAAATTAGAAGGGAAAAATATGTACGATAACACAAATGGCAGTGTCTCGCTATTTGAGGCTCGAGCTGGTTGTCTAAGGACAAAAACGCACCGGAACAAATAATCGCAACAAGATGGGGCGCGTGCCTGCTGCAGCGAAAATTCGGAGACCACTCAGCTCATCCTAATGGAATGCGAAGAGCTTGAGCCAGCAAAACCAACCAGGGCGCCACCACGTACACCTCCCTGAAGCGCTTGGATTTGAAGTGGATGGAAGCATTAACTGACCATCGGTCGAGATAATCAAGAAGACGTTTAGAGTATTGGTGGAAGAAAAACAGGGAAGAGATTAATACGACGGTCAAATACGTCTTGCGGACATCCCTCGCATAATCGTTTGGCCACACTTTCCGTGTCCCGAGGTCACCACTTGAATGTCCGTGAGGGACACCATGTGGGCATGCTGCGTTCATTTTACGGACATACAAAAGACATTTTGCACAGTGTTTGGTATAATGTCTAGTATTGCGTCCGCAGCCCACGCTGTGTGTCAGATGCAACGAGCTGAGCCCACATGCATGCACAGGAATTGAAGTGTAGTATGCTCCTAATTACGTAGAACTCATCTTTTCAAAGTAAATTGTATCAGAATCGCAAATTACAATTTACACATGAGCTGCAGACATGATAGCTTTCAATGGCAATTCAAACATGTGAGAAAATGTAATTCGGTTATGATGAAACTCAGACTAAGCCTATTGGGGGACAAATATTCCCATGTATGTCGAAAAAGGTAACGCGTGACATCTTTGGGACATCCGTGGTAGGATATCCGAAACATGTTCCTGTGCAATATCCTTGGAACGTCCGAGGTAGGATATACAAAACTGGGCATCCAGTGGATGTTCCTTTGTACCCGAAACAGTGTACGGTTATTGGGACATGATTTGGATGTCCTATGGACGAAGTGTTCTCATAGGGAGGTGCTTTGCTCTTTGACAAAACTAGTCAGTTAAGGGTATTTAGAGTTACGCTTGCTTCAGGTGCTCAGAACAAAATTTGCAGGGAAATATTTTTTTTAGTCTGTACGTGCCACAACATAGGATGTGTTTACACAGGAAACATTCTCAGCTTATCATGACTGCAGGCGCAGTTTAGTGCGACTATGTGCAAGTACGAACCCCGACTAGTGGTTCCCTCGCGAGCCCTGTTAATAAAATCCACATTACCGGAGACGAAATCTTCGCTATGAAGCACGACATTGCAGCTACCTCAGAAGTGCACGAAAGAACAACTAATCATTCCTAGCTCACTCACGCTTGTACAACTATTCACATCCAGTGGCGTAGCGACGAGGGGGGCCAGGGGGCCGTGGGCCCCGGGTGCAAGGGGCCAGTGGGGTGGGGTGGGGGGGTGTCATATACGTCTGAAGACACCCCTCCTTCCGTGGGCTACACCCGGAGGGGGGGTGGTGACAGAAGACCTCCGGGCCTCGGGTGCCAGACGACCTAGCTATGCCAGTGATCACATCGAAGCTAAACATCTCTTATTCAAAGTTGGGTAGCGTAATTTGTAAAAATACTCGTTCATCTGCAAGAGTCATTTACTTGCTAATAAGCATACTCTGCACGACACACAAAATCGCACTACCCCTTCTTGGTACTGCAGGATGTGCCGACATTTCAAAGTCCAAGGATGTATTTTTCACGTATACTACACCACATTTTACTTCAAATGTGCGATATATCATCAATACATTTGATAGGCACTCGGAAGGCGTCGTATGGCGTGTGGCGTCAGAGCCAGTAGCACTATTTCCTTTATGCTCTGCATACTAACAGCTGTAAACTGTGGCTTCTGAGATCCCAAAGGCACACTTTTGTGCCGGTGCGATCTCGAAGGCCACATGCAAACAGTTTATAAGTGGCCCTAACTACAGCATCCTAAGCTCAGGGTGGTGCTCGGCAGAGGACGACCTTTAAAGATTCGCACATGTAGAAGTGTTGTCGCGGCCGATTTGATGTGCGGAAGTATTATGCAACACTAACAATTTGTTACTTGCGAAAATTTTTGGAGGTTTTTCTTTTACCTACAAGGAAGATGCTATTGCGGCATCCAAAATGCCCTCAGCCTCATCGCCAGCTGCTCCAACAGCACCATATGATGCCAAAGAAAACAAGCACAACATTTTGCATTGTCTCATTGATTCCTCAACAGCATGTATTTATGTATATATTTATAATATTTACATCAACGGACACACTTTCAGTCAGAAACACAATTTTGCAGGCAACATGGAAACTCGACACCAAAAGAACTGGCAAGAATAAAGCAAACACACAGAGAGAGAGAGAGACAGAATTGGGTAAAGGCTGATTACAGCAAGCCTCCACGTTTGAGAGCCGCTTGTGGAATGAAATCCTGCTGGCCGTCGAGCTTCCAACAAGTACGGACAGACGAGAAATATGCACTGCACAGAAAAAGCAAGGGCACATGTACTACGCTCGACTTTTGTTTGTGTCCTCCGAGTAACCACCTTGTGTCCTCCGAGTAACCACCTCCGTGATAAGTTTTCAAAACTAGTTTTCCTGTTTTAAACTAGAAAATGCAGCGCTGCAAATAAAACATCACGAGCGCGTATGAAGTTTTACTACTCAACAGGAGCACTTAATTGGTATTGAAGTTAAATTTTCTTCCTACCTTCTATCTTTCTCTCTACTATTTTTTTACTGAACTTTAGCAAGCGTACTGTACCATGTCCTTGGTAGTTATTAACATCCAATTTGCAGGCATTTGCATTTATGTAAGCTGTCACTGCCCTCAAACGCTAATTAGGCATCTACTTAAGAATTGGCCCGTACTGTATATATTTCCTTAGCTTGTTAATCTACCAGGCACTGAACTCAATATTTAATGACATGCCAGTAATTCAGTAATGCAGCGAGTTTGATATGCAAAGTGGTTTTTAGCACACACATTCTGCTCGTTTAAGAAACGACACACACTCTGCTTCCAACAGACTAAGGTAAAAGGGAAACAACTATTTACATTTTTCAATTTGCTACCACTTGCAAAACAGTCTTTCAAGCAGTCTGCTAAAAAAGCAGCCATGTATTTCTGAATGCTTGGCTAATTGCTAAAGAATTCGCAATTATGATTAACATGCCAAAATGTGAAGATGAAAGTATCAGTCTCCTCTTCAGTCAGCATCTTCATCTTTTGGCATTTTGCTCATAACTGTGAATGTACTAAGTACCACAAACAAGTACCAGAGAGTAATACATTATCACAGAAGAATTCTACACGAGACAATTGGGACATTCAGAGTCAAATCGGGAAAATATTCAAGAGGACACAAAGGCAGGAGAAAGAAAGCCCTCAGCATCATTTGTAGGCACAGCATAGATGCAAACAGGCGCACTTGTGGGAAGCTTGACGACGTAAACAGACAAGCTCTCCTCATTTCTATCACAGACAAAAAAAACAAAAAACAAGAAGCTCTGTCACCATCTCTGCCACCGTATATTACACTCATGGTGCGCACCTCACACACGACAACGGGTACTTATTACTCGTTAACTCATTGGATAATCTTTTTTCCCTTACAGGCTTGGGGCACTAATCGGCTTGCAACTGGAGAGACAAGAGGTGTGGCACTATCTATACATCATCAAGGAGAATGCCTCACGAAGGCATCCCTCTAGAGACCGATGAGCAAAATGTACAGATCACCACTGGATGTCCCTCAGACGAATGACCGTGGGAAAAATCTGATAGCTCCCTCTACCAGGAACTCGGTTCCTGCGTTAATCATGCCGTTAAAGCTATCCTTGGGCAATGACTAAGCCCCAATTTGCACTCATTTCCATCTGTTCACTGAAGGGCTCAATGTTGCAAGTTGTCTACACCAACCATGCTTGAAATTAACATGACTTCACAGACTTAGCATAATGAGCTACAGTGCATTTGTAAAGTACAGTGCACAAAGTTGTCAGGCCACTCTGTGTGTCACTGAACCAGTTGCCAGGTCATGTCGTGGGACTCGCCTACATCCCCAGTCTTCCCAGGCTTTTTCGAATATGTCTTTGTAAACATCCTCTGTATTCTCATCAACAATGAAGAGTTGTCCCATAAAGACGATGCTTTAACAGTAAATCAAGTGCTTGCAGCAGAGTTAATTTTATGCTGAAGCATGCTGGCCAATGTTTAATGTGGTTGCAAAAAGACGTATTGCTCATATTTCTTTCCGCAATAAATTAGAAGACAATTAGAAGTTAGAATGCATTGAACACTAACTAGCTGCTTTCTCTGACAGTGAAGAGCCTGGAAAACTGATAACATTGCTGTGCTAACCTCTCTACAACACTACTAATTACGGAAGATGTCTTGGCAACTTTTGGCCCACATCTTGGCAACTGCTCCAGCCAAATGTCAACTGTCCTGAACAACTAAGTTGCAACAAACTGCTGTTTGGACTAGCGTCCGTGCACAGCCCAATCACAGAGCACCCTTACAATGATTGTTGCAGCAACTGAAAGTTCTCTGCAACACACGCTGCCTACGACAGCCTCGATTTCAAGTGGCTACACCCGGTGCATGCCTCAGTTCCCAGAGAGATGCCTCCACGCTGCTTCTAAAAGGGATGAGGGACACAGGGTATTCTAAAGCCTGTCTTGTAGCCTAAATGTGCCTGTTTGGTGCGACATTCTTCGCTAAGCAGCGAATACTCATGCCGACGCCGACGAAACGGCATTGGTGAAGCACCCCGCCCCCTCGCATGACATCAAGGTGTTCTTGCACATTCGCGACTTCAACCTCAATGACAAGCACATACACAGTGCGAATCTGTTACCCACTTGTGACAAGCAGATAACTATGCAACACCCAAGAGCAGTGGTAGTAGTACATGGCGTAGTAAAAGAAATCGACAGAAAGGCGGAAGAAACAATAAAATCGACTAAAATGACAAACATGTCATGGTAAACGCGCTGCTCTCAAATCCAACTGTAGAACCAAACCTCACACACAGCCTCCTACTGCTGTTTTGAACATTCAGTTGCCAAGTATTACGCCAGCTGCATTACCTCCGACATGTTGATATATCACACACGGCTCTATCACCAGTCACAACGACAAAGCCAGATCTGCATTTCGAGTTGACAACATAAGTGTGGTCCTCCGTGCACAAAATGTGTCAAAGCATGCCGTAGTGTTCATCGAACGTGCATCCCGCCCGTAAGAAGAGGTGTAGAGTAACCAGGCTAATCAAAACATGGCACATGACCTGGACAGCGTTCTGTATGCAACGAACGAAGCCCTCTAACTTTGAGGGGCGAGGTTGCGAATCTCCTCCTGCCACTGAATGCCCTCCAATGAAGACAAAAGCACACGAATGACTTTGCACAAACCAGCTGAAGTACTTTGATTAATAAGTGTAACAACAACAACAACAAAAATTCACGATACAGGAAACACGTAGCGGTTAGTTTTGAAGCGAAGACTAAAAATATACTGTGCAGCTTTCACAGAGTGTGTGTGTGTCGTCATGCTCGCAGATATTTTGCTGGTACTGCACCTGTCTGCTACAGAGGTACTGGTTAGTGAACAGCAAGGATATGGTTAACACGCCAACTAAATAAACAAGCCAACGTAAAGAAAATATTCAACATACAAAGCACCTATTGATAAGAACAACTCGGAAAGTTGGGAGCCAGGAACACAGCCCACTGGAGGGAATACAATAGCGACACATTTTTTCTTCACTTGTTTGCATGTGACTGGCAAGGCTTTTACAGAAATTTACGAAACGAAGCCGACGCAGGATGTTCATCTTATTTTTTTTGATCCCCATAAAACTAAAACTTGGTGTGACAATGATATGCAAATATAAAGAGCTGGAATGACAACACTGCGCAAGATGCCTTCGTGCTGTATGTAATGCCGAACTCAACCACCTACCATGTAGGCAGTCGAGTAAAAACCTAGCTACAGAAACAAAAGTGCACCCCCAAGGATGTCAAAAAAAAAAAAATAATAATAAAGACTACAGAGTTTACAGCAGCAGACTGCAAGACTGGCTCAAAATTGAAACAAAAGGAAAGCCGCAAGGCAGAAATGCGGTCCCAAAACATTATGTACAAAAGGTTCACAAAAAAAAAAAGAAAGAAAAGGGGGGGGGGCACATTTAAAGTATCAACAGTTGAGCATACGTCTAGAACATTACGCCTAGCTATGAACAGTATCTCGGTCCATGTGGACCGACGCCAGCTATCAAGTGCATTGGAAAAAAAGAAAGAAAAGATAGTACTGTCTAGTCTTACGCACACGAGTACTGGTTAAGGCCTTCTTAAATCAGAGATTCGCCAAAGGTGAAAACTAGAAATTGTACAAAATGAATAAAAAAGAAATCAGAAAGCACATTTATAACTGGATCAAATGCTTGTTGTCTCACTGAATTCCCAGTCCCAGGCAGCTTCCTGTTTTACCATTTTCCATAGCGAGACTGGTTTCCAACGGCACAGCATTTGCCTATTAGAGTATGTTCAAGTGCTTCTTATTGGTTTTGAACTTTGACCACATTAAAAACTGAAGTGACTACAAGTTTTTCAATACTGCTCAGGTCTATGTCACTGCCACTCTTTGAATATGTGGATAACACGCAGCAGGCGCAACTGATTCAACTTTGAAGAAGCAGAGACAGCATTTGCCCCGTGAACGTACAGTGCCGACGGCACTGTGCCTCACTGATATTGTCAAAAAAAAGAAAAGAGAGAGAAAAAAGGAAGGGTTAAACTTGAACCTCGCTCAAAACCAAACCTTCAGAAGTATCCTGTGGCCGAGAGCCAAGTCAAGACAAGACTAACAACTGGCAGTTGACCGGGATGCATTGATTCTAACCAGCCGTCGATCTCAGACCAGAAACAGGTCGATCTCCCCCCCTTGTATAGCACTTCCAAACTCTTCAGGAACGAACTCAACGCACACATAAATGTCAACAATATGTAACAATTTGGTGTATGCCGACTTGTGACAAGAACCGCTTATTCGGCGATGGGTAAAACAATGACCAAGCACAAAAAAAAAAAAAAAAAAAAAAGAAAGCATAAGATAAAGGTCCGTGATTGTGTTCAAAATGTATGCACGCGGCCGGCACGTGGATACCCCTGCTCTTGCCATTGCTGCTTGCGGCTGCTCTCTTGCTCGCTTTTTCTGGCATTCACGCTGCATGGGCACTGCAGAGCCCGCGTCACTTTCGTTTTCCGTCCCTGCGCACTTCTTGCTGCTGCCACTCCACTGACGTCGTGCGAGGGGAGCAGAGGTGAGAGGTGAAGTCCAGCCCTTTTCCTGACTAGGCAAGTCCCTGCTGCTTTTCGAACTCACTCCAGGCATCGTTGAGCTCCATGAAGATGAGCTTGGCCAATTCCTCATGCTCTGTGCCGACAAGCTGGTCAGAGAGGAAGGAAAGGGAGAGCAGTTGATCACTCACTCAAAATCAATCTATCAATTAATCACAAGATCAATGACTCAATCATCTCTCGATGTCCCACTCCATTAATTACACAGACTGTAAACCTCAAGTGAAAAACGGTCTGTTAGCAACTCCAAGGAGTCAATGTGGAACTGGAAATAACCAACAATACAGCTACAATGAAAAAACAAAGAAAAAGAAAAGAAAAACAGCTTACAATAGTCAAATACTCTTCTTTTCATTAAGCTGTGTTTTGAAATCAAGAAAGGCTATGATGCTTCTCTCTAAGGGGAGTGCTCTTTTTATTAGAAACTTGATGGGTCAGACATTGGATAATCAGACTGGATGACTAAGTAGTAGTTCCATTCCTACTTAGTTCCATTCCGTACTACTTAGTAGCCAGTTTCATTCCTGCAGTGAGCGTCGTCGTTGCCCCTCGTAACTGAGCCAATGAACACAGCAAAGGATAAAAGCGAACGTGGAGTGCAGTGGGAGATGAAAGACTGCGATAGCGAAGAGAGCGCGACGAGGAAAGTGGAGGAGAAGGGTACGACAAAAGCGTGAGAAGAGAAGCGTAGTCCTGTGCAAGACAGGCTTTGCAGTGAGATAGCACCAGAGTAGCATGCGTTGTCTGCAAGAAGAAGTGCTGCAGGAGCGGAGCTCTGTCTGTGGCTGCTGCAGTGAATCGTGCCCACGCGTCACCCATGCACCGCATCTCGCAATCTCTCGATTAGCGAGGCAGTTGCTCCGCACATCGCTTCGTTTGCAACGTGAATAGCTTTCCTTGGCTTTTTTGCCCGTTTTCGCCGTCGCGGCAGTTGGTGGTAGTCAATGGTCGGTGCTCGGACATGGAATAAAAAGGCACCAAAGGAAAGGGCACAGGCTCTCACATAGCTTGTGCAGCCTGGAAGAGCAGGAGGGCACTGTCGAGCACGAGCTCTCTCACAACCTAGCTGCAGGGAGGGGAGGAGCGGCCACTCACTGGCTGGCTCGTTTGCTGGGGGCTACTTGCCTACATTGACAATCATTGCTGGTAGTTTCTGCAGATTTCTTTCTTGGAGGGGGGGGAGGACCTGACGTCCAGCAATGTACAGCACATTAGTGCTTCGACACTGGTGGTGCGTGAGTAGTCTGAATTTACAATATTCTATTCAAATATGCTAGTACTTGATTTGAAAGGCAATTTTACTATTCAAAATATTTGAACTGCCCAAAAATTGCCTTTGTCGGTTCTCTAAGTTAGCTTCGCCACACCACAGATGTGTTATGCGACGAAGCATACATAATATGCTGCGGTGAAGCATATTTGCCGTGCAGTGAAGCAAATCAAAAGTAAGAAGGGTGGATTGTCACGGGACCCCTGCTAGTGCTTATGGCTACCCGACATTATCCGCTCAAGCAGCCACACTGTGTTGTTTCTTCATGAATATGAACACCAGCCGCCAGGTGGAAACCTCTGTCTGCTACTAATCTGGCTAAGTAACTAAAAAACATGGTTTCTTCCAAACTACAAATTTGAGCAAATAGCAAGCTTGGCAATGTTTCTAGACCCACTTTCTAAAGTAGTAGAGTACGGATGCTTCAACGGCAAAGTGGGTAAAAAATTTGGCTTTAGATAAAGTAAGGAAAATTTCCACACCAAGGACTCCTTCCATGTCGGCCCTGTCAAAAGACTAATCATCAAGCAGCAGCAATTTTCACTACCATCAGCTCAAGTTAAGCGATATGCACGTGTTAAACGTTTGGACCAAAAAGAACATCAATTTGAGTAGCTCTGTAAGCATAGTGCCCAATGTTGGCTCGGCATGCAAAGAGATACCTGCGGATACCAGATATACTAGTGTGTCCAGTGAGAAGTTCTTTTCGGTGTCTGAATGAATTGTGACATGCAGGAGGGTGTAGCCGCTCCCTAAACATGTTGAGAAGCTATCCTTCCTTCATGACAACATTAAATACCTGAAGTTATAATACAGCTAAGAAAAATCGTTCTAGTAGATAACTTCGTTGACCCCAAAGCATAATTTTCTTATAAGGTACTTGCTGTGCAAGAAACTTTTCTTTGTACCTCTGGTTGGTGAAACGAATGAATTTTTGCAAATCCAATAGCGCAATGTGATAACTAGTTCGCCTGCCGAGTCGGCGCCATGAACTGGGCCGAGTGTCACAACGTACCCGCGGAAGATGGAGCACGTGCTCGAGCGTGGAAGCACGAGGTGGCAGGTGTCGCATGTGCAGTGAAGAAAAATAAAAGAAGACAAACACCTATGAATAAGCAAGCGCCACAAAAGCGAATCAGCAAATAAAGTGTGGCTGATGCAGCGTAGAGAAGGAGACGAGACCACGTTGGCAGAGCAGACGGAGCTGAGAAGTGGAGCAAGGAAGACGCGTTGGCTTGGGTCGGATGTCAACATTCTGGAGGTCAACAACTGTCAGAGGGACTCGGTCAAGCGCCAGCACACGAGGAGACCTCTTAATGACACGTCTTCCGCTCCCGCCTACCAGCCGACAAACAAGAGTCCGGGAAAGCTTGACTGCCATGTCCGCTCATACAGCTCATCGAGTGACGCACCACACCTGCTTCGTGGGACACCAGACTGAGTGCACTGTGGTAGTCGGCCTGAACGCTTTGTTCATGTGTTCATTTGTGTTCATGTATTTGCACTTTTTATGTTTGAATATATGTCTGTGTGCTGTGATTGATGCCATTCCTTCCTTGCTGCCCTCAGGGGCGCCTGCGACTTTCACAATTGAGCCTGCTCCCCAAACTACATCGAAACTGAAAATTTGATACTCGCACACCCCTAATCGCAACTCGCGCACCTTGTCGGGATGTACGGCGAGGCAGGCCTTGCGGTAGAAGCGCTTGACGTCTGCTGGTGACACGAGCTGGTGCATGCCCACCTCGGTCCAGCGGCAGCCCTCCCAGATGACAGTGTGCAGCGAGCACAGCAGTGCCCGGATGTTGCGCTCCTTCTTCGTTGTCCAGTCCATGATCTGTGACGGCAGAACAGAACAAATGACCGTGCATCGTGTAGCCATTAAAGGCAGCCATCGCACCTTTCATTCGCTGGAGAAGGATGCACTTCACTATGTGACACATTCACATCGCAGGTTTGCACATTAGGTTGGCTAATCCATGACAGTAAAGGGCCGGCGACTACTGGCCATGTATCCCATACAGTAAAGCTGGGCAACGACTAAACATTCTAACTTAAATTACCAGATTAAAAAAACTTTATTCTGGGACTTTATGTAACAAAACCATGATCTGATTGTGAGGCACAAGGTAGTGGGTGCACTCCAAATAACTCAAGATAACTCCTGACCTGAAGATATAAAATAAGACGCCACAGACATGATGAGAAGGGGAAGAGGACCATGCATTCTTGTTTTTCCGAGCACCCATTTCTTGTGGGATAAACACACACTTTTACAGTTAGGCTGTACATATATGGCTAGCGCATTTCCGTTATCTGGGAACAACCTGCGAACTAGCTCGTGCGTTTGTCATCATCGTTTCCTTTCACAGCTGGCTCCGCTGCCACTCATTGCTTAAGGGGGTATGAGCCATTCATTTGCAAGAGGAAACTATTATTATCATCATCAACTACCTTCATCAGCAATGGCTCGAGCATCGTTGTCTTCCACAGCTGGTTCTGTTGCCGCTCATCATTCCAGCGTAGAATTTCATTTCTCTTCTGTCATCGTAAAGGGGAGGCCGCATGAAATTTTAATTCTTGGTGGTATGAACCGTTGCTCAAGGGGGTATTAGCCATTTATTGTCTCAAGTAAGGATGCATTTAATAACAGAGGTTATGTGAGAATGTGTGTGCATATTTATTGTCACGATGGATGGATGGATGGATGGATGTAAACATTATTGAAATTATGGCAAAGTTTAATGGCCCCGGGGCTCAGGTCTCCAATGAGTGGACTTCAAGGCCTTGCTTCATCACCACCTCTCGGGCCTGCTGGACTGCCCACTCTTGTGTCTTGAGGTTAGAGCTGCGCAAAGTGGCGGTCCACTTTGATGCAAGAGCTTCCGGATCTACTGCCATTTTAGCTGCTATAACAGGACACTCCCACGTGTGCGAGAGCATCGCTTTAGTTGCCTGACATGACTTGCAAAGAGCACTTGGGTATTGCACGGGGAAAATGTGCTGCAATAACACCGGAGTGGGGAAGGTGTGTCTTCAGTTCGCCAGACAACGGCCTGGTGACGTTTCAGATGACTGCCTGTCTAACTGGTAGTGCTTGGTGATGTATCTGACTAAGCATTCTCGCGTGTTTCGTACCAGGGGGTCCGAACTTGAAGAGATGGTCTCCAACTCTGTGGGGCCGGTCAGTTCTGGCGTAGAGTGGCGTGCTACCTCTTTCTGGTTAGGGGGGCCCTCATAAGTAGGGGTGGTGACGGGCGCTGGGAACCACATGATCACGGTGCTATCGAAGCGCTGTCAACCAGCTTTCCTTAGGATCTGGAGAGCTTCGGAGGAAATGCACCCCCATGCGCAGTTACAAACTGTGGATTGTGACCACCAATCGGAAATATAAATATGTTTGTACCTTCGTTCAAAATTCTGTCACCTCTGTGTTGTGTGCTAAACAGCTTCGCTGATCGTGCATCTTCAAAGAGTAGAATGGCTCATGATTTTTTAATGATCATTTATAAGTGATAATTTTGTTAATGATAATTTACCTACAAATTCAGCACACAAGCAGCAGTAAACTGAAGACAGCAGAACCCAACAAGCTTTTTAGACCACGGAAAGTGAGTGCACGGGATGCGGATGGATGCGGTCGAAAATTAAAGAGGGGATGAGGGGACATCGCGCGAACTTGTCGTTGGCCTCTCCATTAGTGAGCTCTTTACCACTGGCACGGAGCGCGGCCAACTCGTGTGAGGTTGATCACCGTGTGGGGCGGCGCCGAGTGACGTGACGCGCATGCCCCGTTTTTGTCTCTCGCACAGATTGGCGTTATAACACGCTCACAATAACCCACAGAAACCACCTGCCACGGAGATGAAAAAGCCTCCTGTTTTCTTGAAGAGAACTGGAAAGCAATACTTTCTAAGCAATAGAAGACTTGCCATTAAGCACAGTACGGCCCACTATCAAACTGAAAGCCCCATTGATATTTAGGATAACTTCGCTATTTCTTCAGCTTCAGAGCAAAAAAAAGCACATAGTAATTCTATTTGACAGACATACCATCGAGAAAAAAATAATAATTTACCAGACCTTCGTATATGAACTGAGTTATCAGTGCTGGCCTACTAATTTAGTATGCCAGTAGTAGTGTTTAATTTAGTAAGAGCAGAGCATACTATGCAGCTCAATCCATAGGTATCTAAGTTACTGACAGCTAGCAAGATTCTTGTTAAGCAATGTAATTAGCCTCCTGAGCATGCAAAGCACTGAGTTTTTGCACAAAATTTGGAACCTCAAAAGTTTGTCATAAATTTTCCGATACTTGATTCAATATTCGGCTTTCTTTTCCTTTACTTGATTCAATATTCTATTCGAAATCTGCTATTCAGTATTAGCACACCCCTAAAATACACACGTCTATTACATCGAGGTTCAATTGTGCCTGATATGCAAAAACATTTCAGAGTTATTGTTCCAGAGAAAGAAAATACGAAGAAAAAGTGAAGAAAAGCACAGGCCTTGCTCCCTCACCATGAGCTTGATCGGGTCCATCTCCTTGGCCATCTCTGCCCGGCGGAGTTCGGCAATTGTCTTAGGGCCTGTGTCCTTTTTACCAAAACCTGAGAACCCTTGCGTGCCCAGAAGGTCCTCAAATGTGTCCTCCGTCAGCTTCGCCTTCTGGCCTGTGAACATAAACAGTGAAGGAAAAAAAACATATCAGGCTCTCTCTGATAATAATGAAATCTGAAGGAAGACTACAAGTTCTTTTGACAGCTGTCACGAAAGCTGTGAGTACGCTACTACTGGGGTTATGTGCTCGAACACTGACTGACGGAGTGCGACACTCCAAATGGACACAGGGGCTGCAAGAGATGCCACAGTGGGGGAGGGAGGAGGGACAAAAAGGAAGGAAGGAAAGGCAGGGAGCCATAATGGGGGCTCCGGTTTAAACATGACCACTTGGGGTTCTTTACCGTCCAGCCAAAGCACCATACACAAACACTTCTGCATTCCGGCCTCATCGGAATGCAACCGCTGTGACCAGGAATTAAACTTGTGACCTCGTACTCAATAGCAGGACTCCTCAGCCACTGAGCCAACGTGAAAGGTGGTCCATGAAACACTCCTTTGTAGCCTACTCGCAGTTCTTTAATGTGCACCCAGAAACGTTCTTGCATTCTTGTCCCATTTGAATGTAGCTGCTGCAGTCAGTTCTCAAGCCAATGACGTCGTGCTCGGTAGTGTTAACGCCACAGCCACAAAGCCATTGTGGCAGGTCATGCAGCGTTGCATTTCAATGTGGTCTGCTTCACCACATGCCTAAAAGGAAATAAATGTAATTCTCAGCGATACGAACACGATAACTGACCTGGCCAGCGTTTTTTGCTTCACCGGTGGGTGCTGGAGACACCGAGCTGATGCATTGTGGTATACGATGAAAGCGACGTTTTTATGATGCACTGTGACTGCATTTGGCCCACCAGCGATCACCCAGTGCTACGTGGTGGCGCAATAAGCGCTGGCCGCCTTGCGGGCCGATTATCGTGTTTGAATCGCCGAGCACTCTACACGCACAGCTTCGAACGTGTAGAAATTGTTGTCTCATGCACTTCTTTTATAGCATCTACAATATTGTGGTGGTGCCATTTCCAAACGCTTGAGCATGAGCATTATCTGATAAGCTTATTGGAGTGCAAAGACGTCTGAAGCGACATTAGGATGGTCAATACGCGAAATTGTTTCTAACCATTGCTGTAAGGTGCCCCAGCCGAAGCTGCAGTCTTGTCCACGAATATGCTGCTGCCAGCTGGCGCGGCCGCAGCGCTGTAGTTTGGCTTCGAAGGAGCCGCCGTGGCTGTAGGGGCAGCCGGAGGAACGGTGCTGCCTGGTCTCCACTTTGCACCATTGGCGCCAGCCCCGCCGACCTGTGTCCCACTGCCAGTCGGCTGTGGGCTGCTTGTGGCTGTGGCTGGCTTTGGCTGCGACCAAGCCGGGAAGCCAGTTGCGGTTGCTGCTCCCGTCTTGGAGGCTGCACCGGCGCCAGTGGAGCCACCTGTTAGATTTCCTGTAGGAAACAAACCATCGTAACTTTTAGTCCACTGTGATGATATTAAGAATTGGACATGTTTTCGGAACTATATATGCCGTTTTTGTTTACTTGTTCTTTTGCCCAATTATTAACAGCACAGTATTTTATAACCAGCAGCAGCCAACCCTAAAGGTGTTAATTTATTGCATTTGTGGAAGAACACTGTGCACTTTAGTTATGTTGAATTCCAATGGCGGAGTCGGAGCAGCCGACGGACTCCGCGAGCGAGCACTCGACTCTGGCGCAGAGCAGCGCCTCCAGATCCGCGAGTGGAACACAACCTGCGCCGCCGGAGCAAGGCGGAAGCGGAAGTTCTATCACCGAGTTACCCAGGATACCTTGCGTGTTGTCATTTCCTTCCGCTGTTTGCTCCCGGCACCGCCGCACCGGTCACTTGTCTTTTCAGCGCCGTTCACCTGTTGTTTTCTTAAAAGTGTGGAATGGATATCTCGCGAAGCGTGCAGCAGCTTTTGCTTCCTCGTGAGTCGTGACCGGTGGCGCCTCCCAGCAGACAAACGTAAAGGAAATACGTCACGCAGAGTTCCGGTCCACTCCGCCGATTTTGGCGGAGCATCTTTTTCTGCTCCACGGAGTGACTCCTGCTCTGAATTCCCTCCAGCTCTCTCATTGGAACGCCTTACTCCCGCCCTCACTCAGCCATTGGAACAAACTTGCTCCGAAACGAGCAGAAAAACTTGCTCCGACTCCGCCATTGGAATTCAACATTAGTCCTGCACAGGTTTCAAAATGTGTAATCCTACCTCAATGCGGTTTGGTTAGTGACCACAAGTTTCTGTAGTGACACCTGTAAAGCCACATTTGACTGATAGGGTTCAACGTCCCAGAGCCATGCCTTGGTTATAAATAGGGTTCTTCAGGTGTGTGGTAAGGAGACGTTACACACCACGAAAAAAAAGACTCGCCTCCCAGTTCCGTAATTATTGAGAGAGGGTCGTTTAAATTTATTTTAGCAGCCTCAAGCTTGATGAGCAGGTTGTGCAAGGAGTCTGTTGCTAGGGCGAATGCCTTCACCTCCTCACCCTTTTTTCAAGGGCCCCGTAAGCCAGAGCTTTTCGGATATATCCCAACCACCACACTTTTTACCGGCAAGCGTTTTTCGGATTTTATTGGATTAATCCAAAAACGCAGAGCCAGGTGGCTAAGTTTAAACCGGAATATGCCAGGTAAACCTAGAACTTCAATACAGGGTCTTGAATATTTCGCTGTGCGTGTTCAAAAAAAGATTTTTCGTTCACCGCTGCTCTGTTCTAGCTCAAATTATGATTTAATTAAGCACGGCAAACTGGATGAATAGCCCCTATAGTAGCGTTTTTCGTACACTGCCAAGAGATTTCAGTTGCAGAGAGCTCAGAAAGCAAATGACTAATTAGTTACTATATTAGTTAGGTTTTAACTCAAATAGCATTTCATTGTTTTCTGAGCAAACATACTCTCAATGGCCAGGAACATGTTCCAATTTTCCTTGATGTGGTACTGCGTGTGGGCCTCTCAAATGACCTGCGCGGCACACAAGCACTCCGCGCAGCTGCAATGGCAGAAAATTGAATCTGTGACCTTGAGCTCAGCCAGCTGAAGGTCATAGCCACTAAGCCATTGTGGTTGCTTCAAGATGAAGTTTCAATGAACCCTCTGACTAGATATGTTTCTAGGGTAGAACAGTTTAAAACAGACCTAGGTCCGCAAATGGGTCAGCCTTGCGCCCAAGCGCCTCGAGGTTGGGCGTGGAAGCATTCCGGGTCAATCCAGATCCTGGTGTCCCTGCTCCGCTGCCGCCGGTCGAGGGTACCAGCGGCACCCAGGTGCTGCCCGGGAACAGGGTGTCCCACGTCCCCGGCATGGTGTCAAGTTTGGCGGCAGCCCCGCCACTCTGAGTCGTCGCCGTTGAAGCGGCAGCCATGTTGAAGGCTGACACGCTGTTTGGGATGCCACCCTGCTTGTGCTGCACAGAAGAGGGCCAGAAAACAAAACAGTCTCAACACAACTGCAAAACACAAACTGCGCTTAAAATCACTTGCGAATCACTTGCCTCATGCATCGCCCACACCAAAAGAGAGAGAGAGAAAATGAGAGAAAAAAAAAGGTTAAAAGCAAAGCGGCGCACTGGCACCCATCCCTTAACTCAGTCCCTCTCGCAGCGAGCATGATAGTAGCTTCACAGGTGAAGCCACCGAAACAACAGAGAGCCCAGTTCGAAGATAGCGCCGACAAAGCACAAAGCTGTGTCGCTTCCAGCCTTTTATTATCGGGCAATCCAACAATCCAGCATGCTTCGAGAATCAGCACATTCCTGTCAGCTATCGCAGTAATAAGAAGGCATGGATGACCTGCGACTTGTTCGAGGAGTGGCTGCTCGAGTTGGACAGCATAACTGAAAGTCAAGGAAGAGTAGTGCTGCTACTGGACAACTGTAGCGCACACAGTGTTAACCCGAAGCTGACCTCGGTCAAATTGATGTTTCTGCCTCCAAACACGCCGGCAGGCCTGTAGACATTGGACGCCGGCGGTATAGCCAACTTTATAGCTTTATATAGGCAGCGCATGCTGGAATGGCTAACCTTAGTCATTGACCACACAGCTCCTGGCACATCGGGCCATGCTGGCGGGCCCCTGCCCTGAAAATCAGCCTTTTGAAAGCCGTGCGCTTCATCTATGGTGCGTGGTATGAGGTGAAGCAGTCCACCATACAAAACTGCTTCAAAAAGGTGGGCTTTGTGTGCCAGCACAAACCTACCCCCCCTACTGATAGTGAGACCAACACAGTGGATGCTGCCGACTTAACCGACCTCTGGGAGCACATCCCTACTGGTGACACAGGTGGTGCGTCGATGGAGGAGTTCTTGACTGCAGACAGTGCTGCCTCGTTCTGCGATGAGATCACCGACAAGGTGATCGCCGAATGTGTGCTGTCACGACAGTCTGCAATGTTGTGGACAGTGGCGCCCGCAACAGTGACAATGAGATCAACAGTGCTCCTTGACCTCGACCTCAATGTCCACATAAAGTGCATTGTCATCTATTGACTCCTTAATTGATTTTATGCATTCCAAAGGATTGCTGCCAGTGTTCGCGCAGCAGCTGGAAGCTATGCATACCACAGTTGTGAAGCTGAAACTGCCGCAAAAGCAAGTGCAGATTTCTGATTATTTCAGCACACCTACTGCTTGACAAGATCTTTGGCACTAGAAATAAAGTTTCGTTTTTCACAGCCTACTTTCTACAACATCTATTCTTTAGGGCAAGTGGCGAATTCGGCTTCGGAACTACAAAGGTACGATTGGTGGCTTCTTTATTATGGAAGTCCAGTTTTTTTATTTATTTATTTAAGTGTGGCCTGCCTGTAGTTAAGGCCTTAGGTAGGAGTGGGTATTAGAAGACAATTTACAGGAGTGGTTCATACCATGCGCAGAACTATGTAACAGAACATGTGTGAAAATCCAACACGCGCATAAGAATTGAAGAATTTGCCGTCATGTACACTCGAGATATAGCAATCATCGGTTATAACAATCATATTTTTACGTGTTTCTCGATATCGTTATAAGTTGACTGCACTGTACAACGATGACAAGCTATTGTCATTGCCATTACAGATTTCTGAAGTCCAATCCTATCCACAGGTTGCCCAAGTTGTGGAAGGTGTGGTAGTTTTATGCCTATTCTATGTAGGGTTAATTGCAAGATTCACGAGGGAGGTAGTGGCCGAATACTGCACCAGGGAGGCCAATTCCTGTTCTGGTGAGGGAGTTTCTTTGATCGTTAGTGTGCCTTCCAAGTTTGGTAGCACAAGGACTAGCATAGCCCCACTGGCTCTCAGCAATCTTTTTTTCTTTTTGTTGCCGCTGTCAGGTGCCACTACAAACCTAAAAAATGTAGCGGAATGGATGAGGATTCTAACTTACGACTTTAAGATTAGAAACTGGGTATCCTACCTCTGCCCCACACCACCACATTGAGCTCGCAAGGCGTATCCACTTGGAACAAATTCTCAGGACTGCACCAGTTCCGAAATATTAATTTTCTAAATGTTAGACGGAATGCACTGATGTTCCTGTTACTTTTTTTTAAAAATATGTTGCGTGCCATCTGCCACAGGCAATTTTTTTTAAAATTTGGTGCGGCTAAAAAAAAAAATGTCCCTGTATGTTTGCCAGGCAGTCACAGTTTGCAAGGAATTTAGGAAATCAAAAATATGAAATAGCCATAGTCGGCACCGAAGATGACTTGCTCTGAGCTGTCGAGTCCAGTGTAGATCTGAGGCAATAAATTTTCTTTGTGCAAGCGAAAACAAATCGCCCTTTCTTTCAGCTTTATTGAGAAACACTCATGAGGAGACAACCAAGGGCACTGCATTTTTCAATTTCATCCACGAAAATCGGGCGTGCACTGCAACAGAGGGCTCACAAGAGTCAAGCAACTACGGTAGTTCCACACGCTGTTTGCTATACCAAGGTAAAGTTTGTGAGCCCGTTATGAAAACCTGAGATAGGCCTCTAGAGCGAATGAATGCCTCTACATCTAATCAGTTTCTTGCTGTATGTGCTTTGACTAGGACGTTCAACTATGTTACATCTTATGGCAGTCTATGAAATAGCTGTACGCACTGACGACGAGTGCGATTCATTCACCCAAATGAATGCAGACACGAGTTTCTCGGAGTGTTCAGCCTGGTGGGAAACTCTGTGCACAGAGGATTACCAAAGTAAGAGATGGCAGACCCATACGTTTTGTCGGACAACAGCAAAGGACGTCAAACTAAGTCTTGCTAAACATCCTGTTCTGATTTAGGAGCTTAGAGCTGGTATACTGCGAAATCACAGTGACTGGATAGTACTAGTGGGTTAACCGGAACTTTACCTCGAGCTTCGTTTAAAATACACACGGGTGGGGATTTTTTTTTTCTTTGGCATTCAATGATCCGGTATTGACGAGCCTTGTTGTGTTTCAGTAATTTAAAATCTATGTAGAGTTCGGCAATCTCCTGAATTTTTCTTTTTTGTTGAAATATTTTCACAGATAGGAACACTCCCAGAAGTGACGCAACCAACTTAGACAACCAGCGCCAGAGTTGCACCCAGTGACGTTTGTAAGAAACTCTATGCCAGTTGTGCCTCCCACCTGTGGTGTGTTCCCCGCGCTGACGCTGGTGTTGGCCCAGCCGGGAGCAGCAGAAGCCGGGGTGGCCGTTCCAAACGGGTCGAAGAGGTCGGCCCCGCCTTTGGTGGCTGTCGGAGACTTGGCATCCATCAGGTTGACAGTGGGCACTGTTGACGGTGCTGACCCAGCGGAACCGGTGGCAAACGGGTCGAAGGCTGGCGCCGCGCCGGATGACGAGAGGTCACCGATCAGCGGAGGCTGCGCAGACTGCTACGCAGATGAGACAAGACCAAGCCATGACTGTCAAGTTAATTTTATAACACACCACATTGCAGATGGTGACAAGTGGCAAGGTGCCGTGCACACAAAGCACAGCGTGCGGAGTACTGAATAATAATATTAATGATGATGATGATACATTTTAATCTTACATCTACATCAATTACAATAACCAGTCCACTTAAGCACAAGTGCTCATCAGCGGGACAAGGCAGTCAGTCAAATCACAAGTGTCAAATTGACGCACTACACAGAACATCATATTCTAAATATGATGTACTTGCAACTTACACAATGCCGAAAGCTAAACTGCATTGAGTGAACATCATGAAACGCACAAATGGTAAAGTAGTCAAACCTTAATATTCAACGAACACAACCATAATGCATTATTGGATACATTTGTTTATTTATTCAGCAATATCCCAAAAGCCCTCGGATGAGGGTATTACATGGGGGCGGGGCAGAACTGATACAACTTATCACTGAGATACACAACTATACAATTAGTAGCAGTATATTATCTACAAGAGCTTGAACAACGCATAATTAAAAAAGATTCACAAAGTGTCAAGAGCAATTTGCAATTCAACAATAAACAATATAATTACACTTCGAGAGATATTTGCGCACTATAGAGAAAAAAATCGCTGGTTAGAATACGAATGAAAAGACTGAATGAAAAAGCGCGAGTGAATAAAAAAAAAGCACTGATTGTCATATAATGATACATGGAAGACTCCTATAATAAAACATGGCCTATAAGAAAAGAAATGTAACATGTAAATAATGAATGCAAGGAACTTCCAAGTGGCAGTGAATTTAATGTCAAGGTGAACACAACTACATATGGCCAAAAAGATATGGTCAAAAAGTGACAAGACCGCAAGTTTGTAGCAAATTATGCTTCATTCTATGCCACTCTTTATCATCCATTGTTCATGGATGGCTGCGACTTCACTGATAATCCCCGCGGAGTGTTGTTCTGACCCCTGACAAAGCGTGATGAGCGCAAGAAGGCACATGCAACCTCCACAACATGCACACTTATGTGCGCGCTGAGGGTCGTCAGCTTGTTTATTCACTGTGCTCTATGCTTCTATGTGAACCTGCGCGCTAGGCCATGCCGTGCACCAAGTCAGCTACGCCGAATGCTTCATGTTTCTGAAATTTCCTTAACAAGTTCAGGGCCGGGATTTTGTAGCAATGCCTTTTCCGATGCCGTTTCTTAACATGCTTCGTCAGTAGTCGTAGTGACGCTCCGCCCGCATCATCAATGGGTAGGCCAGCCAAAAACGGCAGATGAAAGAGTGAAACATAATAGAGCGGAAGGCATGGCTACAAAATCTCAGGCCAAGGGCGATACTGCCGGTCGATTACATTTTTGGGATATGAGCACTTTCGCAATATTTCGCGTGACTAGCCTCTAGACACGCCTACGTGCCTACGTGCAACAGTGTTTGCTTGGCTCTGTGCCAAGATTGCTGTTGCTCATAGATGCCTGACGTGTCAGGTGCCAAGTTGTACAATACCTCTCAAAAGTGATCTACCGAAAATACCACTCCTGGTATGTTTAGCATTTGCAAGAAATTTAGTGGCTGCTGGCACATACTTTGAAAGACTCTATGTGGTTTTTGCGAGGCCAGGGCCTTATATCTTTGTGAATTTGCTTATCTCGAAATTTTCCACCCTGTTTCTACAACTTGAAGTTAGCGGGGTTTTACTATACATGCATTGGCATGATGTCAAGTGAAACTGGAAGGTCAACTGCTAAACATTTGTTAGTCTTTGTTTAATGTGCGCAATAGTTCTTGGTATCGTGTGATGTCAGGCTGAGTCAAGCTGAATGGAGACAGATTAAAAGTGATCTTGGCGAGGAAACATGGCTGCGGATTTCTGGAGGAAATCATGATGCACAGTTGGATGGCAATGCAGCTTGTGGAAAAGTTCAAGGAGCGCAATCTTGAGGTGACACGATGTTTTAAAAGCAGTGATGCTAGTGAAATGTGAGTAATGAGAGTAAACAAAGCATACGAGACAGTTTCGTAAGGTACCCATGTTAGCAATAATGTAAGCCTGCTACGGGTCCAGGATGGCATATGCATATTCTACTTTTGGACGCATTAACGAAACGTGAGCAAGTTTATGAATGTGGGCAGGATTGTACTACAGGTTGCACTTCAGCAGTCCTGACTAACAAAGTAAATTTAGAATTTCTACATTTATTTTTTCCCCCGACACTGGCGCGTAGGCTTATAATGAATATTGGATACAACAAAAATATTTTCGTGTCGTGTACGACTTCAAACCGGGTTTGACTCTAAACATCAGCTGCAGTAAGGAGGAAGACCATCTTATTCTCAGAGGAAGGACAAGGGAATCTCGATAAACGGAAATTGCTGAAACGGAACTGCCTCTTAAATGGAACACCATCCTTATGGTTGGTTGGTTTTGTATTCAGCTTTGTCTCACAGTAAATGGAACTCCTGATAAACAGTTAGTCAGTCAGTCAACAAACTTTATTAAGGTCCTAAGGAACTACTAAGTTGTAGTTGCGGACCGCTTCCACGTTGGGGCCGGAAGACCATGCTCCTCCGCCTGTTCGCAGGCCCTTTGGACAGCCCTTAGTTGGTCCTGGGGATCGCCGCTTTTAAGAGCTTTTTCCCAGTCCTCTTGTTTATTAAAAGATGCGATTTGTAACGCAGAGCATTGCCAGAGCATGTGTGATAACGAGCAATACTCTTCATTGCACTCGGGGCAGTGTGGGTCGATGTCCAGAGCAAAGCGGCTAAACTTTCCTCTCGAAGGGAAAGATCCCATTTGTAACATTCTCAATGTGGAAGATTGAGGTCTAGTTAGCTGTGGGTGTGGGAGCGGGAATTGCCTGCGCCCAAGCTGATAGTGAACCAATTTTCCTGGTTCCTTGAGTTTCTATTTAAAGAGAGGCCACTGTATCCCTTCAACACACTTTCATCCACGTAGGCCAGCACTTACCCTGTGATTGACGAGAAGGTCAAAGTTCGATGTCGGCTGGCTGGACAAGGAAGTGCCTAGAAGGTCGTCCACTGTGCGGTCCGAGGGCGCTTGGCTCTCGCCACTGCTGCCATCGTCGATGGAGAAGCTTGCTAGGTTGAGCAGGTCCACCTCCTTGGCCTTGGGCCGCGGCGGAGGCACCGTGTTGTTGTCGACAGCTGCCCCACTTCCCCCATCTGCCGCTGCTGAAAGCTTGCGCATCGGCCCCAGCAGCGTCTGGTGAAGGCCGCGAGAAATGACACACCTCATTGTTTTTGTCGGATCTGAATTTCTCATGGCTCCCTTGCACAATAGCCTAAGGCGCATCTTACACCTGTCGCCAATATTGTGACCCATCGGGAAAGCTCATGTTAATGACAACAACTTGCCTCCTGAATGGGCTAAGACATTAGATATTGGATAGGTGCAGGAATTGCTGACATTGTGGGCAAAATGTAAGCATAGCTTTGTAGCCTTTTCTCAAGTGCACACTACATATGTTTCCACAAGTCATTAAAGATAAGTGTTAAAGAACTGTAGGGTACAAGTCCCTTCTAAAGGGAACACGTAGCTGGTAATAAAGCCAATATAAGTCTGAAACGCTTCTACTTTATTGAGAGGGGGAAAAACATAGCTGATAGGATGCATCAGGTTGACATCAATACACTAAAGAACAATCTGCATGCATTTGAGCGATAGTTCAGCTGTAATTGGCAGCCAAGTGCTAACTTGGTGCTCTCTTTAAGAGTGGGCCATATTGTACATCAAAGAAAAAGTGTTGAGGTAGAAGAGATGAAGAAAATGCAGAGTTTTCTCATGGGGCAACTGAGTTGTAGGTGTTACGAGTCCTGTGAACAAGGCTTTGTTTGAGAACTCAGAATTCCCCCAATTCCAGATCAAATCATAATCTTCGAAACAACATGGGGCCACTATAGTTCACAAAATGGGAAGAGTGCACATGCGCCGAGATACGAATGAGAGAGAAAAAAACAAAACAATAACAAAGGTCCATTGTAGTAAGCAACTGAGAAAAGGCACAAGAAACTTATAAAATGCATTAAATCCACAAGACACGTGACACTGCTGACAGAAGTAACTCAACATGCCCCCCGATAAGAAATCTAGTGAAAGATATAAACGAGTAAAAACTTGACAGGGCAAGGAAGGACACAGGACAGGTGTGCATACTTATAACTTACCTTTATTGGAACCAGCCTGTCAATACACCGAGACCTCACTACTACGAACACCACCTTAACAAACTTTTCTGAAATCCTGTGCTGACTGCTTATAGTAGTTGAGATGTGAGAAACAAGATCTTTGCGAGAAACGAGCTCAAGGGTGTACCTTTGCAAAGGTAGGAATTTTATGTCGTCGAAATGCAATTATTATGCTTAATTTTGGGGCTTTCAATATAACGATGTTATATTTGCTGTGGTTACCTGAAGTTAGTTTTGTCAAGATTTCACTGTATATAATTCCCCAAGGTTGTCAACACCTTTTCGTCTGTGTTATTTTGTGCTTATTTAAATATGAAATGCTCAGAAGGCTTCCCTGATTACATACTGTTTGCCTTCACTGTGCGCGTGTCTAACAACCCTGGATTATGTACTTATTGACGTCACGGCTCCAATAAACATCACGCATAAGTGAGCATCTGTCCTCCGTCCCTCCTTGTCCCTGGTAAGTTTGTGCTCATTTGTATCTTTCGAATGCGTACCAACTCTCCTGACAAACACACTGCTACGATTACCTTAAACGTATGAAAAGCTACAGAAATCTCACGACAACCATACTTTTGCAAGGCAGGACCCGACCGAGAAACACTCTCTCGGCATTCAACAACACTGGACGTATTGCCTGACAACCTAGCAATGCTTTTGAAATGAAAGCTGGCCTACGGGAGCTCCATAGTACCACTCACAAATAATCACATTCAGCTCATTCTTTACAGAATAAGCGATTAATGGGTATTCATGGCTTAGCAGAATAAGTAATGGCTGACTTGATGCCATAGGAAAAAAAGGATTGAAACAAAGACAATTTGATGTGCTAACTTTTGAATTATGAGGTTTACGTATCCAAGCCATTCAGCAGCTATGGGAGATGCCGTTGTAGAGGGTTCTAGATCAGGTCTTTCTGACCACATGGGGTTCTGTAAAGTGTGCCCTATGCTTGTAACACAAGTGTTTTTTTGCATCCCCTTCCATCGCAGTTCACTTGGGAATCGAACCCACAATGAAAGTCTGAGCAGCCACTGTGCCTCTGCGGCAGGTTATGCTGCCTTCCTTCGATTACCTTCCGATTATGGTGCGAAAGGAGGACATTACTTAAGTTATGCTTGAAAGGATGGGAGAACCATTGAATTTGGGCCGCTGCTGCCTTTGTAAGTTTTAGAAGGAAATACATACTAATAACCCTCAGAAACATGTGAACAGCTAAGAACTGTTTACTAACTAAAATGAGGCTTTCATTGTCTCTGTGTTGACTTTGATCTACTTGTTAGTGTGAACATGACTTAATAAATTTCGTCAAATTAATACATTTCACGCATGTGCACTGGCCACTGGCCAAGAAGGTAAATACCAACAATTTTTCAATGCATCTATGACTAATAAGCCATAATATACAGTATTAATAAAAGCAATAAGAACAGTACACGGACAAAAACTTGCCTCCGCAGACGTGGTAGCACTTGGAACGTCACTCTCTGAGTGCTGCGGAGAAGTGTCCCTACTTGGCAAACTGGGTGTTGCAGGTGGAGGTGGCCTTGCAGGGGCATTCCTTGAGAAATGGCCTGCGAAAACAATTACTCTAATTACCATTTTGCTGGGTTTTAAACCACAGAGCAGTGCACTAGAAAAATTGTCACATAGGGCTCCCTGTCTCAGAGTATTGAAAAAAAATTTTTTTGCAGCTATATATATATATATATGCAAATGCTCTTCTTTTGCTTTATAAGATAGCTGCTGACTCTCTAACAACAGTATGGTGCCAGAGTACTTTGAATTAGCAATAAATCTGTTACATCCTTTTGCCAGCCTGCCAACACGAAGTCGTGCTGACAAAAACATCATGGCTATGTGGTGTGTTGAACAAGACTCTTGCACACATGCAAAAAGAACAGTACTACTGGTCCCGTCATATCACAAACAAACATGCACATGTTGGTCAGCCTGATGCAAGGGCTGCAGGCCACATCATGACCGCATCTCCCTGTACCCTTGAAAGCAGAGTATGCATTGCATTGACCCATTCTTTCCACCTTCGCTCCTCTGCTTTTCTTGGTCCTCAACTGTCGTTTTTCTCAAAACATGAAGCGCCCTTCTCACCATTTTTACCCCGTCATGTTGTTGTGTAGAGCTTTGGCGCTGCATGCCACAAGCTTTCAAGGTTGACACCACATTCAGCTATACCTGGCTACACTCGGCGACAACTTAAGAAATCAGGTCACAGTTCCCAAAATATCGCACTGCCACCGCCCTCAGTGGCTCTGTACTCCAAAACACAGCTCCTGAGGAACGGTGACATTGAAAGTAGCTTGCCTGTGCCATGCCATGGACACGAGTTAATGTAATTGGCTGGTACTACGTATACGCATTCTCTTTGACCACTATATGATTAGGTAGTTGCCGGCTGCGGAATTATCCTGCCAGGGTCCAACAACTGTGCTCACCAATGCAAGCCTCAAGCTCTTCGTCAGTGCTGAACAGGATGGCGGCATTGGTCTCCAAGTGCTCGAGGTCGGCCCATGGACCGTTGGTGAGCCGCGGGCTAGGAGTGTCACCCACCCGGACCTCAAGGGACAGCTGGAAGCCCTCCGGGTACCGATCCAGCTCTTCGATGCCGTCAAGTTCATGCCTGCATCATGTGCAAGTACAAGTGGCACCTGCAAACCTGGCCAGCAAGCAAAGCTGAAATCTGGAAGGTGAGCTTGAGGTAAGGAGGCAGGTGACCAATTTTGTACTTGACCTCACTTATTTTACTTGCAAGAGCGTGTTGCAGTGCTTAGTGTTTGCAATGGCAGTGACACTTCTTGTCTGAAGCCTAATGCATGTCATATGTGCCTTTGAGATGTCGCATCAGGTAAAATTTAAATGAACGAAGACTGCTGGCGCTTTAAGCCCAACACAGCACATGCATGTTTAATAAGGACACAGACAACAGCTACGGAACAAGCAAAGCTTGAGAAAATTAACATTAAAAAAAGTAAGCTATGCTGGTGCAAATCTAGATCAGTAAATGTTAGAGAGGCCACCACAAAAGAGCTAGAACTGTCTGACCAAACCAGCACATTGAGCACCTGTGCGTACCTGCAAAATGTCAGCTGTGTTGTGCCGGGAGCCACAAATCCAGAGTATAGCTGGACCTGGCAAATCTTGACTGGCGACACCTGAAGGATGCAAGACACAAAGCTTCAGAGATGGCAACCGCAACAAAGCAGTTGGTTGTTTCTAGAGTATCTAGTAACCTTATTAGCTGGAAAAATGTGCACTTTTGCAAGCTTCAATGTTTTGGAAATTACATGATGTGACATGGCAATGAAATAACATAAAGTGGCCTTCTGAAGCTAGGTGATGCTCCAAAATGATTGGGTTACGTAAGATGGGTTACGTAAGATGAATTCTTAGCAACAACAGCAAATGGGGGGAAACAACAGGTTCCTACTTTCATATACAGCAAAGTCCACTTCGGCTGTTGCCTTATGGGAGCATTTCTGCATTTCACAGGTAGTTGATGAGCGTGAGCTGTACGTAGCTCACGCTTGAAGGAAAGCTTTATGAGAATAAGAATGCAAAGCCATGCACGCCCGTTAACTCTGCTCACAGAATAAATGCACTTCGACGCAGTTCTGTGCGTTCGCTGCACTGACCTTCCCAAATGATGACCGAGCATGGTAGACTGCGATTGTCACGTCTCCTGCAGCTGCGACATTCAGCGGAATCGCCAGCTGTTTCTCTGCATAGTTGTGATGACTTCAAAGTGTTCCAATGAAGCAGGAGGAAAGAAAAAGAATGAAATTAGCCACAAAAGTGAACAGTCCATCCGCGAGAACGCTAATCAAGCAGCTTCACTCTAATAGTAGTAGCAGCAGTAGCAATAATAATTTACGAATGTAGCCGGAGAAATCCCAAGTGCAGGAAAGAAATATGAAAAAAAAGGAAAGAGAGAGAGAGAGAGAAACAAGTTAATGGCACCAACAAGTCCACTAGTGGTACTGGGAAAGCACAGGTGCAGCTGACACAGGGTAATGCACATTGAAAGAGTACTGGCACACGCTTTTCCGAGTTGTAGAATCTTTGCTACACACTCTCTGCTCATAAAAGAATGACACTTGGCAAGTACGAATGTTAGCAAATACTTATGTAACATTTCATCTTGATACTAAAGTTGATCTCGAGATGCCAGTCCTAGCACCATCGACATTACCATGACGTCATGACACAGAGCAGGAAAATTTGCTGCCGAGTAGCAATAAAGCTAGGTTTGCTGATTTTATTAATAAAATAAAATATGAAGACTGCTGCGTGCATGTCTTCTGGCTGCACTTGTGCGTGGCAGCTGTAGCAATCGCAAAACACGGCAAGCCAAAGTATCATGAGGCATCCACTTTCTGAAACTGAAGCTACTTCGTAGGAGGAAGTAGTATAGTAAATTGTTGAAGCTGATGTTCGCCAATACATTCCCGAAGGTTTAGAACAGGGCTGCCCAACATACAGCCCACAGCCAAATGCACAACGTTAGAAGACAAGCTGAAGATAGCAACGAGTGCGACGGTACTAAGCATACACTGCCCTTATGTAAGCAAACAAAATGTGCCACATTTTCCACTAAAAATGCAGCCTGCATGATTCCCAGCAAAGTTGGTGTTGGCCCTCGCTTGTTTTGAGTTATGCAAGGTGCAGGTTTGACCTAGTTAGTTGGACATATTTAGACGTATTCAGACTTACACCCATGCTGTTAGTCTAAAAATGAGGGGTGAGCAAATTTCAAATAGTAGATTTTGAATAAGATATTGAAGTGAACTAAGAAAAACAAATGTTGAACATCGAATCGAATATCAAATATCAGAAAATTTAGCACAGAGTTTAATGCTTAGAAGTTTCATATAAGAAAGCCTGGTACTGCACTATGGAGTTTCCTACAGTAATTACTAGAGAGAACTCTGGCGCTGCAATTGTTCAGCCACCATAGGAACGGTCCTTAATACATGAATTAGTCTGACCTTCGTCCTTCTGGCTTGAAATGTTCTTGTGGCTTTGTTCATTATGCTTTAACTGCCTTCATTGGCCTAAATTTCAAAGCAATGTATACTTCCTTTAAATGCAAAAGCAATAAGACTCTGCAAACATGCACAACTGCTGCTAATTGCATGCAGTCGTTCCACATGTCCATGCATGCGTGGCATAATGGTTTCAATATCAGGCTTCTGTGCTAGAGTTTCTGTGTCTAAATCCTGCCGTTGGACAATTTTATAATGTTCATTTAATTACTTATAACGCAGCACTTTCTTAAAAAATTATGAGTTTGCAAAGTAACGAAGCCGTTTACAGCCACAATGATGAACTTTATGCAAATCCATGTACTACCCATCATTTCCATACTGGCTGAACCACTCTGCTTGCAGCTCCCGTAGACACTAGCATCACAGTTCCTTCTAGTAATAGTATGAAATTCTATGTGCTGCAGATGCTTGGAGGCCTACTAGCATTGGTATAACAAGAATGTTGCACGTTATCAGTAACTTAGGTATGCAGGAATCGAGATGCATAGCTTAGTACTATGTCCTTATTGAAGGGAACACCAACCTAGAATGCCTGATTACAGCTTAGCTCTATACAGGGGTTTGCAAAATATCTTTCCATCAATAGAATGCCTGTTGAGTAGAATCAAGTACTTTTTAGCCCTTGAAGTTCCAGAAGTAGCGAAGTTGTGCTGTGCTGAATGTCTTGTGAGATCTTCAGTTCAATATAGTGGACTTCGTTTTATGGCAATCCTTATTGCATAGAAAAATTTCCTTTCTAGTTTACCTCCAAGCTACAGAAAGGGTTTTCTAGGATTATAGCCAGATGGGTTTTGTGAGTTATCGTCAGCTAGTCAAGATCAATCTGTGCGACTGACTAAAGCACAGACTGCACTTCACGTGACTCGATCCCCACTTGGCGCATAGCCATCGATAGTGCTGGGTGGGTCAATCTGCGGTCACGCCGACAGTAAAGAGCAGCAGCATTTTCATTGTCAGGTTCATCATCGTTTGGCACTTGCCAAAGGTGTCAAAGACCACAGAAAGATCGCAAGAGGCACCCTCCTCTCCCTCCCCCTCCTCTCTGCGGCCATGCATTATCCGCACAAACAATAAGCGTAACAGTCATATGACACTTTCGCACCCATCGTGTTAATCTCAACCTAGTCTTGTGAGGGGCATTGCTCGAAGCTACAAAAAGCCCTGACGTACGTATACGAAGGGTGTGAGGAACAGGAAGCCACTGTACGGTGTGCCGCAAAGATGGTGACTGGGAACAATGTTGGTGCCATCCCATACATTCCCTTTTGTTGGCAA
Organism: Dermacentor variabilis; assembly: GCF_050947875.1. Taxonomy (NCBI): domain Eukaryota; kingdom Metazoa; phylum Arthropoda; class Arachnida; order Ixodida; family Ixodidae; genus Dermacentor; species Dermacentor variabilis. Next base: position 34,010,608 of record NC_134577.1, read on the forward strand.
GATGGATTTCTTTGGCTTTCCAGGTATTGCGCAGCTGCTGTGAATAGATTTACATTGATTCAGCACCAAACCGCTATGTTATTGCCGATGCCTGATGAAGTAGTGCCGATTAGGCCTAACGGCCAGACTGAGTGCAGCTCAAGTGGCGTTCGGGACTGCAGGCATGCGTGCCAATTCATCTGTGTGCTTTAACACGGGTGGACAGAAAGCTCTGAACTCCAGGAATATTTGTGTGAACACAGAACATGCGTATGCAACACAATTTGCATGCCTTCAAGTGGCTAATCAGCTTTATTTTTGCAAATGCTTTCGTCACTGTTTCTTCTTTCCGTGTTGCCTTATCGTTTCTATCGTTCCTGCCAACCGACCAATCTTGTACAGATTGAGAACAAGTGCCGTAATAAGGCTGCAAACATTACGGCATCGATCACTCTCGATGCTTCAATGAATATACTGAATATTCAAAAAATCTAACAGTTGTTATACCATTAGTGAATTGAGTTATTTAAACGTCCACTATCTGACTTGATTTCGGTGATATTCAAATATTTGTACCCCCCTACTAAAATGAGTTGTGCAGCTGTGCTTTAGAGGGTTGGGACCTTCATTTAGGACAAAAAACATGCCAAACGTCATGACAGTACTCCTTTAAGGGTAAACATAAAAATAACAGCACAAGACTGCACACGGGATGCTTTTCAAACGGCAAAGCAAGAGCGGCAAAATTATTGGCGATTATTAGCACGAAATCTACTCACGCAATTCGTTCGTACTCCTGGCATGTAGTATGTATACGCTCCTCTCCAACGTAAACCTCCACAAAAGGCCGGCATCCATCCCTGGAGAGAAGCGAATTATGCAACAATGTTGACCAACTGATTTGTTGATTGAAGGGGTTGGTTGAACACACAAGCAATGAGATGTCACAGTGGAGGGCTCTGGGTTAATTTTGAAGGCTTCGGGTTTTTTAATGTGCACCTGAGTATACGAGCGTTTTCGTGTTCCGCCCTCACTGTAATGCAGCTGCGGTGCCTGTGCCCTCAGCAGTAGAACACCGTTACGCCACTCCAGTAGGTAATGCAACAAAGTTGAAGTTAAGCTTGTTAGATACTGTACACGCAAGAAAAAGAAAACTGTGGCATTTTTTTTACAGCAGAAGGTCCAAGAAGAAACTATCTTGGGAACTTTGCACCACAGGAAGTCCCAAAAATTTATTGGCCTCCATGAGAAACCCATTTTACCCGTTACCTCACATAATAATGAACATAATGACGATGGCTGCAATATGCACCACCAAGGTTGTCCGAAGTGCCCTAAACTGCTGTTGCTGTAAAACAACACAAGGCAACTCGTGGCAATATGCAAAAAACTTAGTTCACATGAAACACAGCATATGACAACTGATTGTTGATGTCCAGGATCTTAAGCAAAGTGGTGAATGTTTGAAAACCTCGGCTCCCGTGTTTCGCAATTTCAGATTCAAAGAAGCAAGCCACTTTGTTATTCGAAATTTCATTCTCAATACCAAGAAGAAGGGAAACATCAATGAGGTCCCGAGCAGCGCGTCCTAAGCTATGGGGGCATCATCTTTGGGGCCCAAGTACTGAGGACCTAAATGTTGTGGGTCTAGCTGCCGAAAGAATAAGTCACGGGGGATGAAGTTATGGAGGCCTAAGTGATGGTGGGGGTGGTCATTTAGAACTCTATGTGACATGTCACAAAGTGAGCTCACCTGAGCTTAGTGAACATAGGAACGGGCTTCAGCATGAGTGCCACAATCTGCAAAGGGAACCGGTGAGGCAACACCTGATGGTTCTGGGAGACCATCTGTGACATGTACTGGATGTACCTGCAAGGAGGACGAACACACATCATGCCAACCTTGACTGGGTCATGACTTGAGTTCATGTAAGACCAGATGACTATTATCAAAATTTCAAGTCAATCACACAACTCACGCATTTAAACAAAGTACATTCAGCTCCCCTTGTCCGCACTGTGCATCAAACCACTCTCTATTAAAAAAACTCATCGCAGAATTGTATTGTGGCAGGTAGATGGCAACCAATACCAATAATGGATCTGCAAATTCTGACCTAGATGTAGCATAGACTCACACATTCACTTGTTTAACATGCAGTTTACGCCTCGTTAACACAAATAGAGAAAAGAGAAACGTGCCCAACCTTATCTGGGAAGGGCAGAGCGTAACGGGACAACGGCGAACGGCAAACATCTGCAGGGCCTCTTCGGGGCTGTCAAACAGGTGGCAGAACACCAGGAATGCCGACACTAACACTGCTGAGGAACACTTGCCATCCTGCAGTGCATCGTCCACAAGGGGAACACGAATAAATAAATAAACGGGGTTCAAGATCACGAAGCAGCTCACGGTCTATGAGAGAACACCAGTTGTATAGGGGTGCTCTGGTTTAATCCAGACCACGTGGGATTCTTTCACAGGCACCCAAAGCATGTCACACAGGCATTTTTGCATTCTACTTCCATCTGAATGTGGCCTCAAGGGTTAGGAACTGAACGTACAACCTTGTGCAGTGCTTCAAAACTCCATAGTCATTGAATCGCTGCATCAGGTAGTTGAAGAAAGAGGGAAAAAGCCTAACCTGCCCACTAACCTTGCATAAATTATAGTTTCATTTTCCCGTCTGATATTCGAGAAAGATCACAACATATGTTAAACAGTATGTAAACAATGCTGATTTAATACTGTTAAAGCAATATAAAAAAAAAGGGAATCTGTCTCCCCACTTTTGAGCATTACCTAGGCTAAGCGGGCAAGTTAAGCAGCCGTAAAATTTTGCTAACAGAAGTCGTTTGTGAATACAAGATAACGATTAAGTCTAGACAATTATAACTTGGCATTTATCCTGATTATATTATCTTCATGGAAGTTGACACAACCGGGTGATAAAAACTGGCTTGCACAGGACATGCAAGGGTAATTAACTTCAAGCTATCACCCGTTTCAATATACAGTAGAACCTTCGTGGTAGGATCACGCCTCACCCGAACTTTTCGAAAGTCCTGGCCCACGTCCACTAGCTTATAACATGCTAAATTTGTAACGTTGCGCACCACTTTTCATGCCTTGGCAGATGATATGAACAATTGAACCACCGCGCGGTCCCCTTCAGAGCCGGCAAGGAGGCAGCAGCTAGGACACAGCAAGTAAAGAAACTCGAGATAACAAGGCAGATCTTGCAATGTCACCCTCAGAACAAGCGAAGTGTGCAGCTCGTTGATGCCAAAACGTGCGTGAAACAAGTACGCCAGTGACAGATTGCATCAGGCAATATTACGCTCCCTGCTTGTCACATCCCTGCAGTAACGAATCATGCCCCTAGTTTGACCTTTGCCCGCTTGCTTTCGTTGCTTTAATTTCTGCATAGGGAAATACAGCGCTGTGGCTATCTCAGTGTCCGATCCCTTGCGTATACAGCAGTATATAGATGGCGACCTCTTGAAGTCCAATTTTCTACCCGATTTCAAAGACAACACAGTAAAAAAAGTGCAATTTTCTCAAATTCTGCTGCGTATTTGTTCCAAATATTTGGACATGAGATAAAGGACGGTCTTAGGATCATGGAAAGATTTAAAAGGATCGTGGAATTTGAGACTTAAGAATCTGAAATTTTACGCAAATCAGCCATTCCACTGAGGCGTAGTTTCCAGATTTTTGAAACATTTTTAGGTGATACATATAATCTTGTCTTGTAGCATCTAAGCAAAAGGTTTTGTGGAAAAATAAGTAGAATGCCAGCGCAGTTGGGCATCTTAAAACTGGTGCCAGTACCAGGATAGCCATTATTAGTCAGCATGCATTAAGCCCATGACTGGCTTTAATTGTGCAAATGCTACGTGTCCCCCCCCCCTCAAAAAAGCAAGAGGAACCAAAGAATCCAGAAGAGGATGAAGCATTACTTATGAAGTTGTGCTTACCTTGCTTTTGCATGGATGTTGCCCACAAGTGATCAATTAAAAAGGTTAAGAAAACTTCAGTTGATCAGAGTAATTATTGCACCAGTTCTGATGTCCATACTACAATTATGTGTCACACACACAAAAAAAGAAAGTCTCTATGGCCTTTACAATTTAGTCTTCATCAAAGCAATCAAATCTTCATCAGTCTTCATCAAATCGCGAAATATGGTCAAAAATGGCAATTTTCAAAAATTGCGTTTTTGAAGTCTTTAATGTCCCAACTATGCCTCTACAAAATATTATGGCTCAATCCCTACTCGAAGTATAAAAAAAACGGCAATTTAGAAACGTCGGTGAGCCGAAATTGAACGCCAAGCGCGAAGGTTTGCCTCAATTTCAAGCTGCCGTAGCTCCGCGCGACGCGAACCGATCGGCGCCATCTTGGTCTCGTTTGAAAGCTGGTTTCCCGCTCTCCATTCTGGCGCCCCTCGGCAGGCTGTAGACCCTCGTGCAGCGGAGCGAGCGGCACCCGTTCTCAAGCGGGAAATTGTCGCGAGACAGCCGCTGATTGGGTGAAACGGGCGCCTCCTCGAGGGCAGCCCTCTGATTGGCCCTGACACATGCTTCGCCTGCCGCGGCCCCGCGGCCGCGTTGTTCGACTCCTCCGCGTCGTCTGCTTTCGTCTGCATGCACGTCATTTTTCGCGCTCCTCTTTGTTTCCTAGTATTTTTCGTTCTGCCTTTTTCTTTATCGTTCTTGTAGATATTTTGGCTGTTGAGTCGCTTCTTTTAACCACGAATTTCTTGCTATTTCTTGTGTCTATGTTCCGCGTGTCACGATGGCGCGAGACGCGCGCTTGAAAGCAAGCACGCGAAAAGCAGTCAGCAAAAAGAGACGCGCATGGAATAAGAAGAGCGCGACATCGTCAAGAACTACAGCTTCGGTGATGCCGCAAGCTGCTGTGCCCTTGGTGGATGCGGCTGGACTGAGCTCGCCAACAACAGCTTCGCCGGAGGACGCGGCTGAACAAACCCCATCGACGCTAGCTTCGCCGGTGGACGCGGCTCCACAGTGCCGATCGGTGTCAACTTCGGTGTTACCGCAAGTCTCTGCAGTGCCGGTGGATGCGCCTGGACTAAGCCCGTCGAAAATGCCAACTTTTGAGACGCTGCAAGTCGCTTCGGATTCCGTGTCGTCGGAAGCGGCCGAGCCGGCTGACCGAAGCCTAACGTCGACTTCGCCGTTTCCGCACGCCGCTTCGGTGCCGACGGACGCGGCTGAACCGAGCTCGCGTGCTCAACGCTTCGACATGGTGTTTTTCACGGAGGCGGAGTGCGCGGGGCGCGAAAAAATACGCAGACAACATTAAAACTTCATGGCGAAGAAGTCCGCGACTTCCCGCAAGTTCGATCTAATGAACGTCGGCACAGGAAGTGAAGACGACGATCGCGGCACAGAGTACATCATCGTTGATCTCTCTGTGCTAAAGAAGCTGTTTGCGTCCTCAAGCTGCAGCAAGTGTGGGTTGGCCACTCTCCAACTCGCAAAGTGCAGTGAGAGAGAGCAGTGAGAGAACCAGCAGAGCTGTTGCAGCACAGCTTGGTTACAGTCCTGGGAGCTACCTCATTCGTAGGAGCCTTGAAAAAGATCAGAGGCTCTGCAGGTCTGATAAAAGTCACACCAATGCTGAAAAGGTGAAGAAGAGGATGGCCAAGAAGCACAGGCCTGACAGAAACCAGGACTACTGCCCAGGACTTTTGTGAATGTGTGGCAGATTCAAAGAAAATAGCAAGTGACTCTCTGAGCTCTTTTTTTTTTTGTGTCAAGTGCCAATGCAATACAGAGGTTTTCACAATCTTTACATGAACAGATTTCGTTGAGTTTGGTGTTATTGTGTTCAGTAATGACTGGGCTGCATGCTAAAGCATTAAATTTTTCCATGTGATTGGTAAACAAAAGTGGTAGAGTAAGCAAAACTTTGAATGCAATTTTCTCAGCTTTGCTTTTTCGATCAAATGCCTTTGCCTTACAGAACTTTTCATAATGTTTGCATCAACTGATTTTATTGAATTAGGTATCATTTTTTTCAGTAAGACCTCGGCTACATCCTAAAGCTTTCCATTTTTCATTAAACCCAATAGACTAGCAATTAAGTCAGATGTAAGCTAATTACTCCCACATTGTTTTTTTTCTTCCTACTTTGTTATTCATTCATGACCTATATGATGACTTTTTGAAAATTTCTTTAGCTTTAGGATGTGCAGTGGGCCCTTGGAAATGACAGCTATTCTTTAAAACTAGTTTTTTTAATTAAGAAATTATCATAATGGCCCGTAAGAAAAGACCTATGTGGGATGAATTATTTTGCAATATCTTCATTTCTAGATGAGATATATAAAATCTGGATATATATTTGGGATCAGCATTCAAAGATACATCTGCATGCCAATTTTCAGAAAGATATGTTAAGAAATAAAAAAAAAGTTTTCAAGACCCTCATCCCCCCTTCAGGGCTGCAGCCTATGCTGCTGCCATGTGAGCTCTTGCTTATCAATGCTGCTCCAAATGCACATTTGATGAATTAACGAGCAGATACTATGCAACTTGGCGAAGCCTTTGCTTTTGTTTCAGTGTGGTACAGCAACCCCAGCTAGCATATGCAGGGCAAATGATCACTGTCGCTTTCGGGATTGCAATGTACAACTTTAAATATTCTTCAGCCCTTTTCTTTCCTTTTGCAAAGCTAGACGTGTGAATCACAAACGGCTTCCGACAAGATGACATGAACCAGCACAAAGATTATTATAACTTTTCATTGCAAATAAAGCACCAACTAATCGCACATTTTGTAGGCACATTCGACACACAGGAAGCTTAAGATATAAGAGGCCTCACAGTCTAGCGCAAATCTCAAGTACAGCAAGTAAAAAAAAAAAAGTGCGGCTCACAAGGCAGTGGACGACACACAGGTTACGAGCGTCCTGGTTCAGGTACGCCAGCATGGAGCGGCACAGGTTGAACAGGGTGTGCAGGGGCGGGGCTTTCCGTGCCAGCCAGCCCCGCTCGGTGACCTTGCACTCGAACTTGGCCGACGAGTAGGCACGACCCGACACGTTGTAGATGGCGTAGTGACCCCGGTGCCGCGCGTCCAGCAACGTCCTCACATCCTCCACGTGGTTACGGTACGCTGACTCCAGCCCTTCCGCGGGGTACGACATCACTGCCGGCCACCACAAGCAAGAGGCCACGAGAAAGAATGAAAACTGTTGGTTGACAGCACGACCGATTGATTTCTTGATGACTGTGAAGGGATTATAGATGAACTGCATGTTTATGTACCGGTTTTTCAATTAAATAGAAAGCATAGTCTTAGACCAAGAAGTTAAAAAAAATGCTTGTTTGTCAAGTTATAGCACCGAAAACCTGTAACTTGATGAGCTTATTTCTAATATGAGGTCCAGTATTATTTATACTGCATTTTATACAAGCGTTCTTACTTAATTTTGTGAAAAAGCTTGCAAGGAACAAGCCAGACCACATAGCAAATTTTTGTTGTGCACTGGAAATTGTTACGTGCCCTCTAGGAAGCGTTCTACCGCACCAATTGTTCCAATCGGTTTATTATTAGCAGGGATAGAAATGTTCGAAGTGTCACGAACACATGATTTCAGGAGGCGAGCTTCAGTGCCAACATAGACACTCTCGCCACATGCTCCTGTCTAGCCTACACAAGCGAAGTTTTTTCCCTGCATTCTCTCATACCGCAGTCAGAGTATCGCATCGCATCGACATCATGGTCCCTGCTTTTTTTTTTTCCCTGATGAAGCAACAAATCATACATATGTAGATAGAACTGTAAGTGCCTTGAATATTTCTCAGTAACCTGTTATTGTGAGTGACATCACAGCACTGCAAATTACATAGGTGCACTTGTACGAATGACATCGACTCTCCGGCTGGAAGCATGGCGCTCATGAGGTGAAAGGTGCAGTGTTTGGTTTGAAATTTCAGCTGCTTTCATGGCGTGTAGCAGTGGAATACTTAGCAGACACAATGGCTGGGACACATTGTATGCACTGCTCTTGTCAGCTCAAAAATGGCCAGACCTGGTGTTTAAGCGAAATCTGATTAACCAATTTTTCGCAAACCTTTGTGGAAAATTAAGTGAAGGAAGCTTGCATAAAATTTGAAGCAAAGGAGGTAAACAAAAATGTACCTCATATTTGAAATAAGCCCTTCAATTGCATATAACAAGTTTTCAGCACCGTATATCAAAGAACAAAGATGTTAAAAAATTATTGGTTTTGGTTATGTATGTAATGCATAGATGCAATAACCAGAAATAAAACAACTGCCAAGAAAGGGGAAACGTAATTGATGATGACGAAGGATTACGTGGTTATCAGATCAGGATATTTGCAAGGCATAGGATGGAACCAACTGATGCAACAGAGGGGGTTAATTAGAGATCACTGGGGTAGAACTTCCATCTTGCATTAACAATGCACTAATTTGGCAGAGTTGAAATTGCGGATAAATGGCAAGCTTTCAGTGCAGAATTGCACAGAAAACACAGGAAAACATGTTTTCTCTGTACAGTAAAACCTCGTTAAGCAGTACCCGCTTAAATAGTAGTTTCGCTTTAAAAGTATAGTAAAGTCAGATGCCTGAGTCAGCGGCCATTGAACATAATGCGTTCTGTAGCCACATAAACAGTACCAACTTACTGCATACGTAATGGTTAACATTTAGTATTTCCACTTTTTGTAGCGAAATTAATGTTTATCCTTATAACTATTAAATGTAATAAAGGTATTTATGTGTCGGATGCGACTTCGTGATGACTTAGTTCAATTGTAATTAAAATTTAATCTTTCAAAACAAAAATAAATTTGTCCATGCAATGTCAGGAACAATGTGAAAAACACGGCACAGCAACTGGTCACTACTATTCTGAAATGAGAATTGCACAAGCTGTCATTAATGAACGCAAGGTACAGTTTTTCTCGATGGTTTAGCCTGGCCAGGAAGGCAAAAGAAGCATATTGCTCTTACAGTCATTTCCACATCAGCGAGATATAGTCGCCGACCGATAATTTGGACATGCTTGATCATTCTAATACCTTGCAGCACCACAGTGCAATGATTTCGACTTCGGAAGCACGACTGTGTGCTAATTTGGCCCCCAACTGTATTGACTATATGTTCATCTATCTGTATTGACAGCATGACAATGGTGGAGATACGGGTTGCGATTTTGTAGCAGTGCCTTTGACTCGATGGCTGGCTGATCTCGTTGATAACGGGTGCAGAGTGTCACTCTGACCACTGACAAAGTGAAGAAAGCATGAAAAGGAATAGCATAAAAGGTATTCCCAGAAAATCGCGGCCACGGGCTGTCTAGGCCAAAGGCAAGTGTATGTGCGCGCATCAATGCGTTAACTCGGGCCGCATTCTTGGACGATCGCTTTTGAAGATGCCTTCATTCTCGCGACATTTCGTGCGACTAGCACCAGACATGTCGACAGGTGGCAGTGTATCCATACTGTAATAAGATAGCGTGCTTGGCACTGCCATGAATGCCGTCACCTGTAGACACCGATGAGGGTTGCATTGGTCACACGAAAGACTGTGTTTGGCACCGTGCGAAGAATGTTGGCACTCGTGCGCACTGATTTGTCTGGCGCGAGTCACACGAAAGATAGCATGCTTGGATTGTGCCAAGAATGCCATCACTCGTAGACGCCGATGCGTCTTGTGCCAGTCACATGAAATTGAAGGTACCCCTGAATGCGATAATCTGAGAATACGGACTTCCGATTGTTTGGACTTTGTGGCGGTCCCCGTTGAGTCCGAATTATTGGTCGGTGGCAGCAGCAAAATTTGGTAAAGCATAGCAACAGTTTTATTTTTCGATGGATTGAATAAAGGAGCTGCACGTGCGTATAAAGAGACATTGACAATAATATAAACAACCCCTCTCTCTTTTTCTTTTTTTTCCTTTTTAGCGAACTGCTTAAAATCTGAGACTAAAAGCCCCATGAACCATCAAGTGCTCACCGGCAATTCTACTTGTGATGTAATTGAAGTCCAAGTCAGCCTTGCCCATTGTCCTGAAATAGAAGGAGAGACAAAAAACATTAGAAAAGTACAGTATGGAGAAAAAGAGCAAGGAAGGAAGAAGAATGCTCAGGCCTGTCTACATTAGAGATAGGCAAGACAAAAATTTCTATGCACGGAACAACAGTTATGCTGCAAACATGATGGGATGTACAACGACGACGGAATAAAACAACAGTGGAGTGCATGGCTTTTTTAGTACATGATGCGCCATCTAATCACTACACACGTGCAGTTACGAGGTTCATGGCTTCATGTCCCATTCAAATATATTTTTGACAGTCCTTTTCCTTACTAGAATTTCTGATATCATGCCACCTGTGTGCTGCTTTCTTTTACAAGTTCAAGTTCTATTGGGGGCATGGTAAAAAACACTGGAATTCCCATACGCAGTACTTGCGCCTGTATACTGAAGTCCGTGCCATTTCTTTATAAAGGACGGGTAAAGTTATGATTGGCATTCTGCCCCCCTAACAATGGCAAGAGCCCTACAGAATGTGTCTCATACTGCTTCTGCAGTTTTTGTTTTAGAATATCTGTTTTAAAATAGTCAATTTTGCTGTTTTTAAAATGTAACGCGAGGGTTGACTACAAGCAACAAAAAATCTTGAAGAAGAAAAAAAATTTGGCACAACATCGAGTGAATAATGTAACTTGTACTTCCAGAAATGGATGAAGGGTGTCAAAGGGGAGAAAGTGGGGAAATTAGGATTGAGGTGGTGCATCACTCACTGCTGGGCGATCTGCATGACCTTGGAGGAGGTGTCACCTAGGCGCTTGAGCAGGCTTCCTGCGCCGCCGCGTAGCGACGTCAGGAGGCCTGCGCTGCCCCAGCTTCCTTCCGCTGTCGTCGGAAGAGGAGCAGCCGCCGCGGAAACTGTGCCCCCGTGGACGTTGAGGTTTGGTGGAGGTGGCCGGCTGGGCGGTGCTGCAAACAGCGGAAAGCACAGATTGAGGCAGTCATACAGACTGTACGAACAGCAAGGGTAGGAAAGTGAGCACAGCAGTTTGAGTTTCCCTGTAGGCGTGCATGGAAAACCGTTACAAAAATCAGATAAAAATTATGCAGTGCCAGCTTCCAATTTTAGGTCGAGGAAAAAAAAAAAAGAAACGGCGCATAGGAAATTAGGACACAGGCAAGGAAGCCAGCTTCATGATGAAAAAGTGCAAAATACATATTTAAAACCAGAGAAACTACTCTTTTGACTTGCTCTAGAATGTAACGTGGCAAAAGGCAGAGTCATCTGAGGCAGGTAATAAGCAACTGTAGGTAACTAAGCTGGGCCTTCCTCTTTAATGTGATAGCATTAAGGGCCTCGTGTCGCAGAAAATCCAGTGTCAGTGTTGGCATCCGGCGCCAGTGTCCCTGTGAGTGAAAATTTCAGTATGTATTTAGGTATATGTATATGGCACGCCTTGCATATGACATGCAGTATAAGCGGGCTATAATGCCACACCATTCTATCACTAAAGTTGCTTGTACCTTGTCTTACATTCCTCACAAAGTTATTCCTCAAAAAGTTGAGAATGACAGCCCACAAAGAAATGTGAAACAAAACACCGATAGCACATGCCTTTTATGTTAAATCCCCTCAGACTTAAATATTAGAGTGTTTTAGTTGAGGGTCCATTCCGAGTTGCCCCTCTAAGCCACAGCAGAGTGGTGGGCGATTTTCACGTCTTAGTTATACGTTCGGCGTAGTGGAGGCGACCGTTCGTAGTTGCAGCACCCTCTGGCCAAATTCAGGGTAATGAAAGAAAATAATAACACCCAATGATCCATTTTATGAAGTAAAACTAATATATGTAACTTATTTGTCCATGAAGCATCTAGACGTGCACTTGTAATGCATTACCGGTTCATTTTATCCAGTGGAAAATAAAGCACAGTCTTGGGAAATGCCACCTGATAGCCAGCGAGCTTGGTTTATGCATCCAATCCAATCCTTTCTGATGCCAACGCTAGCCAATGCGCAGCACTTTCCGCTCAGGCAGCTTGTAAGTGGACCGTGTTTATCGCTCCGCTAGCCCGCTTGCGACTAAGCGGAGGGCGCATGCGCATTCGCGCTTCCGCTCAGCTGCTGAGCAGAGCATAAAAACGCCAAACTAAAATACAGTAGAACCCCGCTGTTACGTTCCTCACTGCTGTGTCTTCCCGGCTGCTACGTCGTTTTCATCTGGTCCCGGCATAGCTTCCATAGGATCCAATGTATAAGGAACCCCGCTGTTACATAGTAGCTGTGAAAACGTTCCCGCATGATGCGTCGCAACCCGAACCCGCCTGGGCTAAAGTAGGCAACGCGCTCCAACCGCCATTTTGGTTTTTGACGAGTTTTGACCGGGCTTGGCTATGGAACTAGCTGCAAGAAGCCGCACGCCAGTTCGAGAGACCACCAATATATGGCCATACGTGAAAAATGCTCTCACTATCACTGTGATTACGGTCACCGCATGGTTTGTTGGACGGGTCGACTCACGGAGGAAGGAAACTCAGGAGAGGCCCTGACGTCACTCTTTGTGGAGCTATAGCTAAAGGGAAGCCGGAAGTTGGCGTTGCTCATAGCGTTGCTCCGCCTATCGGGCCAGCTCTCCTCTCTTGTTTACATTTCTCGCGAAACCACGCCGCGCTGCGTGCAACCGGGCAGCTCGGACGCGCGCGCTCCGCAGCAATACTAAACAATCGTTAGCACGTTAGCATGATTACGCCAAAGAGGGCAAAATTTCCCGCAGATATTCCTTCATCCGTTGCCATTGCCGTGGCACGGTGACAACGAGGAGCACGAGCTGCATGATGCCGGGGAGTTGCCAAATCCTAGCTTTGGAGAAGTCGTCGCGGCTCTGGACCTCCTCCGCACGTACGTCGCACCTCACAGCGACGCTGACAGCAATGCGGCCTTCCAGGCTATTGAGAAACGTGTGGCGATTTCTAGCGAGCGAAAGAAACGGCAAGCCACCATTCTGGACTTCTTTAAGGTCTAAGCGCACTCTGTGGAAATAAATTGTCTATAGTTGAAGCTGCAATTTTTCATTCATTTTCGGAGCTTTCCTCACTGTTGCGTTTTCCCGGCTGTTGCGTTTTTTTTCCTCGGTCTGGTGAAAAACGTATGAAGGGGGTTCCACTGTACTCTATTAAAAGTGCGAAACAATAAAAGAAATCTGAAAATGTAATTTGTTGCAACTGTGCCTTACCTCCGGGACTGACCCACACAAGAGGCCGTGCTTCTACCAGAAAGCTCGCCTTCTTTCATAGTACTACAGTTACGTAAGCTGCAGTTGCTGGGAAGTATGAAAAGCAGTCAGGGATCTTTGAATGCCATCGCGACCCCCTCAGGCAGCGTCCTTCAATTTTGTCAACAAATTAAGATGAAATGATGATTACGAAACGGTTGACTGGTGCCAAGCATATGTCCACCCCTCTCCGAAGCCGTCACAGAATCTTAAGCATGTCAGCAAGTACTGTCCAGGATTCCGGTTCATCTGGGATAAGTAGCATAATAGTTTAGTACAGTGAAACGTCATTATTACGTATACCACGCTAACAATCTTTTCAGATTAGCAAACTTAGAAATTCCCCGCTGCCTGCTCATACTTTCAACGTATTAATATTTCAGTACTATGAACTTCAGAGTACCTAACTTTTCAGAATAACAATCGTAATTCAATTACAGTGTCATGTTAACAACGCCTCAGTACTACTACGAATTGAAATATGGAAATCTGGGAATTCTTAGATTTTCGTGTATCCTTCACGGCAGCTGGAACAGTAAGCTAGCAGACGACAAGGCGCAGAAAGCAGACACTTTTGTGCATGGATTAGGAAAACCTGAGACGGTGCCGGTGGAGAGAAGTGTTGGAAGGGGACATTTTTTTCCCTCTGTTGTTGAGGCGATGAAGCATCAGGTTTTGCGAAAACATACTCCGCTCGGACAAGTTTTGCCTAGCAAAGGGGGTGCGTCTCTTTTTTTCCCCCCCTTCTTTCTGTGGTTGTACTAGCCATGAACGTGGAGAAACGTAATCTCTGTGCTCACGGGGACACCACGTGGTTGCCATATTTACCATTTTCCTGACGGTGCTGTCTACTTGCGCTTTGGAATAGTTAAGGCATCCGCCTCGAGCGAGACTTGTTGTGTCCATGGAATGTGAAAAACAAACAAAAAGAAGCACTGCATTTTGGAGGCAACATGCAGCTTCTTTGTCAGTGATTTCTTTGGCATCTCTTTTACGCTCGCCACTCTTACTATACGGTGCGGTGCTTCAGTAGTGTGTGGCGACGGAATCTATGGAAAAAAGCAACAGGTCGTGAGCCAACAGTGATGTTTTCATGGATAGTTCATACAGTGGCAACTTATGGGTTGATGAGCTGAATGGTTAATATTGGGGCTTTTACTATAACGATCCTTTGAGAATAACGAACAATTTTCTGCAGTCTTCTGAAGTTCGTTATATCGAGATTTCACTGCAGCTGATTGCTGTTGATGGCACTGACTTGTTGTAACGTGGTTAGCTCCTAGCTAGGGAACCGTGAGCCAGAGAGGTGTATCATTTACCGGAAGTGGAGTTCGGCACGCTGTGCGGTGCTGCACTGGTGTCGCCCTGGGACGCGCCACCCGTCACCGGGTTTGCACTGCGCAGGCCCGGTGAGTCCTCCAGCCGCACGTTCTTGGCCTCACCCATCTCCTGCAGTCGCTCAGCCACGTCGATGATCGTGGGCCGTGATGTCGGGTTCACCTGGAGCATGCCCCCTGCGAGCGCAGCACCACAAGCACGGTTTGCACACAGCAATCTGACACAAAAATTCAAGGAATTGGAAACAAAATATGTATTCATAGATATAGACTCACCAGTATTCAAACCTCAGCAAGGTTGAAGATTGAGCTTCTTGGTACACTGAAACTTTTGGAAGAGTGCCAGACGACAGGACTGCGCCCATGTGTTGTCTTTCTTGTCCTGCCGCCTAGCGCTCTTCCAAAAGATCCAAATCTGCTTCATACAGTAAAACCTCGTTAAACCGTACCCGCTTAAACAGTAGTTTCGTTTTAAAATTAGTAAAGTCAAATCCCCGACTCAGCGGCCATTGAACATAATGTGTTTTGTATCCGCATAAACCGTACCAGCCTATTGCGTACGCATCGGTTAAAACGAAGCGTTTCAACTTTTCATCGCGCAAACACGGCGGTGCATCGTTTCCATCGGGCGGCCCGGCAGAAGAACAAGCCTCAGAGATCTGAACAACGGCCTCCAAACACCCTGTGCGTTTGCAAGTGAAGCCACATTAACATCAACATCATTTCGACGCCGTGCCAGAGAGCATTATGGCGCCGTGCAAGCGAGGACTCGCGTCATTCGAAGCTAGGATAAAAAAGATGCTGGGTGCTCAGCATAGAAGAAAAATTAGACATCGTCCGTGATATTGAACGTGACACGGAGAAGTTGGCGCTGGCACGCGACAAGGATCTGCTGTTGACTATGGTGTGTGGCATTTGGAATGCGAAGAAGTTGCTCGGCAGCGCTGCTGCGACCGCGAAGACATGTCGGCTATGAGGTTCGACTTTTCGCCATTGTTGCCTCTGTTGTTGCCGAAGTGTCGCCTAGCGACAGTGATAAGGACGACACGGAAAGCGACAGCATGAGCGATTCAGGCCCGACAGTGGCAGAAGATCCGCGTTACGTCAGCCTCATGAATGCAATCGTCGTGACGAGAACAGCGGCGCGATAACGTAACTCTATTCCAAACGAAAAGTATTCAAAACTCCAGCACCCAGCAATGAAAATGCACCCCCGGGACTTCTGCAGCACTATTGCGCGCATGCACGGAGAATACGTAACGCCAACGAGGAATCTGTCATGCGAGTGTTTGCCGAGAAGAGGGGGCTGGCTGAAAAGCTAGCACGCAGCTTCAGTAAGTTTGAGGCCGCTGTCGTCGCACGAAGTGAATAAATACTGCATGTTTTTTTCCCCTTTCATCGCACTCTCTCTGAGTTTCGTTTTCGACAGGTAAGTCGGCGATCTCATGCTATTTCGGTTAAACAGTACTACCGTTTAGTACGTAGTTTTTCCGAACTCCGGCCAACTACGGTTTAACGAAGTTTCACTGTAGTTGCAATTTCTTGCAGCCAAAAAGCCACCGAGTTGGCATCCACTTCGAGCTCTTCAGGTGTCTTTTCAAAGTCAAATTGCCGATTGCCTACTGGCCCATCGCGCACTTAACTCAATGAGGTCTAGCTAGTGCCCCGCTTCACTCGTGTTACTAGTCACATTTAACCCAAATGGCTGAAACTTTCCTCCAGGCACAACAAAAATGGTAGTACAGCTTTATCCCTTGGTCTGGCTATAACTCTTTCTCCATGATGGCTATGGTGGTTTAAATAAGCTTGTTGGTGGCAGTGGACATGCCACACTGCAACCACATGGTAAACATACAGAATAGAATTTATATGATCATTTCCTGATAGTGTCCACGATGTAGCACAGCTATGGAGTTTGTTACTCTGAATGTTCAGAGGTGGCCTCCAACCAGTGGCATAGCTAGGTCGTCTGGCACCCGGGGCCCATAGGTCTTCTGTCACCCCCCTCCCCGGGTGTAGCTGGCGGAAAGAGGGGTGTCTTCAGACGCATATGACACCCCCCCCCCCTCTCTGGCCCCTTGCACCCGGGGCCCACGGCCCCCCGGCCCCCCCTGTTGCTACGCCACTGCCTCCAACCTCAGATCTCAAGAAATTCAAGGAGTTTATTTACTCTAAAAAATTTTAAAGGTCCTCGAAACTATTTTCCCCATATTCAAGGGTTTTCAAAAAAGAAAAAAGAAAAGAAGATCATTATTTTGGGAGAACCCTTGAATATAAACCCTGTGTGACAATTATTGGTTTCCGTTGTGACACCTTCATTTAGGTCACTGGAATGACGGAATCCAAGCCGCCATTTACCATGTAATGCCCAAACACAGTTCTGCATCAAGTTGGAACAAAATTTTCAGCTTTATTTCTAGCCATGGAAAGTACATTGAATGTACTTTCCATGGCTAGTAATAAAGCTGAAAATTTTGTTCCAACTTGATACAGAACTGTGTTTGGGCATTACATTACATTACAAATTTTGTAGAAAGAAGTTAAATGTTATTCGAGGTGCCATGTAATTAGTATAGCAACTATTTAATTAGTAATTCGTTTGTTTAACTATCCATGGCGGGAACTTAAATACAGCATATTATATATATATATATATATATAAACTACGAATTTTGTGTTAAGTTTGCTGCACATAAATTAGTATATTGAGGCATCAAATTCAGTGCAGCATGCTGATACGTTCGGTATTACAGGATTAATAAGGAAGCGGCAGGCAAATGCAAGTATCATATCCATGAATTGTCGAATTAGTTCACGGTAGTTAAATGATACGACAGATGGCAAAGAGCAAAGGGTGAAGCTCGCAGTGCACACCTCCCTGATGCTTCAGAACCACCATATAGAAAGCTGCATAGAAAGTTTCACTTTCAGGTAAAAATTCTTGGTGCGCAATTCCACAGCAGTCAAAACACAATCAACATGACTGACTTTTGCTTCATTCTTCCTTGGCTTCCTTGGCCATTTTTGGGTCTCCAGGATTGTGCAAGGTACTGTTTTCATTGCTTTGAACTTAGAGCGATACAGCCCATTTTTCTTGGGCTTTACATGCGCAAGGATGCACCAAATAATTGTGAGCTAAAGCACACAGACCTGGGAAGACACATCAGTCACTCCCGACTCCTGCAGCTTTTCCTTCACTCAACAGCTTGACCACCCTCTCCACCCTCCCTCAATCTCGCTCCCTCGGCTAATACAACAGCACCACATCTGCAACTTTGTCTCTATTTTCTGTGTCGGCAAAACAGACCATTTCATTAAGTATACATTTCCGACCCTAAGAACTGACAGTTGGCAGGGGCATTCAAAGCCTTAAAAAAAAATGTTTTGTACAGCGCTAACAGGTAAATATACAGAAGGCATGAGGCATCAGCTTTCTAAAACAAGATACCTATGGCAAGTATAGTCAATTCTTAGCACATATAATGCATTTATGCAAAGGCATTTTTTTTCTCTTTTTTTCCAATCCCAAGTGTCAGTTTAACTTTAGGCTCAGTCAAGGAAAAAGATGCATGTTGTGGCAAAATTCCCACTTTTGCTATCAGAATTAAGAGAGGCAACAAAAAATAACTAGGACAAACAGTAGTGGTGCAAAATGCGCAGTCACACAAGGAAAATAGAGAATATGGTGAAAGTAGTAAACTTTCTTTCAGCTATTACGCTGATATGATAATGAATTCTCAGCAAACTGAAAAATGAAGTAGATAACTCGAGCACTGTTAGAATGTACTATTGTAATCAGTTTGCAAGTGTTTAAATATGATATGAGCACTACAGTTCAAGGGTAAAGTGCACATACTTAGTCTTAATGCCAAAGAACAAAATACGGTAACTCTACCAGGTACGGTATTCTTTTCACGCTCTCTGAGAGTTGCCATAGCAGTGGGCAACATGGTGCCAAGTTTGGACCAAACAAGTAGTTTTGAATCTGTATTATCATACCAGCCCTTCCTGCAGTTCTGACCCACCAAAATGTAGCCATTCTACTTTTTAAAAAAATGCACAAGCAACGAAACGTATATCCAAAGCAACTCAGTAAGCAGTGCAAGTCCTGCTCTCAACCGCCCAAGACTAGCCAGAGAAAATGCGACATCCCACCTGGAATAACCTTAGCCATTACAGGTAAGCATTCAGCGAGACTCCAACCAGCACAGCATGAACACCACGACAGCATGCTCACGAGTTCTTCAAGAATCCTATCGATCATGACGACTTGTAGGCAGATGTTTAAGTCTGAGCACCACAGGAGAAGAGAGGCCAAGGGCACACCACACAGCGCAGCACGTCTGCTGCCCAACTGCTCGCTAACAGACAATGGCAAAGACCACTTTGCCGTTGCTGCCGGCTGACAGCAACGGCAAAGCCAAGAAAGACAGGAAATGCGATAGAGGCGCTGCATAACAGCGGATACACCTTGTTACAGCTTTTCCGTGCACTTTGAGAACAGCCAAGGGAACGAGAGCCTACTGGTTCCGGTGAATAGTCAGGTACAGCCACATTACAGTGATTGTAAAAACTTTGGCATGCAGAGTTCAGGAACTACCCAATCTTTGAAGGAAGGAAACAGGGATGAAACGAATCACAAATGAATCACAAGGGTCATATTATATAAGGGGCCATGAAATGCTACAGTCACATAACCCTTTCACATGGAAGCAGCTACAGCTTTGGCAGTACTGCACAGAACTGTTTAGGAAATGCCTGGATGGCACTCAGCATGTGACAGACACACTAGTGACGCAAAAGAACAAGGGGACATGACAGGTGAGAGAAAAAAAAAGGAGACAGAAGCAAAATCACAATGGCTTCTGAACTTCCACACACTTGGCACATGCTATGAACCGCAACTGACAAACTTAGAGGATATAAAAAACACATATATAAAACACACAGACAAACACAAGAAACGGCAGTAAAACAGAAGGACCTCACCCACGAGGTCTTGTGACATGTCACATGACTGCAACAAAATTTTTCAAGAAAGAAAGAAAAGAAAGGCTGCCCGAAGTAAAAAAGAACACTGTCAGAACAGCTGTGAACCCTAGCGGTTACAGCTGATGGTGCACAGCAAGTGACAGCTAGATGGCTGCCTAGCTGCCATCCACAGAAGGTTCCTAAATTGAAGTTAAAAGTGCGTCACAATGACGTCAGTGGCGCATCACTGCAGTAATAAAAAAAAAAAAGAGAGAGAGCGCGAGAACTCACGTATGAGGTCATGGAAGATGTCGAAGTGGGTGTCTCCAGGGGGAATGCTGTAGTTGGCATTGAGGATGCGGAGCTTGGACGAGTCCGGGAACGGGTGCTCGCGGAAGCACAGGAGAAACAGGACGCAGCCCAGGGCCTAACAAAAGACGCACACACGCATTGAGCACACGTCAACAAGCACAGGCACCTACTTTCACCAACATGTGCAGTACTTGACAAAAACTGCCCAGTTTCACAGCTCCCTGGCACCGCACACTGTGGCCCACGGTTAAAGGAAACGTGCAGTTAGTATTCTGTGATAGATTATCACTAGAATGTGGACTCAAGGCCAACAAAAATTTTTTTGTCTTACATCAATGTATGCCCAGTTCATTATATCGAAAGGTTCTTTACCAAAAAAGGGAGTAAATGCTCCGATTCATTGTCTTTCCTAACTGATTATGTGTTAACATGGCAAGCTGGGCGAGTTGGTGATTGAACATGTTCCTAGGGGTGGGCAGCGCAACCTGGACAAAAGACAAAAGGCCATGTCGACATGCAGTGCAATGCTTCTTGAAGTGGAGCCATCCGTTTGACATGGCAGCACAGTCATTAAAGGGACACTAAAGCGGAACCATAAATCAGTTTAAACTAATGAAGCATTGTTTGAGAACCCTGTAGGCAGTCATTTCAAAAAAATAGTTTTATTATTATATGAGAAAATGAAGATCCAAGTATCATTATTTGAATTTTGCGCCGAAACCGCCATCAACATTTGCCGCCATCAACATGTGGCTGCTGTGCGCAAGACTGAATCTGTGACCTTGCGCTCAGGTGTGCAAAACCATAGCCGCTGGCCACTGCAGCATGTGTGGCCATATTCACCCTTTGATACCAGTTGTCATGACTTTGTAACGTACAAAGTAAGTGCAGCCTATGTTCTAGCAGTATGTTTTCTGACTCAAGTGCGTTGAGGAATAACAACCTCAAAAGAATGCTTTCCCAAACTACAGCTTACATATACAGAGCTTCCCCACAACATATTTGATAGAGGCTGACTGATAAGACAAGGTTTTAATGTTACGGAGCAATACATGGGCTATGATTGATTTAATACATGTTTTATTGCTATGTTTGAGCAAGTATGTAGCTGCAGTAGCTGCACAATCTTTAAGAGGCTGTAGCAGAGAAGGGGGGCTCTGGATTAAATTTAGCCATGTAGGCAAGAAAATTTTTTCGATACCAAACCTATAGGTGGTATAAATCCACCATGAGAACAGTTGATGGCATAGTGACAAAGAAACATGGAAGAATAATAGGTGGTTGACATCAATCCTGAGGGCACTCCCCACAGCATCCTTCAAAATCCCTGTTGCAGTTTTGGAAAGTTAAACTTGCCAGTTTGCAGCAACACCCCATTAACTCGAAGCTAAAAGAAAGAAAGAAAAAGAAAGCAGAAAAAGTTTGCGATAAGCGGAGTTTCGAGACAAGTAAAATCAGAAGAATAGAAGCCCGCTGGCCGCACATGCACCACAGGAGCCTTTCTAAAATTCAGCCAGTAATATTCTCTACCACTTTTGCATGCATAGGCACCAGACATGTCAGCGTCTATGTGCAATGGCATTACTGGCATTTTGGCAAGATGACGCGCTTGGCACAGAGCCTATAAAATTGATACTAATGCAATATTTCAGTTTCAGTTTATTATCCATTCAACAAGCAATGATTATGTGCAGATAGTATGCCAACGAGGGTCCCAAAGTCAATGACCGCCACGGGACCCTCAGGGAAAAAAGAAAAAGAAAAAAAATGTATAATAGACGTGGGTTAAAGCAGCAAAACTAAATATGTACAAGGAAACCAAATGAACGGAAGAAATGCAATACATTTGTAAATGGCGATAAAGAAAGAAGTACATATCTGAAAAAGCATAAATATAAAGCAGGACCATAACGGGCATTAAACAACCATACTTATTCGAATCTAGGCCGATAGATCTTTTTCAAATAACCATATACCAAACTCTAGGGTCGGCTTAGATTCGAGGATTTTAAAAAATGCGCCAGTTTGTAATTGAAAGTCAGTATCGCAGCTGCTATTGGCCACGCCAGTAGCCAACTGAAGTACACGAGCGACGTCGCTACTTTGACCTATGTCGCATCGGCGTGCGTCGTGGCCCATAGCGTGGCATTATCGTAATGGCACCAAACAACCGAAGACACTATAGTGCAACTTTCAAACGAAAAGCTGTGCTAGCCAAAGAGGCATTGTCAAATGTTCAAGCTGGGTGAAACTTCGGCATCGATGAGAAAAACATCCGTTAGAGGAGGGGGCAATGGGGGACGCCTTTTGCGCGTGCCGCAATGAGGAGATGACAGCGACAAGGAAAATAAGCGCGTGATAACAGAGAGGAGCTTTCACTGAGATTGCGCCGTGTTTCAATGCGTGCGAGCTGTGCCACACTGTCTGAGCTTGTGGACGCAAGCTTGCGCGCATCCGCAAGCACGCGCATGGTCTGGGCTAGCATCAGCATGTTTACATTAAATAAACACCGTTTTCGTTTTGTGAACACTGTCCTCACTCTTTTGTTTGGCCTTCATTTGAGGTAAGTTTTTCCATTTTTTCTGGCTTCGGACATTCGGGGGTGGGCTTAGAATCGGGGCAGGCCCAGATTCGAGTAAGTACGGTATTTACAAAAAACATAGCGTTTCAATTCCTTTGAAGCCAGTCATCTAAGCACAACTCTTCCAGGAATCCACAAAGCTGGTGCTGCTACTTTCAGCATTATAATGAATTCCAGACAATGTCACTTCGACAACCAAAGATGAACTGTGGAAAAGCACAATAATCAAACCTTAACAGACGCCCATGAGTGACGCGGCATGAAGCGAGTGTCCTTGTCAAGTTGCAATCTTGCTAAAATGCTGTGGCCTCGTACACTGGCTTCTTTTGAGCAAAGCGAGTTTATCATGTCTGCTCAAAAGTGTTGCTCATCTTGCTCAGGGTCAAGATTAATACGCCGTGACTACATTGATGCGTGTCACTGACAGCATCCTAAATGAGAGAGGGGAAAAAAAAGGACCATGGCTCCCAGCTCTCCGCTGCTGTGTGAAGCCACAACAAAGTGGCAGCAAGCTGCCTAGCAAGCGCAAACAAGCGGTGATGGACTTAAAGAAGGGGTGAAGATTAGTGGGGGAGTGTGGTCCAGAGCGCCGTCTGGCTTGGATAGTGAGCTGCCACCTGGTGAAAAGCGAGTTGAAGCGATGCTGCCGACGCTCCCTGTTGCCCTTTCCCTGAATTGTTCGAGATAAGAGGCAAAAAAAAAAAAAAAAAAGCAGTTCCCACCATGGTCAGAAAAATTTAGACTGATCGATATTTCGAGATATCAAATTTCCAGTAAACGAAGGTCTACTTTAATTAAACTAAATCTACATAGAGTAACAAGGAGCAAAGGTGAGAATGACAAGGCGCTCACCCAAATGTCCATGGCCTCGTTGATCGGGTAGTTGTTGTACGTGTCCAACACTTCCGGCGGCCGATACATCGGAGTCGTGTTCTTGCACATCTGTCACAAGCAAAAGCAAGCACAAACAAATGAGACCCAATACGAGGAACCCTCCACTGAACATCAAATGCGTGAAAGTGGTGTCAACCTGGTTTCAACTAAGCTGTCGAAATGTAATGCAGAACATGCTGGATGACGCAGACACATTTTCTGTCTGCCAAGTGAAAAATGATCAATGTCAAAACAATAGCAGAATGGACCACACATAGGCATCAACATATTTGGCATTGTTACTTACATGCTTCATTAGGGAGAAATGAAAGAAATAAATAAAGTTCTGTTTAAGTATGCTTCGAGTATAGTAAATCAACAGTTCAGAATTCACTCAGTGGAGAAAACTAATATGAAGTTCCACACCGTGACAATATTTCTCAGGCACTGTGGTCGACGACAGCACCGTATGATGGTGTTACCAGCACTGCTGCCATTGACACCTCCAGTATTCCAGCATTACAAGCCATACGAAGTCTTGCATAGACTAAAACCCTCTAATGGCCAGCTACTGCATATGATGGAGACAGCAATAACTGCTGTGGACACAGATGGACGCTTGGGCTAGTTCATTCAACATTAGAAATGGTGTCACAGTGCAAAAGACATGGACGAAAGAAAAACGCGACAAACACACACACACATGCACACATGCATGCACGCACGCACTCTGTATATTTTTTACGTCTCCCTTTAATTCATGTCTTCTGCACTGCTGGGGAGCTAACGCGGCAACAACACATGACATATACAGTTGCTGACAGATAATACGGACAGCTTCGCAGCACAACTATTGGCCCCATAAATTCATGGGGCGCCTCTCGCCGGCTAATGCATAAAAAATGTATAAAATTTCGGCACACTTTACAGCGTGCAATTCAATAACTCAGTCTTCGCCTGCACAACCTCGTACTAATCTAGTCATTGAGTCTAGCAGAAAGACTGATATTTTTGCTCTGACAACATCGTCGGCACCTCCTTAAAAAAAATCACAGCCTAACCAAACCAGTATTTGTCAACCATACCCAAACCACGCTATAAGTAAGCCAAGCTATTTAATTGTAAATGCTGCATTTACGGATTGTCATGTGTGCTCAGTGCGTCCAGCACTGCATCCCCGTCTACTTCCTTGTCATGCTTTTGGAGTTCTTTTGTTCCATGTTGGGCTGCCTTGTTGTAATAAAGTACGACCTAGGTGCTTGTCAAGACCACTAAACGACTGTGAAAAGGCACACCGAAGAAATGTGCCCACACCAATTGTGAATCACTCTAACTACATAAAAGATTCATTTCTAGACTACACAGACCATATGTAAAACATTAATCAAAATTTGTGTAGTTACTAGTGATTGATTGCAAAATATCAAAGACCTGTAGTAGCAAGAAATCAAGTGCCACATACAGAAGTGCACACAATGACAAATGCGTGTCAATAAACAGGGGGGGGGGGGGGGGGAAGAGAGAGCATTTCAGCAAACTAGTCAAAGTAGCGGTCCCGTTGCAATACCGTATATATGTCACTTGTCTATATATATAGACATTTTGGTACTTGCTCTGATTGATTCGACAGCACCACTGCATTTTCCATAGACACTGGCAGATCTACAAAAAGAGAGATGAGGGATCCTTGGCCCTGCCTGAGACATGCTCATATTACTTAGCGCCGACGAAGATGAACATGCCCTCTCAACGCACCCCCCCCCCCCTCATTCCTATAAAGGTTACCTTGGATCAGCCCCTTACCATAGAACCAATGTGTAATGATGGTGCAGACATGATCCGCACACGCGTTGTTGAAAACGCAGCAGCCGTAAGAAAATGATGCCACCATTCAGATAGTCACTCTAACCCTAATTTTTCTTGGCGAAGAAATGTCTTGATTTTTAGAATGCTGTATGATGGCTACTAAGAAATTTTCGTTGGCTCTACATTAAACCGAAAAATTTACCACAGAATCCTGACAAAGCGGTGCTGGTAAGGCTTAGTGGTACATGGCCATGAGAAAAAGTGGACGCCAGCTGGTCAACGGAGTGGCAAGCTGTCATGGAATGCTCGCTGTCTGTATGTTCATACCAGAGAACCCTTTGGCAACTGCCTGTGAGATCACGAACGTGGCCTAGATGTGGCAGCCACAGTGGTGAAGGTCCACGAGCAATCCATTGGAAACTATTGCAAGGTCTCCCTCTATGCTCGCACAGCTCCAAACTAACAAGGTCATATGCGTCACACGCTTTGTGATGCCACGCATCAGGCTGCACGGTGGGTAAATGCGAAGTGACCCCGCAGCCATAACTATCGCATTGGTTCAAGCAGATATTAATTCAACGAAGACCAATACAAAGAAAAATCAAGCAATTTCTTTGTACTGTTGGCATTGTAAAAATCAAAGAAACAGATTTTTAGCGCTGAAGTTTCTTTTTCTTCTGCCAGATTATTCTAAGCAAGTGCATGCTGGCGCAGGCGAGGCGCAATACCCGTGATTAACCACAATTTGGTGCACTGTGTCGCAGCATTTCCTTCCCGATGCAGTCAGGAATGAAATGCTGCTACACAGTGCACCAAATTACTGCAATTAGCATTACTTCCGTCACTGGCATTTTTTCCTTGTGCTAAATAACTACATAGTTCCAGCCAGCTCCTTTGATTGCTATTGTAAATTTTTGTCAATCAATCATCAAAAAGATTGGTCCAGTGGCACTGCTTCTACCATCCATGTCTGCGTCACACAGGGGTGGCAATTAAGTGAGGGATGCGCCCAACACATTGACTGTTGCAAAAGAATGCGTGATCATTTGGCTATCAGGGCGCAGTCTATCTTTGACTGAGTTGGCAGGAAATAAAAGATTTAATGCATGTATTGCCTGTACTTGCATCTACCTGTGGCAATCACATGGTAAAAGTCGAAATACGAACTGACCAGGTTGCCGGGAATCACATGTGCCTGTAGCAACACGTTGACAAGCTTCTTTGGCCATCTGCGGAATTCAGAATTTAAGAAGTCCTCATTGAGTACTAATTATCAGTCGGTGACTGCGCCCACATAACCTGTTTACAGATACTCTGTAAACAAAGCTGCAAGTCTCTATAAAAAACTACAACTACAATAAAAGAATTAGGTTGTCGAGTACTAACAGCGTTTCCTGCACTCACCTCATCTTCGACCAGGCTCCGTTGGATGGCCGTCCAGTAGCTGTCGGGCTTGTAGGACTTTGTCGTCGAGCTGCCAAAGTCGCAAAGCTTGATGGTGCCCTTGGAACTCAGCAAGAGGTTTTCAATCTGCAACACACAATGGCAGCAACGCACAATAAAATCCAGTCACATTTGGCTTCTCAAATTTACAATGCCAACATAAAATTTTCAGAGGTTCGATTGAGGTTTTCTGAAGATGACAAGCAGAAAGTTGACAGAACGATTGCTTGGCAGATTTCTACAAACCCGAAGATAGCCCCAGGTTATGAGGGACACATACTGGATACTTTTTGGGTAAACACCGACTGCAACATAAGAATATTCAATGTGCACTTTCACGCATTACTGATGAATGTTACCTTACGCTGATGTAATAGATAAGTGCTGCAAAAAGCCTAAACCACCACTTTTACTGAGAACTATAGGTCTGCAGAATAAGTGGATGTTTACTCACACTCATCAGCACTCAATTATGCTCCAACTCACACCCGCTCATACACTAATGCACGTTAATTTGTCCCTTCTATTCACACTTACAGACACCCAATCACAAACTCCCACCTAGGGTTGCCAACCCCCCAAAATTTAGCGGGACAGTCCGGATTTTTGTGCAAATATCCCAGGGTCTCGATTTCACCCAGTCAGGACGACCAAATGTCCTGACTTTTGCCTTTTCTTCTGGTGAAGAACAATCAGTAAACCAGATTTTCTTTTTAATATGCCTGGCATCAATGCATTCTATTGCATTGTCACAAACAAAGGCAGTTTTGTCTTTGTTGTGGTATATGTAGTTTCGTTGTGGGCCCTAACCATTCACACAACCTGTATCTGTCTATTGGTAGCCATGTTACCCAGGCTGCACCTTTCCTGTTGTAAATTGCAACATGGCATGAAAAAAAAAGTGTGAAACTTTGCTGTATGTACAGAGTGGTGGCTGCTGACATCGAGGGAGTCATTCATCCCCAGGTATACACACAACAGTTGCACTCGACAGAACTGACGTACGGACAGAAGGAGAAATCCGCAAGTCGAGGGAACATGCATTTGAGACACCTTCAAGGAGTTTTCTCTGCACAGGGAAAGACAAACATGACAGAAGCACACACTGATAACAAAAGAGTAATTTTATAGGCCTATCACTCAGCACGACGAGGGCACAGTGCATCAGCCAACCTTCTACTATTTCCTTAAAAGGGTTGTGAAACACTTTCTTAACTAATAACAGAATGACATCACCATTATATTATGTCACCTCATGAATCTCCAGCTGCAAAAATGTTTCAAATCCTTCAAACACAGGCGCAGTTAAATGTAGTCATCGGACCGATCAGGGGCTTTGTCTCGTTTCATTTCTATTAGCATGCTGGAAGCTACACAGGAGAGACGGCAAGGGGGCGTAAGGGGGCAATGCCCAACTGGCCCCGACCAAAGCTGGAATGCGAGACGGCTCGTGGCGATACCCTGTGGTGGCAGCAGTATCTATGTTATGCTTTTCATCTTGGAGGCCATGCACTACAGATGCAGCAGCGCACCACTGCAATGTTTAGACTGGCAATGCAAAGATAAAACGGCTTTTCTGTCTTTTTGATATTGAAGACATAGCGTTTAATTTATTTAACTCAAATGAGCAATGATTGTATTATTGAGAATTTTTTTTTCGATCATGAAATCAGCCAATACCAGTAGTGGGTTCTGCTGCTTGCAATGACGCTGCATGACCACATTGCGGATGCGAGAGCAAGCGATGTTTCACTGTTTTTGTCAAGAGATTGTAAATTCCCTGCCACATGCAGTGTAAAAATATTTAGCTCATACATTCACTGCAGCCTCTCTAATAGATTGGCAATGCTTTCTTAGAATGTTCAGAAAGTGTTTCAAGGCCCCTTCTAGGTGACAAGGAGACTGACTCTCTCGGAAATCACAAAATCGATAAACAGATTGCCTTGCTTTTTGTGTTTCTTTTCCCTCATTTTTGTTTCCTGTTGCACAAGCCCATTTCCCTTTGGCATTCATGCTTTCTGCAATAAACATTCAGTCATGAGTCAGCATGGTACGTGTGTGCTTCTCAGTCATCTTTGTCTATCCTAGGGTTTAAAAAAACCCTAGATGAATCAACTTAAAGTTCATTTATATGCATTTGAGAAGCTGCTTTCGCACAGGGAGGCCGACTTACTGACCTTGAGGTCTCGGTGTATGATGGGCGGGCTTTGTGTGTGCATGTGGCAGACAGCGCTGCACGTCTGGTAAAAGATCTGCAGGACCTGTGCAAGGCTGAGGTCTGTTGTTCGCTGTTGGAGGACATCCACCAGGGGGCCACCTGCAGCATCAACACAAAGTAGAGAGCTTTGTGAGGTCAATTTTACAAAGCTGTAATGCATGCAGGAGGACAACGTAATACTGCGTAAGTATAGAAGTCACCATCAGCACCACGCTCCAGAAAGTCTAGGCAAGCAAGAAATACTTCTTCAAAACGGGGACGAAAGGTCAGGATCAGAGAACAAGGACAGGAGCAGATATCAAGCAATTCCTCACCCATCCTTTCCACGTGATTGCCCTTCTTTCTTGTCCTGTCTCTCTCTCGGCATTGTTTGTAGAAGTAAGCCCTAAATATTCCATAGTGTGGCACCAACATACATATCGCAGTTGCACATGGAATTTGTTATGCAAAACGGGATCGAAAGGACAGAATGAGAAAGGACAGACAAGGATTGGCAAAGACATCAACTGTTCTCGCATGTGCCCTTTTCAATTCAATCTCCTTGTTCTTTATTTTCCTGTCTTTTTGGCATTGCTTGTAGAGGTAAGGGTGAAATACTTTGTGCAGTGTCAGACAATGCAGACAAGGACTGTTGTGGATTTAAAGGGTTTCTCATACGTCCTTGTTAACTGACTGTCCTCATCAGCTCTTTTTTTATTGTTGCCTATCATCAAGTGCCAATGATTTATGCCATGCTCACAGCAATTCACATAAGCTTTTTCACTGCTGAACAACAATGAAATGGTAATTTTTTTTTTAATTCTGGGGTTTTACATGCCACTGAAATAGTGCCACCACCTTTATTACAAAGTATGCTTCTCTCTTCTAAAACCTACCACCATAATTATGGATGCTGAATATAGCAACAGATTTATAGAGGCAAAGGCAAGACAAATACTAAAAAAAATGAGGCACCACAGCCTCTACAACAATTTTATTTAAAAAACAACTTATCAACAGGTTATTAATCAGCCATTATGCAAGTGTTGTCCAACCAGGTCTAACCTTTTTTCCTATTGTCCTTAGCAAAGAATAGATCTCCTGACAGCTCTTTCAAAGCTACTGCTCTGAAAGCCAATGAAAGCAAATGGTGTGAAGTATGAGTCTTCTCACCTGGGCAGAGCTCTGTGAGGAGAAGGTATTCCGACTTCCCATGACCCGACTGGCCTTTCTCAATGGCTGCAGCTGCAATGAAGTCTATCACGTTCGGGTGGCCAGAAAGCTTTTTCTATGCAAGCTGTCAAGGTGAAGTGGACGCAGCAGACATGGCTAATAAGGGTATCAAAAAGTATGTGTTCTTTAACAGAGCATTGTGTACTTGGCAAGTTTCGCGTGTCATGAAAAGTGCACCGAACTGTCTGGTGACAAACATGGCTGAGGCAGTCTCTTGTCACTCTATATGGAACATTCTTTCTACAGCCCATTTACTATTTTAATCAGCTTTTACAGTAGAATTAACTAAATTCTGGTGCTTTAGGTGCTAGGACCATGATCCGAGTATGAAACAGGCTGTAGTGGGGGACTCCAGATTAATTTAGATCACCCGGGCTTCCTGAATGTGCCCGCAAATCAAATTAAATGAGCGCTTTTGCATTTTGCCCCCATAGAAATGCCACCATCGCAGCTGGTATCGAACATGCGACCTTGAGTGCAGCAGCACAACTCTATAGCCACTAAGTTACTGTGATGGGGCAGCAAAATTGGGAGCTCACTTGCTTGGTTTACACTGTGGCAAGTAAACCTGCCAGAGCAGGTTTACAAAAACAGGCCTGCAGGTTTAGCAGGCCTTTCCGTAGCAGGCCTTTTTGTTTGAAAGTAGTGACTTTGTGCTCCTTTCTTCATTTTGGATTCCCAAATTTTACGATGGATTGCTTTTCTGCTGTGCCTATGGAGTGTGAATTCAGTCATAACTTAAACAGCCTGCTGCATCACTTTTGTCTGCCTAATAAAGTAGTTTGTTCGATCTTGGAACTTTAACCCTTTAAGTGTCATGTCTGAGTTATCTCGTTATATTCATTTTCGACTGCAGCTATGCAGTGCTTGCAACCAAAATCGCCTTGCCAACATCGGAAATTTAGCCAAGGATACAAGGACGTTGACTTCTTGGAGAATGGATCTGCTGGCTTCCTCATCTCCAGCGAACATTCGCTGCAGAGACGGGAAAACAAAGCAAAACAATAAGTTCAGGGTCATGAACAACAGGAAACAGCTGCATAACGTCTGCAATCTAGCACTTCCTTTCAATTTTGACATTTTTCGGCGTCATCAGGAAGCGAAAAAAAAAATGGAGAGAGAAGGGGAGCGACTACAGGAAATGCCAAATTGGCTATAGCGATGCAAGAACTGGAACGTTGGGTCGTTACCTTGAGTGCATATTCCCTGTTCGATGACAAGTCTTGCGCTGCAAACACAAAGCCAAAGCCTCCTGCAAAGATACAAAATTGCAAAACTACCATCAGTGAGGCGCACTCTTGCTGCTATACTCGCGGACAAGTTTTCTTGGCTATGAAGCGAAAGCTACGGGGCAGAACTTCTGCACATGGCTCGATTCGTACGCAATGTAGTCCGGCGCACTCGGCCTCAGTTTCGCCAACCTCGCACCTCTTTACTTCACTGAAGGCAGATACAATTAACTCGGCATGAATCAATGTTTATTCAGATCCGATATGTACCAAGTTCTGAACAGCGAGCACCGCAGCCTGCGTCAGAGCTCCGAAGCAGCCGTATGGCATCGGTTAGGACTTCGACGCGCAACCGACGCTGGCGTTGGTAGAGCCGGCACAGCAGTCAGCTCGCCCACTCACTCGTTTGTACATTCCGAAGTTTGCAATTTCCAGATGGGTTCGCTTGGTTTCTGTGCAGACGCTGCAAACACTTTGTGTGTGTGTGTGTGTGTCTTTTGTTGCTAACATGAGACAACAGCCTCCCAAGGGAGTTGATTGGCGGTACAGCAAGCGACAAACACTCACCAGAAGAAACGGGCGCCATTTTGCGTTTGATGAATGTGCAAAACGTGCGATGGTTTTGGGTGTGCAAAAACTCGAAAGAGCAAACTAAATATACAATAAAATACCAATAGCTGATTGGTGAATGTTGTGTATCGTTTCAAACTATGTGCTGTAAAAAACAAAATTAATACTGTTATCTATTTGCCACGTAAGAAAACGTGAAAAAAACTGCGGGACTACTTCCAGCAGCGGTGACAGAGGCGTGCTTAGTTTCCGCAGCCTTCACTTCATAGCCAAGAGAAGTTGTTCGCAAGTACAGCATACCAGTCAGAAATGTTTCTTAAAAGAACATTAAAACGGAAAGTTGAGTGTTGGTAAATTTCACTCCTACAACACCAAAAACTCCACTCTTATCATGAGAGCAGACTTGGCAAGCCCAAAAACATGCAAGTACATCAGAGGTTCCAAAAGTGTTTGCTCAGACATAGGTAATCTCTACTTAGTAAATATGGACTATGATGTTCTAAAGGAGGAAAAAAGTGAAGTTAGCAAATTTTGAGAAATTCTGCAGAGCCACGACCCACAGGAGATAACACTGTAATGTGTGACGTTGCACGGACATATTGGTGCTGGCACTTTGGATACCCACCGCGGTAACTTAGTGGCTTTGGTGTTGCGCTGCTAAGCATGAGGTTGTGGGATCAAAACCCAACCACAGCAGCTGTACTTCGATGAGGTCGAAATGCGAAAACACCGGTGTACTTATATTTGGGTGCAATGTTCAAGAACTCCAGGTGTTCAAAATTAATTCAGAGTGCACCACTATGGTGTGCCTCATAATCAGATAGTGGTTTTGGCACATAATACCCCATAATGTAATTTTCGCATGGAATTTAAAAATTGAAAGACTGACCTTCATTTTTTCTTATAGTACTCAACGTCATAGTTAGAAATTAATGACAGCTTTATTAAAGAGTAATTTATTTGCCAAAACTGGCTTAGCATTCCTTTTCAACGCCCCTTTAATACCAAAAGATACTAAAGAAAAATGGCCGCTTCTGTCTAAACTATATTCAGTGGCGCTGAATTTATGTGTGTCATGTCGAAGACGAGCATGTAGTAACTGGCACTATGGACAGCCAAAGCTGCCCACAATGACTGCTAGTTTGCTACTAGTGCAGCAGAATTGATAGTTGGGCGAGTTGGTACGAATTCATAGTAATATACTTAGCGCACACAATTGACAAGGACACAGTGTCCCCCTTCACTGTGTCCTTGTCAATTGTGCACGCTAAATATTTTACTATGAATGCCACTAGTGAAAGGCTATCATGCAAAAGGATGCGATAACAGTCAAAACGAAGTGCTTTGACATGAAGGTTACGAGCCAAGGATTGCTTTCCTGATAAGATACGCACACCAATATGTGGGAAAGGGCTGAGATAATGGGAGCCCGAGTCAAGAACAAAGATGTTGATTACACAAAAAAGTTCCGGCATGAAAAAAGATCACAACTAAGATTAAGAACAGCATGTAAGGTAAACAATGCATGAAAAAGACACAGCACACCTAATGCAGCTTTGGGTTACATGTATTTGAGGAAAGTGTCCTGAAGTATATAACACACAATGGCCACATGTCGTAATTACCCATATTTTTTATTTTCCACTCTTTCTGATGCCTCTTATCACTTGGCTCTGACAACATTGCACAACTGTTAGCACCAAGACTGGCCACTTGGCTTGGGGTGATGGATGATAAGATGAACTAAAAATTAAATTGCTGTGCAATTGTGTTCCAAGAAGTCCATGTAGCTTCTACATGAAACCAAACTACAAAAAGCTAGTGCTTACAATTTCCTCATTATCTGTTTTATCATAATGACTGGTGCAAGTCAGCATAAGCAGTTTGTTACACAAAGCCATATTCATTTAAATCTAGGATAACACTTTCTTTTCTACAA
The DNA here is from genome assembly GCF_050947875.1 of Dermacentor variabilis. Taxonomy (NCBI): domain Eukaryota; kingdom Metazoa; phylum Arthropoda; class Arachnida; order Ixodida; family Ixodidae; genus Dermacentor; species Dermacentor variabilis. Next base: position 34,044,389 of record NC_134577.1, read on the forward strand.
AATGCGCACCAAAATTTTGCAGTCGGCGCCTACTCAATGGCACAAACAGTCGGCAATGCTATAAAGGCGAGAGACACTTCTCGCATTTGAGACTGAAAAACAGTGCGTCCCAACTGTATGGAAGATATACATACGCATGTCGTGAATAGATGTAACATTGAGCCTCACACTTTTCCATGGTGCAAAATATGACGTAACTATTGCACAGAAGGCGTCACAAATCTGCACCTGTTTGCCATTGAACAAGCAAAGTGGCAAGTTTTTGCGACCAGCGGCTACAAAGCATGGTATGAGCTTGTGACCAGAGCACAGAACATGACATACTGGAACCATAAGGACACACAAATAATACGCGATTGACCTAACGTTGCAACCACAAGTTTTAGTTTTAACATAAAAAGTAGTTACTCAGTAAAAAGTACTGTAGTATAAAAGGAACTGCACTTCAAAAAGAGTGGAGTGAAACCCTTATGACTGCACTACTTGAGTAGCTACTGCAGTGTTGTCTGCGAAGTATGAAACGGGGTACAGAATGAAATGTGAGGTTTGTCAAGATGCAACAACTTGACGTTGCTATTAATAACGGATTTATAAACACGCTTCTGAAATGCTGCACCACTTTTGGAGGGGCAGCAGCTAAAAACAACAAGGAATATTAATCATGCATCGCAAGTAAGAAAGGTGGCAAACTGGATAATAGTGGCGTCGAAGCGGCAGCATCGCTAAACCAATATCACGGCCTTCCTGAATGTACAGTGCTTTCCGACACGCCTCCTGATATAGAGGTCAGTGGATTTCAGGCAGAAGGAAGTGACAAGGAATGGAATGATGCAGATGGACAGCTGGGAGGAAGCGTCTGATGAAAGAGTGCACATTTTATGTGCTGTGCAAATGTAAGAGGAATTTGTGGCTAGTAGTTCTTGCTTCTTAGTCTGCATACAAACAAATAATTTTTTGATGCTACTACATTTCTGTATCAGACTAGAACCAACCAAACACACTAAGAGAGGCAAAGAGAAGCTCTTGATAGAATGGTAAATTTTTGCCAGCATACATATAACTACTGACATACTATTCTGAACAGGGGGTGGGATTGTGAAGGGGTGAAAAGTTGCTGAAGAGAAAGCAAAAACACAAAATTGACAGTGCGGTGTGTCTTAGTACAATGGAAGCAAAATGAATGGCCATGAACTGCAGTGTCCTCCAGCCCACCTCCCACATCTTTTCTGTTTCTGAGTGGAACACTAAAGTTGGCACAGCATCTGGAATATAATTTATTGCATGACGATTAATTGAACAAAAAAAAAACAGGTGAAGCTGGATTGACACTGGTTTTTCATGAAGTGTTGGCGATGGCCAACAGCGTTGTGATTGAAATCGGGGTTTCCACCATAGAGTTTCTCACTACATTACCTAGAGGGAAATCTGGCGCTGCTGCGCTGTGGTAAGCATGGGAATGCCGGTATATTGTGGATTCGGATTGGCATCGTTCTCGTAGAGACAGGACACCTTGAAGACGCGCTTGGCAAGTACCGTTCCGTCTGTCACCATGATTCACTTTCTACTAGAACAGCACGTGAGAAGCTGTTTTAGCTTTATTATTACGCGAAAACATGTTTTGTTTAACTATGAGAAGTTGTTATTGTGTGTGCGACTACGTGTTACGTAAAAAGTATCAGCGGGCCGCTAAAGTTGGAGGACAGACGACAAGGTTCGCGCTCGCTTTGAAACAGTTGGTCGTCTATTCTTGCTTTTCTTCGCTTCATCATGCGCTGTGGGTGAGTAAAGATGTAATATGCGTGAATGGAAACATTTTATGAAGATTTTACTTTGAGAACGCGTTATTTGCGTAGCCATATCCACGTTTTAGACGAAGCCTCTTACAACACCAGCCAACACGAGCCTCGCAGACACATATACCGTCATTCCCATGACGGCACGGTGCCCCCTTAAGAAACTCCCATAGACGGTGGCGCCAGATTACCCTCTAGGTGTTATAGTGAGAAACTCTATGGTTTCCACTGACGTGTTTCTTCTTTGAGTGGATGCATTGTTTGCTGCAGTGACTGCACAATGTTTCGTTGCTTGTTCCTTAAACCTTGGAAGCAGGGAGAGTAATAATAATATTTGGGGTTTTACGTGCCAAAACCACTTTCTGATTATGAGGCACGCCGTAGTGGAGGACTCCGGAAATTTTGACCACCTGGGGTTCTTTAACATGCACCTAAATCTAAGCACACGGGTGTTTTCGCATTTCGCCCCCATCGGGAAGCAGGGAGAGTGCAATATGCATCAGACGGCACTCATAAATGTAGAACTTTGCTATCCCACATTACGAAGTAGATTCTCTTTAAACTGTTTTTGTGTGGGCTTTGTAGCATGCCTTAAAATGAAAAACTTTGGGCAATGACTATTTCATCAAAGAGAATATATCAAAGCATTGCTTGAAGCCCACACACCGCCATAATGCGTCAAAGCATTGATGAAAATTCGTAATAGGTTGGCGGGTAGCAGACGGGTAGGAAATTCTAGGGGCGTCGCGTTTCAGCGAGCGTTTCAGTCACCCGGCAGAAAGTGCTTTGTAAAGCGATCCTTTCGAGCGTCTGTAAAAAAATAAAGTGAATACAAAAAAGGGAAAGCCGGATGCACGCACACGTTTAAAAAAAAAAAAACAAGAAAGAACACAGACAACGCCAGCCGACCGCCAGGTGACAGACGGCTGCGTCCCGAGAACTGCTGGAAACGCGCCCGGTGTTTCCGCGGTAACGCAAACGCACAATTTTGGCGTTATTTCGGAACAGAATGGAATGCGGAATTAAACACGAACCATTTGACGTCACCATACGGGTCAGTGCGGCGCATATAACTGGTGTGTTCCAACGTAAGTTTCGAAACGCACGGAGAAGATCGGGGACTTAAAAAAAGAAAAGCCCCCCCCCCCCCCCCCTTTCATTCTCGCGTCCTAGGCGCCTGGCACGAAAGGCGCGAGCGAACTAACAAATAAAAGAAAGTTGGGGGGAAGGCCGCAGCTCACGCGTCTGCTGTTGCTCGCGTTTTTCCGAGCGTAATCGAAACGACCACCGCTACACTTCTACAAGACCCCTCGCTAATGCGGTTTCTCGTGAGCACAGCCAGCCGTTTCGCCCGCAGCGTCGATGAATCGCTTCGTCTCTCTATATATTGCTTTTTTTTTTTTTCTCGACGTAGCGTTCGTGACTCGTCGAGTGGCCACCCGGGAGTAATGAATGGCCAAAAGGGGAAGCCAAAAGGCCCCTTGGTCGTCCAGACCAGATGTCGAGGACTCCGTGGGGTCGGGAGAAACGAGCTACCGGGCGGGTGGTGTGTTGCTGAGCGTTATAATAAGGCTCTGCATACGGTTGCGATCACCGCCGCAAAACCCAAACACGACGGAGCGCTTGACAACTAGGCTGCGCCTCCCGACTGCCTCCCCCAATCCCGAAGAAAACAGCTGCTCGCGAGACGCCAATCGCTCCAGTCGCGGTTGTAGTTAGATACTTATAGCGGGGCGGAGTGGCGTGCAATAAAGAACGTCTGGAGACACCGTCAAACGCTAGCCGCGCCTTGGCGTCATGCTAAAGGCTCCGCGGCTTTCGCAGCAGCAGCACATATCGCAGCCGGCTCTGCGACGGCTAAGAAACAAACAAAAGCTGCCGTCTTTGAATCTAAAAAAGACAACACGAAACATAGGCGAGCGCTGTAGCAGGACCTTATAGTAATAACAAAACACTGTTGTGACGGTGATGCTACGCGAAATCAGGGCCTGGAAACGTTCTGAACAAAGCGTCGCACCGCAAAGGAAACTGACCTTCGGCGAGGACCCGTTTGACGCGCAGCTTCTGGTTGCCGAGCTCGACCACCTGGCCGACGAACTCGTGGTCTTCGCCGCGGGCGTTTGCCGAAGACGACGAACTGCCGCCGCCGGCGAAGTAGCCCAACGCCGACTTGAAGAGGTCTGTCATGCTCTCTCTCGGCGGCAGCAGTGACGGGGGCGTGCGACGGCGTCGCCTTGCGCTACTCCCCGCGACGATCTCTCGCTAGACTCCTGGCGCGGCGGTGCACCCGTACAGCTCAGAGCATGTCGTGTCCGTGCTTTTGCTAACGGGTTAGGTTGAAACGGGCTCCGGCGTTTAGGCAACGGAGACTCACATATCGACCGCGGCCCGTGCGACAACGGGGAGGACGCTCCATTCACGGCTGGGCGCCATGTTTGCCGGATGACGTCATGGTTAAGACCGCAGTGCTGCAGTCCGCCGCTGCGTTGCATCGGGCGCTGCTTTCATAAAAACGAGCCGTATTTGCTAATATTACTTCTTTTTTTACAGCTGTGAACGTTTAATTGGTAATTATTTGCTCGAACAGTAGGTTTTATATGTAAAAATAACTAAAGTTTTTTTGTTGAGGTTTTTTACCTTGTCGCTAGATGGCAGGAGCTGTGCCGTGGTCGCATCGAATTGCGCCTTTTTGTCCACAAACCGCGGTGGATTCAAGCGACCCTGTTCAGCCGTCCAGTTTCCGAGTGAGTGCACCGAAATTTTTATTTGCTCCGTGTGTGACACTACGGTCACACTGAAGCTTAGGCGCTGGGCGAGTGGTATCACCGGGAAACAGGTTTAAATTTTCTCCGCGGTGCCGTTAGCCCAATTCTTTGTGGCTGAATCGGTAGCTGTCATGGAGCAGATGTCGTGTCTCGCTTTGCAGGTTCAAACCTAGACTCGCACATGCACCCAATTATTAAATTGCATTCGCGCACTCATTCGTGCACTAGTTCACTCGAAAGTCTAGACCCGCTCGTTTTGTGCCAACATTAGCAATTTTATTGCTATTTTAGTGTGCCGGCAAACAATGGCGGGAAACCAAAGCATGAAGCCGGGTGAAGTACCATGCCAGTTAACTATTAGAAGTTTAAAATAGAAGCTGAAAAGGGCGTGATAGTTGCTTTACCGTGTATTGTATGTGCGTGTGTGATGGGGTCATTCTGTGCGAAAGGCATTATGCGTTTAACTGTCACTTTAGTGTCTTGGCAGAAATGGCGGGAAACCCTACTCCTGCGACGTATACGCGCCAGGGTCCAAGGCTAAGCATGAAGCCGCATGAAATACGCCTATCTATAAGAAATTACAAAAAAGGAAGGCTGTGACAAGACGTACTGACAGCTTTAACGTGTATTGTATGTGTGTGATGGGGTCATTCTGTGCAAAACGCACATTTTACTGCCATTTTAGAGTACTGGCAAGAAATGGCGGGAGCCCTACTCGAGCTACGTCTAGACGGCAATGGCCAAGGCTAAACATGAAGCCAGATGAAATAACATGCGCATCAGCTGTAACAAATTTAAAAATAAAAGCTCCGGCAAGACAAGATATGCACCGACTGCGTCAACGTGTATTGTATGTGTATGTGGGGTCATTCCGTGCAAAACGCACAAGACGTAGAGCTCGACCATCTCCGCCTAAAAAAGTGATTGATACTGTTGTCGTAACAAGTGTTTACGTAAGGAAAGTACGTGCTTCTGGCTTGAAAAAAAAAAAAGTTCGGTGGCATGTCATTTCTGCAACACGTGAAGGCGAAAGGCCGCTGCATACTTCGTAATGTATACCGGAGGGGTCACACTTCTTGCAAGACATGAACGAACCGTTCTCTAGCTTAGGCCTCCTCTCTACGCATGCTGTCTCGCATTGTCGCGTTGCTGCTGCTTTCGCAGCTCGACTTCGTTTTCGACGCTTAGGCTGCGACTTCGCGCGCTCGTATGGCGGGGTCAGATTCGCGCCAACGACTTTTCTCTTCGACCTTACGTTTCATCCTCTCAAGATGGGAAAGAAGGACTCGCGGTCGAACGCCTTGCTACCGCCGCTTCGTACGTCGCGCCTCGTTTCTAGCTTGGTGAGCGTCCTCGGCCCTAGCCTACTTCCGAAGCGGGGTATGCGATGCCCTATTGATGGTGCGGATGTTTTGGATAGGAATAAACTTTATTTGTCCAACGGTTATTGCTGTTGGTGCCCGGGGCTAGGCTGCCAGGAGTCCATCGCCCGAGGAAAATTTTCCGACACCCTTGGCAATGGCCCTGGCCCGCTGGACGGCCCACTCCTGGTGTTCGGGTGCCCCGCTTCGAGGGTCCTGCTGTTGTTTTTCCCCTTCCTCTCGGTCCTTCTTCCTGATTGCGTTGGCATTCCCAATGTTCTTTATTGAAACGTATGCTGTACTGCGTTTTGTATGGGTGATTTTAGTGAATGTATGCACTGATTGCTTCACTTTGCTGAGCACTTCTAGCCTCTGCCTTACGGGAGTGTGAGCAATTGATGTTTTTTTGTATCACTTGACTAGATGCCGCGTTTTTTTTTTTTTTTAGGTATGACCTATTGCAACGAGCCACTTAAGGATTTTGCTTTAACGAAGTCCTGTTCTGGCCTCATTTTGTTTTCGTGATTGCAAATTGCATGTTTTTCTGCATTGGGGCATTTCTTTCAAACTTGTTTAAATTATCGATAGTGTAAGTGTTGTTTGTTTAGATTACGGCTTTTACGTTTTTTTTTTTTTTGCTTGATATTGACATTTACACTGGCAAAACAAGTCAAAATTTTCATTTATTCATTACTTTTAAATGAATGTTGTGTTTACTGAGTCACTGTCTAGGCATGTTCTGTTTGGGAAGAACGCAAATGAGCCAGCCTCCCTAAAGAATTTGCAGCTGTGAAAGCGAGAAAGTTGCACGAAAAAAATAAAACGTTCTTAAAATAGTGTAGTGCTGCATGTTTTGCCGAAAACTGCATAATGAAGTGTTCCAAGTGCAAACTTGAAATTTAGTGCATTCTTTAGTCAGGGGTGTCAACATTTATTGCTGGGAATTTAATCGAAACCTGTTTCAGGCGAGAAAGCAATTCTTAAACATGAGCACCCGCACATTTATATACATGGTGTCCCTCCGTAAGTGCTCTTCGCCGCATAGCACACTTGTACGAGTCCGTATGCAGGAGTTTCGCAGACGTTCATTGTTATTGGCCTGGATGCTGGTGCACTGTGTTCGTGGACACGGTAAATAATTTGATTGATCATTGTAATTTGTTTATTTGCTCTTTTGGCCCTTGTGTGCTATGCAAGTTTTTTGTAGCTTCCTTTTGTCGCTTTGTTAGTAGTCATTGCATCTCAGTTATATCTACTCTATCGAAGCTGCCTTCTTTATTTCCCTAGTAAGTCATTATTTCACGCCGTTTTTTTGCTGCTAGCCCCTACGCGTTGCTTTCGCTGCATAGTGCGAGTGCATTGTGCTTAGGTGACAACATTGTAGCTTTGGTCTTGAGTCGATTCTACGTGACTAGACTCGGAACTCCTCGTAATATTTCAGTATTGTAACACTATTACAGCGTTTAGCAGTGTTGATCTTAGTGGAACACATCAAAATGTTTTATTTCGAACATCGCCCGCCATCTGGCAGTTAATTGCGGAGGTAAGTGTCACTTTCATAAGAAGCAGAAAAGTTTTTCTAGTGTTCTTACGTTTCGCTAGGGGGGAAAATGGCTCATTAAGCCGCTATGTTTTCTCTCATTTCTCGTTACAGGAATCTCGAAGTGAACCAGCTTATAATTCAGTTGACTAACAGCTCAGCGATTCCAGTGCTTTGACATTCTTTGACATGCCTTGACATTTTGACATTTATTTTCTTTTAAAGTGACACTATATTGATAAAAATACTCTGCTGTATTACTAAATTACTCTTCTACAATAAAAACAACTGTATCGCCTCCACAGCGACACACTGACAGGGTAGCAAGGTATTGTTTCGCTTGAACTCTTCGGGCGGCACTTTAACTATGTGAAAGCTTCAACACACCTTGTGGAGAGGGGGCCACTGCATTGCTCATAAAGAGCAGCACCGGTAAAAACAATTTGCAGATTTGTTAGCAGTAACAATTTTTTGTGCTTTTTAACAGCCAAGATTTAGAATAAAAGGCCTACGCTGTGAAAGAAATTTTTCGGGACTGTTGCGTGTGCACTTTCAAATAATATTCATAGTTTTAAAATGATAGTGTTTCAGTCTTCACTGGTTTGCTTTATTGTTTCTTTGTATAGAGCCCTAAGAAAAGAAAGAAAAGAAACATCTGCATGCTTTGGAGAGACTTCAAATTTTCCTCTTCTCAAGTTTCCTCACCGGTGCCCAAAAATGACTGGTCAAGCTGAACAGTTGCTAAGGCTTCAGGTACATAACATTCATGGGATCCTTGCACGATGGCCCTTGCTGGTAAATGTTTACTCCCCATACCCCCTTTTCCCCTAGTTCTAGCACGGCATTTTGAAGCAGTCTGAGTGTACTGAAGATTGATTGTACTGATTGATTGAAAACATTTTTATTCGACGTAGAAATTATAGAAGTTGAGTGGGAGGACAGCCTGGTCTGGCCACCCTCTGGTTTCCTCCGCTGCTGGGGCCCTACTGATGAAAGGGTCATCGCTGCGGAACAGGATGGCAGTTCACGAACACAGTGCAAAAACGTGCAATGTTACTTGTCCGACTTTAATACAACGCCACGCTTTATGTGGCAAAATACAATTTCAAAAATTATCTAACTTGTGTGTGTTAAGCTCTCCGAAATGAATTTTGGTTCTGCTGGCTATAAAATGCACTATACTTTATATTTTGTATTCATGCAGCAATTTTTCCCTGCTATACCAGGCAGTTAGGTTCAAACATTCCAGAATTGGGATTGCATAGCTTTAGTACAAGACCTTTTGTTCAAACTGGAAGGCACGCAACAGGAGTAAGATGACATTTGCCAATTTATAAAGGTCTGCGCAATAAATTATCTGCAGTTGGTAAACCTTTGTATAACAATGTGCACTTGTCGCAAGAAAAAAAAAAGAAAAGAAACGAGTGTGGATGTGTTTCGAAGAAACTATTGTTTGACTACTGCTGTTCACGTCTGGTCTCTGTCTTCCTGTAAATTTCTGCCTGTATGACTGCTTGCAACTATAAGTGAACGATGAATGCTTCTTGCTTGTGTACACTCATATTGTTAACTTATCTCGTCTTTCATCCCTCTTTCCTTTTTCCCCAGTGCTGGGTCGTCAACCGAGCTGAGCAGCCTGGTTAACCTTGTGGCCACAAATGCTGAATACCTTTTTTCTTTCCCAGTCTGAGAACGCAGGCCAAAATCGAGCAGTACAGCCGAAGTGTGCTCATTCAATCAACGTAACGCATTGAGTCAGTACCACGTTGCACAGCTTTGATTTTTTTTACGCGTTAACATTAGGATGGTAAAAGTGGAAAAAAGTACATGTTTGTGAATTTCTAGGTTTCATCCTGGAAATTCAGTTCAAGTGAACGCGTCTTGCAATCTCACAGGCTACCATTTGTAAATTGCATTTGCTGTAAAGTAATTATGAACTTAATTAGTCAATTTGTTTTAATTACTGTAATGTGTTTAGCTTTCTCGTGCTAGTATCCTGGCCATAGCGGCTGCATTTCGATGGGGGCAAAATGTGAACACACCTGTGTATTTAGATTTAGGCCTTGGTGTAAGGAGCAAGAGCCTGCGTGGTGCACTTGTCGGGTGCTGGCGTCAAATAGGCGCCTTCATTCGGAAGCGCTGCTCAGTCACTGGCCTCACCAGGTTCTTCGGATCTTGCTGTGAAACATTTGCGAACCGTTTCACTGGAGAGGCCATTACCTGGTGTCTTGGTGTACCCAAGACGGCTGGATATCGGGCAATGATTGACCTAGGCACACTAGAGTGACGAGTTTCTTCTCCCGGCCAGGCAAACACAGCCTGTTCGACTCCTTGCACCTCATAATTATCCAATTGAACTGCTCTTGCGCAGTGGACTGACCGTTCCTGTGGCCCTGGTTACCGTCCACGGGAGAGTCAATTCGAATGAAAAAGCCCAAATTCATTCGGGAAGAACTTCGGAAGGCGACACCTTACTACCAACTGATCACTGAAGTGTGGCAGTTTGGTCGCAGTGGCATTCTCTGCTGTTCGCTAGACCAGGCTTGTATTACTGACCTTCTCAAATGTGCAGCATTTGCCTCTCATCCGGTGAGCTCCTTCATTACTGCCCACTTAGCTTGTGTTAAAGGACTAGTTTGTGGGGTCGGCTCGAGCCTTTCCCCTTAAAAGTTTTTAGAAGTGTTTTCTGGGGCTGGAACCCTGTCCGTATTTCGTTGCTCTTGTTTACCTGAGATCTCCACAGAGTCAATCATTATTACCTTCGCTGGAGCAATTTGTCCAACAGAGATCAGTGTATTAGGTGTTGGTGCTTAAGGGATGCAGATTGGTTCCTTGCTGTCTTAAATGGTGGAGAAAACCATGAATTAAAACATTGTTTGTCACAGGAAGAACAGTGTTGTTTCTTCAGTGGTTCTCACTCAACTGGCCATACTAACTGCTCTGCTAGAGTGCAGGAATAAAAATTCTAGAAATAATTGAGCTAAAGAGATGTTCAAAACAGGAAGCCCATTATATTATTGCAGAGCGATGTTGTGGGTATGCCGGTACAGCAAATTGGCTATCTCGCACAGTATTTATTTATTTCATTTATTTCAAGTACCTGCAGCGCCCGAAGGCATTATTGCATTGGGAATACAGTGTAGATAAGCTCGACAAAATACAGAACTGGTCAACCAAAAATAACACAGCAATAGAAGCGTTCAGGCCACTACAAGTTCAGCAGAAATGTTCTGAATGATGCTCCAGTGCGACAATAAGCAATTTCCTGCGATAGCTGATTCCACTGTGATATTGTGTGTGGAAAAAAAATGAATGCTTGACGACGTTTGTTCTACAAATAAGTTCTGTTATGTTTAAGGAGGGGTCACTTCTGGGAGATAAAAAATGAGGAGGTAAAAGGTTTCCTTGTGTATTTTAACCGTACCGAAATAAATTTTAAAAAGCATTTCTAATCTCATGCTTCGTCTGCGCGTGCTTAATAATTCCCACCCCAAGTTATCCTTAAGTGCAGTAATACTGGAAGTAAAGTCAAGTTATTACAGACAAAACGGGCTGCGCGGTTTTGTACATGCTCGAGCATATTAGACAGTTTTGGTTTGCGGGTCCCAGGCCACACAGGCATACTCTAAGATGGGTCTTACGTTTGAAAAATAAAGTAGTTCTTTAATTTTGGGAGGAACTAACTGGACGTTGCATTTAACAATATTTAGTATTTTACAGGCCTTCGCTGTAACATATTCAACGTTCTTAGTCCAAGGTAAATTCGATAAGAAATAAACACGAAGATACTTATACTCAGTTACTCGCGATAGCTGGACATTGTCTAATGTATAATGAAACAGATATGGATTTTGTTTACGTGTAAAGGAGACGTATTGATACTTACTGGAGTTCGAAGACATTTGCCATCTAGCACACCAGTGTGTTATACAGTCCAAATTGTGTTGCAAGTACTCATCAGTGGCAGACCTAATGCAGTGATAGATCACACAGTCATCCACATACAGACGCACTTTGCATGACACAACCTGAGCCATGTCATTTATGTAGACCAAAAACAGCAATGGCCCCAGAACAGATCCCTGGGGAACTCCCAGTAGACTCATTGCTTTCTGTCACGTCTTTGGCAGTAGAGGGACATGAAGAAAGCAATGGAAAATCTATTTGAGCCTATCGGAGTCATTGGCACCTAATGGTTACCAAACAAATCACTCAACTCCTTCAGGTGGTTGCCTGCCCAATCATGGCCTTAAACTTGCAATGCCTTCAGGGGCGAATGATGCAGAAACATCGAATCCAGGCCCTTTTAACATTCGGCCTAACGCGAGCTCTCCTGTGTATCATGAACAGGAATCAGATTGGAGCTCATATTGTGGCTCACAAGAAGCACAAATGGAGCTTGACTCCTGTGCTGTTAAACACCACGCCATCTCTTGTAGCACAGGGATCTACAATGATACATAAGATGAAGGCAAAGTGTCAGAAGAAGACTGTTTCTAACAAAGATTTTTTGAAGGATAGTATCCTAGACAAGGCAGTTTCTGCTGCCGGTCATAGCTCAGCATAGGTATGCTAAAATATTACAGTGGAATTGCCGTTTCATTTATTCTGCTGCTATTGAGTTATATTACCTCCGTAGCCAACGCTCATATGGCGTGCCTCATAATCGGAAAGTGGTTTTGGCATGTGAAAGCCCATTTTTTTTAGCCAACGCTCACCTGATATCGTGGCATTGCAAGAAACCTGGTTATCAGCAGAAAAGGCATTTCGTCTAAAATATTACCGTACATTTCGTTCAGACTGCCCTTCTTATGGTGCTGGCTCGGCTATCTTTATCTCTTCAAAAATTGCACACCTGGCTAAGATGGCTTACCAGCTGGGGACTTCAGAAAGTAAAATTATAGCTGTAGACATTTCTATTCCAGGCTGCATCCCACTGACATTGGTTAATGTTTATTTCCCTGGAGGTATTCTAAATAGTGTTCTAGGTACAGTAATTAAGTCCTGCAGAAAAGAAATCTTTTTTGCAGGAGACTTTAACTCCCATCACACTTTGGGAGGTTTCAAGACCAATTCTAATGGTAAACGTGTGTGGGATTGGACTGCTAACAATAATTTATCATGCATTTGTAGTCAGTCACTTTCCGCGATAGATCTCCCTTTCGCTAGTTCTAATTCGTCTATCTCTGCATGCGCTGCTATCAGCTCGGGCACAAGCAGTGACCATATTCCTATACTTTTTGAGCTTGTATGCACGTTGACTCAAATTATGCATTCAAACACTTTTTTTTTTCATTTCTGCACATTCAGAAAGGTATTACTCATAACTTTATTGAATCAGCAATGGGATAATGAAGAAAAGGCCAATTTAATTTAAGCTTTTAAGGCTCCATAAAAAGTATCTTCACGGTGCACTCCACTAAAAGCAGGTCTTCTAACCTTTGGTGGTACGCAGAGTGCTCATGTGATTACAGTATAAGAAAAGCAGCATGTGGAGAGACTACAAGTTCATGGCAGCAACATTTAAAAGAACAGTTCCAAATGGAAAAGTTAACTTTGATTGTAAGCACTTTGACATTTTTTCAAAGGCCACTAACAGAAAAGCACTCTTTCGATTTCTGAGAAATAAAAAGGTCCTTCTGGCACAAATAAACGTCAACTCAGTGGTTCAAACACCCTGTGAATTGGCCAGATTACTAGAAGGTATTGCTAAAGCTCTGGAATGTCATTTTAAGTCAGTTTTGCCCCATTGTGCTATGCCATCTTAAGCCAGCTGCCTAATTCAGCATCAGGCCCCAATGGGATAAATACAGAAATAATGAAAACCTTAAGATATTGTCGCACGCATTACTTACCATGGCAAACCTTTCTATTAAAAATTTGTGGATTCCTCTGGAGTGGAGACTTGCAAAAGTAATGCCAATTTTTAAAAAGCAGTCTAGAACTGGTACAGCGCAACAAAGGAAGAAACAAGCCGAGCCGGCCAGATAAAGGAACGGAGCTCTGTGTTCCTTTACCTAGCTGGCTCGGCTTGTTTCTTCCTTTGTATGCTGTGCTGTACCAGTTCTAGAATGCAATACCAACTCGCCCAATCCTCAACCCTAGTGAATTAAAAAGCAAGGTGCCAGTTATGTATTAGATATTAGGTCCATATTTCACGTTTAACCTACTAAAACTCATCAAAAGAATCTTACACAGCCACATAGATAATTGGCTGTTAGAAAACATGATTTTGAGCCCATGTTGACCTAGAAAGACATATTCAACTAGCTCAATGCGAGAAAAAAAATATGCAGCCTTAGTTACTTTAAATATCACTAATGCATATGACAGTGTAGAACATACAAGCCTAATAAACACTCTTCAGAATGCAGGTCTGCCAATATATCTTGTCACGTGGGTTTATGAATTTTTAAACAGCCGTGAATTTTACTGCTGTCTAGGCAGGTGGTCTTCATTAACATATCAAGTCAAAAGGTCTACCAGAAGGATTAGTCCTATTGCCATTGCTGTTTAATATTTTACTGGGTACTGTACTTTTTGCAACCGGATGTGCATGCGTACGTATAGCTGACGACAGCATTTTTTGCCGCATAGGCATATTTACATGCTTTGTGCCAAACTCTGCAGTCCTATATGAGCCGCCTAGAATTCTGGTTTACCTGCCGCAGTTGCTGTAGTGGCCGTGGTGCTAGGCTGCTAAGCACAAGGTCACAGGATCGAATCCCGGCCATGGCGGCCACATTTCGATCTAGCCGAAATGTGAAAACACTTGTTTACTTAGATTTGTGTGCACATTAAAAAACCCCAGGTGGTCCAAATTTCCAGAGTCCCCCACTATGGCGTGCCTCATAATTAGATCGTGGTTCTGGAACGTAAAACCCCATAATTTAATTTTTAATTTAAATTCAATATTGTGGCTTGATGGCATCAACCTCTCTAAATTATCAGAAAATGCGCCACCCTAATTTTCCTTCAAAGCGTTGCTGTCAAATTTCGATTTTTTTATCGACAAGAAAGTATCCCACAGGTGAATTCACTTACATAGTTGGGTGTAATGTACACCGAAAAGCTTAATTGGAGTCCGCACGTAAAGCATATCGCCTCAAAGGGAACACGCGCAGTAGGAATACTGCGTAGACTTAGCAGCAATCGATCAGGGTTGCGTCGACATACCCTCATTATGATATATTGCATGCATGTTCGCCCGATAATAATTTGGCTGCGTTTTATTTTCTGGTGGACCTGCATACAAAATTTGGCCTCTGATTCTATTAGAATGCATTACGTTTGTGTTGGGATCCTTAAATTTGTCTCTGTTATCCTATGCAAAAAGCACACCTGCCTTCTCTTCTCATGCGATTTCATATCCTAACAGTACAAACTTTTCAGAAGGTATATTCATCACCACGGAGGAGATTCCAATATGTCTTCGTTAATGAACCAGCCTCATTTTTTTACTATCAGTGTTATCACTCACGTTGCCCTCAAGTTGTTTTCGCTCAAAAACTATTGGACCCAATAAACGTTCAGCTATGCCAGGTGGTCTTACTAAATTCCTCGGTTCCAGGTGCTAAAATTGAATTTCATATTTTTCCAAATAATGCTAAACATCTTCCCTATCAATATCTGGAGACCAATATCAATTCTTGAAGACCACCTTGCACACCTGAATACAAATACCGTTGTAGCAAGTAATGCTTTTGTATGTGAAGTAAAGGCAGGTGTAGGCATTGTATCACCACATCTAAATTGGTCCTTTTTAATTTGGCTGCCTGACTTGACGCCTATCTTTCAGGCCAAATTATTGGCACTTGTCTAAACTTTATGCAAATTACCATCGTCAATGTCATCAGCCGTAATCTTAAATGATTGACTGTCTGTCTGTTCTTCACCAACCACATCCAATTGTCAGTTTCATTAGAAACTGCCTATTCTCTTCTCCTAAGACGCTTGCGTCTCGTTTGTTTAGTGTGTGTGCCACGTCACAAAAGTCTAGCCTTCAATGAATATGCAGGTGCGCTGACAGTGGCGTCCCACGATGGTCCTATAATCCCCATTTTACTTACGTCAGCTTTCATCAGTCCAACGCAATTTAGAAAATATACTACTGTAAATAACTTCGTGCAATTATCATTATCATCATCCTATTTCCCGCACCTCAGTTTTCCTTGGAGCAACAAATGGTGCAAATGAAAATGGAAACAAATTGAAGTAACAATTACGAGACTGTGGTTCCCCCACTGAACTTTTACCTCCACAGGTCTGGTCCGGCTATATCGCCTTTGTGCAATGAGAGTGAATCTCTGCAATACTTCTTTTTGACATGCCGCCGTTTCATTATGCAAAAGGAAAGAGTTTTAAAAGAACCCTTCCAATAGGTTGGCTTGAATTGGACTCTTTCTATAATTCTTTCCTTTGGAGCTACTGTACTAGGTTGCAGCCATAGGAACGTTAGTGAACCCCTCACCATCTTTCTGTGTGAGGCAAAGAATTGCATGCTAAAATTCTTCCTAATGCTTTTGCTCACAAAATTCTTTTTTATGGAATATTTAGATACTTGATCATTCGTACCTGTAACAGTAGACGCTTTAAATCCCATTTGCAAGATGCTTTTTTCATTGCACCCTAACTTATTCAAAAAAAAAAGAATTGGTAAGTTCATGGCCTGATTCAAGGCCCGTCTCCCAAGGGAGTTATGTCATTTCACCAGGGAACGAAAATGGGGTGCACATTAAAGAACTCCAGGTGGTGCAAGTTTCCAGAGTTCCCCTACTACTGTGTGTCTCATAATCAGATTGTGGTTTTGGCACGTAATACCCCATAATTAATTTTTTTTTATTGCTCCTGCTTGTGATGTTCACGTCTTAGCATAATTCTTGTCTTTGAGTTGGATTATTCCATCTGCCTCCGGCGATTTTAAAAATTAAAGGTTCAAAGTGATCATGCTGTATATATGTTCTGCAAATGAGGGGGCTCTGCTTCGGATCACCTTGCACTTCGCTCCTTGAAGAGGCAGTTCGTGTGTCGACAGCTTCTGAAGAACACTTTGCAGTGTCGTGAACGTGGTTTAAATCATGGGTCAGGAACTTCAAAGAGGTTCGACGTGATGCTAATGCATTTCTCTTGCATTTAGCTCTAAATCCCCGCTGGACTTTTTCCAAATTGCTGGTGTAATGGTCTTCAAACCTTTTCTCACTTGTCTACATAAGGAGTTGTCTTGGTCACCCCAGATGTCTTCCTCATTTATTCCTTGTGAATGGCAGCAAGGAGATCCAGGACGGTGCCCTGGCTTAGTGCCTCCTCATCATGGTGGTGCTGATACCCTGCATCCTGCTCTTCGCCGTTGTGCTGGCCAGCATCTTCCCAGGAACTGTTTATTGGGGTGCACATGACGTCTGTTCTGTTTGCCAGCTAGACTAACACCCTAATTAGTTCATTAATGATGCAGTTACCCATTCTGAGTGACCATTGCGCCCAGATTGCCGCCTTATATCCTAACGACATCCCTCACAGCGCAAAACACCAGTTTAGGACACAGAATCTCACGAATGCTGCTTGAACGCCTAAACCCTTGCCAAACGTTCCAATGGGACTCTCAATGTGAAGGTGAATAAGTGGACGCGTACTATTTCTGAAACTTACCCCGAATACAAATGCGGCTCTAGTGTGTTCATAGAACACAGTAGCGCCCTCAATGAGAAGGCAAATAATAAAAAGCCCAAGGAAAGGCTCGTTTCGCCTTAGAGTAGTGGGCTGTGGGGATATTACCCAATTTTCTTCTATGTAAATTTTCTTTTGTAACAAAACCCAACGGCACAAGGAGTGCTCATTTTGCTATCTGAAGCAAATTTTTTTGAACAAATGTTCCTCTCTGATTTCTCTTTCAGGTCACTGGTGATGCCATGTGGTAGGAGGAGGAGGAAAAGGTAGGGAGGTCAACCAGATACGCATGTGGTTTGCTATTCTACGCAAGGGGAAGAGTGTAAGGCGTCAGTCAAAAAAGAGAGTGAGGGAGGAAGGTGCTATCAGTGTGAATACGTGTGGTTGTCCATCACTTCACGCCTACAGTCGGTCACTGAGGCCAGTCCATTGCGTGAGCTGTATAGCCACAGCCGTGGTATAGCAATGCCCGCGTCGCCTTGTAAGCATGTGACGCCTGGAGCGATGGTCCAAGAATCTGTGTCTGAAATTGGTCTGTTGTCTAACCGGTTTAACACACTCGGAGTTTGCGGGTGATTGGGGGTGTGAAAGTGTGGCTCAGTGCCACTGTGATGTTACGGATTTCTGAGTATTTTCTCTTGTTTTGATGCACAAAAAAAGATTGCTCGAAACTTGCTGCAATTGAGTCCCTGTTTAGAATGCAATGTAGTCATTTTCCATGAGCAGACCCGTGCAGATCCTTTCATAATATGACATCATGGCGAGCTGATGTGGGAATGTCAAGTCGGCGTTGCCACCCTGCTGGCTGACAAAGCCAACACGACGGTAAGTCCGACGGTAAGCTAGAGCACTACTTTGCTATTGCAGGAGCTTGATTTACTAATGAAGTGTAACCTAATGTTCTTTGACATCCCTTTCAGGTCATCGGGGATGGCAAGTGTTGTTTTCGGGCAGCGACGGGAGACTCTATTTGAGGGAGCATTCTCGCAACACTACAGGAATGGTTTGCAGGATGTTCCCGGGCCAGTAATCTCTGAAGGAGGAGGGCACATAGCAGCCACCATTGTGAAAGAAAAGCCTGGTCACCGTGTGTTGTGCATGCTAGATGTTGTGCAAAGTGGAAACTGGTGGTGTATTTGTATATTCATTAGAAGGGTGGACGGAAGGTTGTGACTTGCAGGTTCAGATGATACGTATTCCTGAACTAAGAGAATCCACAGGAAATAAATGAACTGTAACTAAACCCCGAGGTTACCTATGCGCAAATTATCTGTGCGCATTAGAACACACACTAAAAACTGTCAAGTAGTTGATTCAACAACACTGTCCCAATACGTAGGAGAAAATGAGGAGGACCCAAGGTGTCAAGCCACAGGTCGCGGGGAGCTCACAACTCTGCAAGATTTTGTTACCAGTGGCCTGATTAGCAGTAGTGAAATCTCTTATGCGAAATTAATGGCCTTTGTGATGCGCATGACGCCACCACGTTTTGGTGACGTCATTTTCTCGCGGTACATTCTAACGTACATGAAATGTGGAAACGTTTACAGATTATATAGTGTTCGGATGTGGCGAGCTGTATAAGTTTAGCCGTGGGGAGGGCTAAATCAGGTTTAAATGAATTCGGAATTCCGACGCGCTGTTCTGATAGTTTAAGTCAGCGAACAACACTGGCGCGCATTTTTTGAGGTTAGCGTTATATTATGCAACGGAACGATGACAGGCGAAAACAATAACAAAAAAGAAAGAGAACAGAGTAGTGGCAATAAATTTGGTAACAGCGAAGCTTGCCTCATCTAGTACTTGTTTGCTTAAGTCATGTCTCCGCCAAATCTCTACATCGTCAACGAAATGCGGATGTAACCGAGGAAGCGCTGGGAGCGCAGCGGGCGTTACGAACAGGCCGCAGCGGCCATTTTTGGTCGTCTGCTCGAGGCCGGCGATGCAGACGGTGCGCTGCCGTCGCTTTCGCGTAAGACCCATCTGTTGTGAGTTACCGTCTGGTTCTTTCCTCACTCCCGCACGCTGTTGTGGAGAAAGTACACGTGAGAGAGAGCGGGACGGCGAATTGTTCTCGCTTGTGAAAGTGAATTTGGGGAAGAGAGAAACAAGATTGTGCGGAGGAGGATCCGCACAAAGTGGCTCGGCACGCTTGCGCGCCGTGTTGCTGCAGTGTTGCGCGCGGTGGCGCGACTCTATTTCTTTCCGCGTTTCGCGTGATTGCCGTAGTTGCGTGCAGCATTATAAAGCTGACGCGGTGCTTGAAGGTCTCCCTACCGCTAGCAACAAACCTACCCGAACTCTGGCTTAGCACCCCTGTTTCATATCGTCTTTCTCTGTTGAGCTATTTAGTTTCGTTATTGGTGACAATTACAATTTGAAGCCAAGGAAAGATCGCTTAGTGGAAATATAGCAGCTATACGAATAACGACAAAATATACTTGAAGGAGCTGAGGGGAATGAATGTGGAACTTGCTGCTGGTAGGAGCCGAATCCAAAACCTATGTTAGGCGCGTGCAATACGCTACCAATTAAGCTGCAAGTTGACGGCTGTCCTGACATTTCTTGGGCACTTGTGTTCGTCTACGCATCATGCGGTGGGTCGTAGGTGCGCCATGCACCCTCCGGTGGCAAGTTCATTTTCATTGAATGTGAAGCTTATCGAAAAATCAACCCTTATTCGTAACTCGCCATTTCAATTTATAAGTCAGCTTTTCCTTCGTTTTCCTACCCTCCATAATCCATTGGCTTCATATTGTTATACTGAACTGACTCCTCGTTTCCCGAGTGTTCCCGTCTGTTGCCGCTAACTGTCGCATCCAATTACTAGTAGATACAGACGACCTATGTGAGGTGTCCTCCGGCCTAAAGCGAGGCAGTGAAGCGCAGACGAGTGCACGGTATTAGAGGTGTAGGTTTCCCGCAATGAGTGTGTCGAGGTTACCGCGATACTCCCGCCTCCTCCGCTGCTGGCTTCTGGGTTTTGGGGTCATTGGCAAGGATGAATCGTAGGCCGGTGTTTAGAGCTGTTGTCAGTTCTACCTTTTTATTTTCTTGGTCTGTAATTCATTCGCGTTCCTATATTGCAGTACGCGCACGCTGCAGCCTCGTTTGCAACTTATTTTTCGTCTGCTTTCTGTTTTTTTCTTCTGCCTCCACCCGTCTGTTTCTGCCTTTTTTTTTTTTTTGGTCTTCTGCAGTGCCGTCGCCTGCAAAAGGTGGGCCATTCGCTAAAGCGTATATTCGCTTTCGTCGGCACTGGCGCGACGCAACCACGGGCTTTATATACATATATATATATATATAATCCCGAACTTGCGGTCTTACTCTCCCGCTCTCCTGAACGCGGAAGCAAGGTCTACATCTCTTCGGGCGCCGGTTGTTTATCGTCCTCGATGGCCACGCGGTTGCCTTGTTAGGCGATACAAGAAAGCAATGCTCACGCACGCTCCGCTAAAACAGGTCATCTGTCAAACAAACGCAACGCTCTGTTCCCGTTCTTTCTTACTTTGTCATAGGAATCGTGCCAGACTGAATGCAAGCAAGTGTGATGAATGCAGCCAACGGCCGTCAGCTATTGCGCCCTAAACTTCCTTCGTCTCTAAAGTACTGGAGCAAATGTTCATAAACGGTCGGAGAAAACACGTAGAGCTGTTAGCTGAAAAGGCAATGCGCATTTTAATGCGTAATCCTGTCCCGTAGCGCCTTCTAGCTGACAAATAAGTGCGCAATTTATCAAGATATCTAATCGCTATAGTGTAACTGTACACGATTGGTAGCTTTAAACTATTGCAAAAAGTCACGTGGCCGTCGCCTCCGCACATTGATTTGGTGCAATAAAGAAGTAAAAAAAAAAAAACTCGTCACGTTGCCATGAATGAAAAGACTTCACGATTCAGATTCAGAATTAAAACGTACAGAGCGCAGCAAAAGATTGTAATCCCCATGATTGTGTGGAATGGAATTGTGCTTAGAATGTTATATGGTCTAAGTAGGGTAGATAAGCAACAAGAACAAAGAAAAAGACGTTACATAAATTTTGAGAATCGCCTGCTAATGCGTGAGCATTAGCTCCAGAAACAGCGACGCGTAGGCAAAAGCGAAGTAAATAGTCGGAGAATGCTTACGCATGAGTAGACGTCCGTATTCGCTATGGCTGTAATTATGCTTCATATATACACATACGCCAAGGTAACTCGAAGGTACCCGCGGATTGACAAACTATATGCTGACCGCGTATCTCCAGCTATTTACTGCATAACAGAAATCGCACGTGTGTCGGCTCGCTGCAATCTAAAAGTAGAGCGGTCTGTAAATGGAATCGGGAATTCTATGGATTTTATTTTCTGAAATTTGGTACTCTGGTGTGCGTCCCTGCGTTACCCAATCCTGAATAGAGATCAGAGGAAGCAGGGCGATCCGTTAATAGAATATATAATTTATACTTACGAATGTTTTTATTTTCTTTGCCTTCGCCATTGGGTATGTGTCCATTCGGCCTTAGACGTGTCGTGCTGCTGCTTGTGCATACACTTGTCATGTTCATGTTGTACGCATCGTCATTAGCACTTTCAATTAGCCGCTTTACGTAAGCGTCGCTTCGCGTAGATTCCAACTTGTGCGAATTGTATCTGCGCGAATTTTTTTTCATCACATTGTTGGGATGAACATATGAAAGCTGGCGCTATTCCCGGGTTTTCTGCTGAGGGCTTGTGTCGTAATTCGTAATCGGCTTCAGTTCATGAAATTGCGACACTTCTAAGCTGAACTTCGTAAATCAGTAATCCTTTGTTCTGCGTTAATGAGATTAGCGTTCAAGTGGTGGGGTTTATGTAATTTGGGGATGGGATGTTCATTACGCACGTACCCGTGTTTGCTCGGCGATATATGTATATATATGTGTGTAGTGGCTCCAAGGTGGTAGAAATTTGCGGGACGGAAGAACGGCGTGAAGAGGATAGCAAATATACACAAAGTTGCTGAAGTAGGCTAAGAGTGTTAATCGCGTAAAAAAACGCAGGTTTTTACGTTTACTCCGGAGGTCAGACGCTGCGGCTCGGCTGAGGATTACGCCGAGGACGCGCCTACGGACTCACGTACGCGGAGTTCCGACAGAAGAGGGCGCGACCATCTCGGGTGGGGGTCTGGGAATGAGTGCGGCTGTATTTACGCCGGCGACTAAGTACGTGGTGCATATTACAAAAAAAAAAAAAAAAACGCGTACGCTCCATCGCTCCGGCAAAGAAAAAAAAAGAAAGCCGCATGCGTGCGTGCATCCACAAACTTTCAAAGCGCACGCACCGGGCGTACAGTAATGCACAAGAGCATGACACGTCGCTGGGCTCGGTTCTGCGAAGATCTGGGTCGATTCGGGGTCGGGGATAGAAGGTTGTGGGTGTGACGCACGTTTGGGATCGAAGAGGAGGTCGGCGGCGTTGCGAGGGTTGTTTTGCTTTTGTTAATTTACTTTTTCAAATTTATTTGTGTGCAATATTAGCCTTAAAGGCTGTCTTGCATAGGAGTTGCATAATGAGTTCGGGTAACAACCGCGCAAGAAGCCAGAAGACAATGGAATGGCTTCTCCGCTTATGAGTGATGTTTTGCTGAACCGTGACCTCGCTGCCCTGCGACCTGGGAGGCGGTACCTGAGGAGTACAAATGTGTTAAGCGTTAAATTTACGCTTAACAACAAAAAAAAATAATAAAATAAAACGCCCGTGTACCGCGCATTGGGTGTAAAAGAATCGCAGGTGGTCGAAATTAGTCTAGAGTCCCTCGTGAAGGCGTGCCTGATCATATCGTGGTTTTGGCACCTGAAACCCCAGAATTTAATAATTAACCGCACTTGCACCGGTCTCCTCGTTTTGCTACAGCAGAAGCGTGATTTACTATTACACGTAATTATTTCTGTTTAGTGTTCCGCCTTGGCATTATATCGTACCGCAAATATGCATTACACGAGTTGTTTCTTTTTCTAGATCTATAGTTTCATTGCTTCGCAATAGGTTACGTCCGGGTATTTATGCGCTTTTATTCATTGTACTGTTGATTTGTATTTTGCCTTGCGTTGTCTTGCTGTAGATGTATATGCATGTGAATATCTTTGCCTGTGTTGTACGCAGGATTACGTGTACTTAATGTTCTATTCCTTTCACCACGGTCCTGAGCTGCGTAAGGCCGAGAAGCCTTGTCGAGCTCGGTTGAACGTTTTGTCCTGATTATGTCCGCGTCTTGATGCGGAAATAAAGTTATCGATTGCTTAATTGACTTATTGATTTAAAGCGGCAGACGCCAAGTCGAAACGGCGACTTAACGAGATTTTGGCGCACATGTAAAGTACGATGTATAAGTATCAAAATTGATCTGGCGTGCCCCATTACTTCATAGACAGCGTTTTACGGTCTGTTAATGGTCGTGGCGTTCAAGAGCAGTCGATCCGTGACCTGCGTTCGAACCCGCGAACTCCTGCGCGGCGCCAAGCAGCGAGCCTTCGCATCGGTCATCGCAGCCCCGTGCGAGGGCTTAGGCTTTGTTGTTTCAAATGAAATACCTAGTCGTGCAATAAAGCAATGAGAGCTTTGTTATCTGTAATACTATAATTAAAAATGTCTTACGCTTGTTTCCCAGGAAATATGGTATTGGAGATGTCGTGTTTGTTCGGGAATGTGTACATATTACTGAATAGTTTTTTTTTTTTGTAGAGTTTTCATACTTTGTTCATACTCGAGCTGTTCGTAGTCGCAGTGCTTTTTTTTTTTTTTCGTTGCTCTTTTTGTAAGTGTCCTGC
The DNA here is from genome assembly GCF_050947875.1 of Dermacentor variabilis. Lineage (NCBI taxonomy): Eukaryota > Metazoa > Arthropoda > Arachnida > Ixodida > Ixodidae > Dermacentor > Dermacentor variabilis. Next base: position 34,068,298 of record NC_134577.1, read on the forward strand.
TGTCGGGTTTTGCGTGCACAGTGGACTTCGACAGTTGACCCTGCACTGTCTGCCAAGATTTTGCACGGACCCACTCTGAGTTGCATTGTTCTAACACTTGCACTTTGGTATTAACAAGACTATTGTAACTGACGATGCGGTTTCAGAAATTTAAGAGGACCGCGCTCGTACCCTTAGTTGTCCGTCCCGCCTACCTCCCCGTACGGCTGAAAGGGACAACTAAAGTTTACTATAATGTTAAGTTAAAATGATAAAGCAATGCTGTAGAACGTCTAAGGCATCAATATATTCGCGAACAGAACTTTAGTAACCGAGAAATTGAGGTAAATGCATGACAATTTGAGACCCCCCCCCAGCGACATTCCGGTACTAGCCCGATGACGAAGGCACTCATAATTTGTCACTAGTACTCAACTACTCGTATTAAAAAGGACGTTTCATTAGGTTACAAGACGGAAGAGCATACTACTTGTCTACTTCGGTTCGATTCTAAAAAAACATTTTGACGTTACCCTTCAGTAGTATGGGTGGTCGAAAGGTTTCGTTTTCGCTCGACTCTGCGCCGCGCGCGCTTTGGAGTTTCAGTTTCGTTGTCGCGTCGTGCTGCGCTGGTTCTGCTGGCTCGCGAAACTTGCATTTGTAACAAGCAGCGTGAATGCCACGTCCATGTGATGTCGCGGGATGCGCGAACGGTCCGCTGAACTTGGCCAAGGGCAGTTGCAGCGGTGAATCCAACGTTACTTATCACTGTGTTCCAACGAGTGAACCTCTCCGTTCGAAGTGGTTAAGTTCCGTACCTCTGCCACAACGCGTTGGCAAAGAGCCGAAAAATCACATAGTGCGCTCGCTGCACTTTCGTCCAGAGTATTACGAGTTCAGCGCCGACTTACTGAAGTCGTGTGGAGTGCTTTTCAATGCAATGCTTTCCCGAAGCGCAAGAACTGCAGGTCGATTCCGGGGCGGTGAGTGCGGCATTTGGTTTTCACAATGGAAAAGCTACAAATGTGCGAATATGCACAGCCATGACATACAGTTGCCGTCGTAGTAGTACGCAACGACGCCGGCAGCACGAGCCCTCAGCAGCAGGACACGTTCATCAGTGCTGAAATCGAGCCCAGCATTGCGAGCCAATGTGTCCTTGTCAGGGTCGTCCATTGCAACGATCGTCAAAGTTGGCGTCATAAAATAAAGAACCAGCTTATCGTCGCGCGCTTTCCCTTCCGCAAGCCACCATAGTTCCGCTTTCCCACTGCTGTCGGCTCTGTCTTGGCTCTATTTCTGGCCGCGTGTTTGCGTTTTGCGCAGAAAAGCCGTAGCGCCGTCTGCGGGCGCCGTTTTGCTCATTGACGGCGCAACGTCACTATGAGACCATGACGTCCCCACTCGATCGGAGGGAGGGCGATTTGAATTGCGCTAGAGTATACGCGGACGCTTCAGAACCCATTTTCTCTTAAGATAAGTCTCTTCGCATGAAACAAGCGTTTCGAGGTTTCTGGGATAGTATTTCAAGTCCACGTTGACTTAATATCAACCTTTAGTGTCCGTTTAATGTCACATGTCCTCGCAAGTGACCACGTGAGCAGGCGTAAACATCGGTCGCGCCATTTTCATCTCGCGAGGCACCCTCGCGAGCCAATCTCGGCACCCCGCGACATACTAGGTTGCCAGTTCAATGACTAATTGCTCCGCCGCCTTCGCTGGCCAACACGGATCGGGTTTTCTATTCCACTGCAAACGCGCTGCAGGATGCTTCGCGATATTCGTGAGAAACAAATAGAAACAAAAAACGCGGTAGATTTCAAAGATCCTCGACTGCTTGTCACGCTTCCAGGTAACCGCAGCTTTCTTGCGCATGCGCGTAAGCGAGCGGGCCGCCTCGCTCGGCAGAGTGGTTTCTTTTCCGCGCAACAGAATTCTGTATTTTGGTTTACTTAAACTCCCGCGCTATCACATCTGTAGATTGTGCTTGGGTCGTACTTAACGACTTCTAATAAAGTGAAAATAAGACATTCACCCATACGTAGCGATTGCTACAAAGGAAACCCATGCGGGTCCCTTGAAAGAAAAGCCTCGCAGTTGAAGAAAAATTCGTCCTTGTCCGGGACTCGAACCCGGGACCACTGCCTTTCCCGGGCAGCCGTTCTACCATCTGAGCTAACCAGGCGGCTAGCACTTTTCTGACGTATTTTACTTCGAGGAATTGGTTCAGCAACGCCTCTGCATAGTTGTGGTTCGGAATGATTTTTCGCCGAGCGACGTCGATGGCGACATTGGATTTTTTGCGACGCAGGGCCCTTAACGCGATCGTGTTAAAACAGGTCCACTCGCAAAAAAAAAAAAGTGAGTTAAAGAACTTAACTGGGTGTCGATGTGCTACGTGCGCTAGATGGGATCCCTTCGAAGGGAGCCGATGCACTAACTAACCTGCGTTCGCTCATCAATCGCCGCTTCCGGTCCCGGAGCACGTTGATGGACTTGCACTAGCACACCGCTGATACCATGGTGCATATAGTAAGGAGGAGAATTATTGAACGTTTATTGCGAGAAACAGTGAGAAAGTTTTCTTTCTTCGCCCTAGGTGGGCGGCTCTCTTAGTCCAGAAAGCCGTTGGCTAATGCCGCAGCCCGGCCCCAGTCCACCAGACTTCGCTGATCTTCCAGGCTCTGTGCCTTTAACATTGCCTCCCACGTTTCTTCAATGGCTTGTAGCGGTTCTGAGGCATCATCTTGACTTCTTCTCGCGGTGTGGGCACACCAACACACTGTGTTGGAGTGTGTCTGGTACATCACAATATCGGCATAGGTATGAGCATTTGGTGGGGTGCATCCGCAGTAAATTTTTTTTTTTCGCTGTGGCGCTAATGTGCCTAGATCCGTGGGTCCCAGAGCGCACGCACCGAGGTAACTTGTGCTGACGAGGATGGCGATTTAATGTCGTGCCCTTCAAAACGGGGCGGCAACAAATAGTCTTTTAGCCTGCTTGAGCTAAGCTATTCAACATAGTGGTGGGGGCGCGAAATGCGAAGACACCCGTATACTTAAATTTAGGTGGAGTACTCCAGTGCGGCGTGCCTCATAATCAGATAGCTTTTTTTTTTGACACATCAAACCAAAATTTTTTAAGCTAATCAACTTTGTGGCTCGGTAATGTTAGTGCCAACCAGCCTGCACTCTGAACGGCGGCCGTTACCACCTCCGAGATTTCGGTGAACACTTTGCTGCAGGCGCCGATCTCTGAGGCACATATGACACAATAGGGTCCACGGAATTAAAGAACGAAATATTGTAGCTTGCTATCGCAAGGAAAACGGGCTTCCAAAAGGATATATCTAATGTTGAAATTTCTGACCAAGGCCAAGCACGAACGCGAACTCCCGTGAACTCCGTGGCTGGCGACATTAGTGAAAAAAAAAAATGAAAGAAACCAAGGCTGAACCTTAAACACAGAGCGTGCATATAACCACACGTTGCTCGTCGAGTGTGCCACAAGAGTGGCGGCTTTCGCGGGCAGGCAGGCATTGTTGACCAAGCGAAAATAATGTGCGTATAAACACGTGGTACTACCGCGCCCCTACGCGCGCGGCCCCTTGTTGCACGAGAAACCGCACTTTCGTTCCACTCGGAGCGTCGGTGATGAATGGCCCGCGGCGCGATATCGCAGCAAAGTTCGGTAGCTTGCCGCGGCCGCTCCGGCGAGTATGCACGAAACAACCGTCGTCGCCGTCACGCCCGCCTCCTACGCAAGGAGTCCGGTTGCAGATACGTCGCTCGTGGCAGGCTGCAATTTTGTCCGACATAATGCGGCAGACTTAGAATGCAAAAAAAAAAAAAAAAAAGAAAACTTGCTCTTATGTCTTTTCATGACCGTGCTTAGGTTGTCTGTAATTAGATTACGCAACATGCACATTCCATAAGCTGACCGCATGTAGCGTGCTCCTCCGACTGCTCACTCTGCCAGTTTGGGGAACAACGGACGTTCCTCGCCTCCCCTTCTCCCTCCCCCTTTTTTTTTCTTTTTTCAGCTTTATTGTGAGGTTTAGGTGTCGAAACTGCACAGCGGATAATGATGGTCGGATTAATTTTTCACCATCTGGAGTTCCGTTAAGAGGCGCGAAATGTTCACCCGCCGCGGTGGCGCAGTGGCTCTGGCGTTGCGCTGCTAAGCCCGAGATTGTGGGATCGAATCCCGGCCACGGCGGCCGCATTTCGACGGGGGCGAAATGCAAAGACACCCCTGGTACCATGTGTTGGGTCCACTTTAATTAACCCCAGGTGGTCAAAGTTAGCACGGAGTCTCTCACTGCGGCGTGCCTTATAATATCGGGGTTTTAGCACCTCAAACCCCAGAATTAAATTTTCTTGTACCTTTAGTTCGGGGTCATCTCCGATATCTGTTTAAATGCATGTAAAACGCTTAAATGCTTTCTTTAAGCATCCGCTGGAATTGGTGTGAATGAAATAATGCTAGCAACTGTGGGAAGGAAGATCTTGATTTTTGGGCCCCGTACTTTAAAAAAATAATTGGCTGAAAGCGATAAGGTAATTTCAAGCACAAAGTTTACAAATCTCTTGCTCTGATACTAAAATAGGTGTCCCTGTTATGTAAACTGTATTGTCGCCATAAATTGGAGCATTAGTGGTGTATTTCAGAGACCGGTGTATAACCACCGCTGTAGCAATGGGATTGCTCGAGTTCGCGGTTTTGATCCTAGACGATGCGGCCCCTTAAACGCATACGAACAGTATACTCATTAAAAAAAAACCCTTGCTGTTACTATATATCCGTGGTGTCAAATCGTTTACTGCCTTGATATAACTAGTTCTTGTAACATTACGAACAAATGACAAATGTCAAATGACAAACTACGCAGTATACATATACAAGTCATTTATTTTATTTCAGTAATACCGCCAGCCTTCGTTTGGAGGCCCTTGGCAGGAGTTTGTGTTACATGAAGCACAGAAAGGTACAAGGCAATAGTACCAAAAACAATTGTGTAACGCCAACAAACACCATACCTGGAGACAGTCACTCTCAAGGAGTCAGCGTGATAAAACCACGACGTTACACGGATACTCCCAAAGCAACAATGCGAACAGATATATCGGTTAACACAGTGCGATTGATGCCGGACCGTCTTTGGGTGTTAAAAGAGCTAAGGAAAAACTTTGAGAGCTTGTGTAGCGTCCGGCTTAGCGTTCACATTTCCTTCGTTCAAGGACGCGTCCAAGGTCTCCATCACGTGACTGTATACGCACCGAGCCCGCCGCTGTTTTATTTGGTTCGCGAGGATGGACCTTTTACGTAACGGCATACGCGTCGCGTTCATCACCACCAGCCTCACGTGAGCCACGTTTCATTAACCTCATTTTTTTTTCCTTAGCGCGCGCCACCTCGTAATGACAATGGCTTCGCGCCTGGCGCGTCGGTGCTGACACAAGCGAAACAATGTAGCAGACGGCCGTCGGAAATATTAATGCGTTTGTTGTAACTCGTGTTTTGCGGCTGAACTTTTGGGCTTGCTTGGTAGCAGAAGGCGGCGCTAAACGCAACAGTTAATTGAGTGTGTGTCCTCTCCTGCGGTCCAGACGACGCAAAGCGCTTACACCCAATTCAGAATCGAAGTTTGCGTTTGTTTTGGCCTGGAGGATTCTGCAGCTCCTTTTATAGCGAAGCTTTCGGCCTCTAGTAGATCGGGACTTTTTCGCGGCGTGCTCACCCAAAAACCGGCAGCTAGAAAAGGCGTTTGTATTTGAGTTTCCGCGTAACAGAATTACGTTTTCTCGTATGCACGAATTACAATGCGATGTTATCGTGTCTGTGTGTAAGTGGTGCTTCGAGAAATTCAGTTGGTTCAATAACGCACTTGTGCCAGGCGGAGGGCATACAAGAATGAGGATGTATACGCTACACTTCTGCGCGTGTGCGCGTGACGAACGTCTGCACACAATGCATCTGTCCTTGATGCGCGGGTGCTCTGCCCGTTGCGTCTGTCGCACAGCGTGTGGTGTGACCGTAATCGGCATCAACATCCAAGAACAGATCATGAAGGAAGGGGACGACCTTCGACTGGTCAGGAGCCTAGTGGTGAGCAGAATCACATACAGCCTACCATCTCGGAAAGTCCGAGACGAAACAGGCCGACACGCCCTTGAGGATGACTTTCAAGACTGCTCTGTGCCTGGACTAGCCGCAGAGCGGTAGCCCTGACTAGGGGCCCCGACCATTAGCGATTATTCTTTCAATAAACTTTATCTATCCTCTGCTATGGCAAACACTCACTGTCTAGCAACAGTATACCACCACGCGGCAGCTGGAAAAGGAGTTTTGTTGTATCACAACTGATATTTCGGTCAGTTGGTTGAAGAGCGTTTTTGGAACGGCAACACAAAAACACACTCGCAACACAGCGAAGAAGGGATCAGCGCCGTGTTTCTTGGTCTTTCATCTACGTGTTGTTGCGTTTCGCCTGCGACACGTGGTTTTGCCGGCGCGACTGCGGCGGGGCGGCAGACATTTTGGCCCGATCGTCGTCGCCGCAACGCTCATCGGCAGGTGTTTCCAGGCGCGACTGCGGCGATGCGACCGCAAAGGATCACCCTCTCATTCCAGTCATTGTGCCCGAACCAGGCGATGCGAAAGCAGGGATCATCCTCTCATTACAGTCATTGTGCCCGACCGGCAGCGCTACGACAGGGTGCTACGAGATCGTGCTCGACATGGTGCTACGGCAGCGCTACGACAGGGTGCTACGAGATCGTGCTCGACATGGTGCTACGGCAGCGCTACGACAGTGTGCGTCACCATTAGCCCATTGTACATTCACGTGCTCGTCTTTTGAGGGGTTCCTTCTTGCCCTCAACTGCGAGAGTATAAAAACAGCTGCCCCCGGACGCCAAAAAGGAGGGCTCCGATTTCTTCTGTTGAGTAAAGTGCTCTCCCGTCTCTCTACTTCGGTCAAACCTGACCGCCAACTCTTTGCGATGTTAAAATAAACAAGTTGTTTCGTTGTTACCAGTCGACTCATGCTTTGCCGGGACCTTCGGATGCTTCCAGTTGTACCCCAGGCCGCCAGGCCAACGCTACCCTTGGGGCTTGCGACCCAGGTACAACCACGGGCGTCAGCGCCGAGTTCCCAACAACCGATCGTACCAGCGGTGCGATCCAAACATCTGGTTGGCAGCGGTGAGATCGCCTCCGACTTCAAACAACTGTCTGCCAGCGGTGAGATCGCGACAACGGAGGCCAGCAGCGAAGAGATGCAGTTGACTGTATGCTGAGCAGCTCAACGACGATCCGGGAGCAGTGCAACGAGCCCTGTGTGATGACTGGTTGCCTGCAGCGGAACGACTGCGCTGGACTCTTGGCTGCGAGGTTTGGTGAGTGCGGGACTTTCTTCTTCTGAGCTTTGCCAGGCTTTTTGTTAGTGTCAGAAACAGAGCTGGTAATTGTGGTTGTCGTTGCTGCCGGGTTAGTTTGCGGCAAGACAATAGTAAGCAGTAGAGAAAGCAGCATTCAGAGCAGCCATGGATTTGAAGTCGTTGCGCAAACCGAAATTGTTGGAGCTTGCAAGAGAGTTGGGTCTGGATGTCTCAGACAAACTCAGAAAACCAGAACTGCTAAAGGCTATTCTTGAGTTAGAGGCTGAGGATGACGAGCTGTCGGAATGCCTTGAGACCATTGAAGAGAGGGAGACTGCAAAAGAAAAAGAAGAGCGTGAACGTAAAGAACAGAAAGAGCGAGAGCAACAAGAGCGTGACCGTCAACACGCTTTGGAAATGAAGCGTCTTGAGGTAGAGATGGAACGCGCTCGTAATGGAAGTCAGGCACACGGTGCAGGAGAACGCGTATTGTTCAAAATGACTGACCTGATGCGGCCGTTTAAGCTTGGAGAGGACATTGGTTTGTTCCTGGTTAACTTTGAGCGAACGTGCGAGAAGCAGGGGTTCTCTCGGGAAACGTGGCCACAGCGCTTGCTCACTTTGTTACCCGGCGAGGCGGCCGACGTAGTCGCTCGCTTGGATAGAGAGGAGGCAGAGGATTTCGACACAGTGAAATCGAGTCTTCTAAAAAAGTACCGGCTGTCTGCGGAGGCGTTCCGTCGGAAGTTTCGGGAAAATGAGAAAGGCAGAAGTGAGTCATATACAGAGTTTGCGTATAGGCTTATGTCAAACATGCAGGAGTGGCTCAAAGAAGAGAAAGCGTTCGGTGACCACGATAAAGTTCTGCAGTGTTTCGGGCTAGAACAGTTTTATAGTCGGTTACCGGAGAACGTGCGATACTGGGTCTTGGATAGGCCAGACGTTTGTACGGTGGCTAAAGCCGCTGAGCTAGCCGAGGAGTTTGTGACGCGTCGGGCTCGCGGAGCTAAGGACGGTCAAAAGGGTGAATTTGGCTCGAAGTTTGAGAGGCCGAAGTTCACGCCCATGAGATTAAAGAGGGACACGCGTAGTGAGGATGCGAGTGAAAGCAGTCCGACCAAACGTAAAGAGACGGCGGCAGCCAAACGCAGAAAGCGGTTCGAGATGAGGCGAGCGCGCGTTTGTTATACGTGCCAGAAGCCGGGTCACTTTTCGGCGCAGTGTCCGGAAACAACACCAAAAGTTGTGTTTTTTTTCAATAGGCAGCACTGACGAGAACATGAAGCTTCTCGAGCCTTACATGCGAGACCTCCTCGTGAACGGGAAAGAGTGCCGAGTGCTTCGCGATTCCGCAGCTACGATGGATGTAGTTCACCCGTCTTACGTAGAACCCCATATGTTCACGGGCGAGTGCGCATGGATCAAGCAAGCCGTGGAAGCTCATAGCGTGTGTCTGCCGGTAGCAAAAGTGCTTATTGAAGGACCTTTCGGAGCGCTTGAGACGGAGGCGGCAGTGTCATCTATGCTGCCCCCCCAGTACCCGTACCTATTTTCAAACAGGTCCGATCACCTCCTGCGCGAGAAGGGGCTTTTGTTTGGTGAAGCTAGTGTTCAGGCCTTAACCAGATCGAAGGTTCGGGAGCTCGCTGCAAAGGCGGTAGTTGCGGGGCCGACGTTATCAAACAACGAAAAAGGGTCAGAGGCGCAGCAAGCTGATATTCCGAGCACGCCCGAACTGAATAAACTTGAGTCTGTAACGTTAAAGGCGCCAGATACTGGAGAGGAAACGCCCGACGCGGGAAAGTTAGAAGAGCTATCTACTGATTTGCTCATCGCGCCTACATCAGACGGACTTGATAGGTTGCTAAAAGTCAGCCGGTCGGCTTTGATAGCCGAGCAAAAAAAGGATGGCAGCCTGGAAAACGTGCGCTGCAATGTCAAAGAAGGTATCGCCAGGAAAACTGCGCGTTTTGTGGAAAGAGGTGGAGTCCTGTACCGGAAGTATCTAGACCGCCGAGGAGTGGAGTTCGATCAGCTGGTCGTGCCTCAATGCTATCGTCAGGATCTGTTGCGCTTGTCACACGGGGGTTCGTGGTCCGGACACCTAGGAGTTAAGAAAACTAAGGACCGTCTCTTGCAAGAGTACTATGGGCCAGGGTGTTTTCGGGACGCAGACCATTTCGTGAGGACATGTGACACTTGTCAGCGGGTGGGCAAACCAGGGGACAAATCGAGGGCGCCGTTGAAATTGGTACCTATCATTACGGAGCCTTTTAGACGGCTCGTTATTGATACTGTGGGACCTCTGCCGGTAACAGCCACGGGGTACAGACACATTTTGACTGTGATCTGCCCAGCGACAAAGTTCCCTGAAGCAGTGCCGCTTAAAGAACTCAGCTCAGTTGAGATAGTTAATGCACTACTGTCCATATTTGCGCGAGTTGGTTTCCCTGCGGAAATCCAATCAGATCAGGGCACAGTGTTTACTAGCGCTTTGACGACAACTTTTCTCGAAAGGTGTGGGGTAAAGCTGTTACACAGCTCAGTGTACCACCCACAGTCGAATTCCGTTGAGAAGCTCCACTCCGTCATGAAGCGCGTGTTGAGAGCGTTGTGTTTTGAACATCGAACTGACTGGGAGCTGTGTCTGCCTGGGGTGATGTTTGCTTTAAGGACCGCGCCGCATGCGGCTACGGGGTTTTCGCCAGCTGAACTGGTGTACGGTCGCTCGCTTCGATCTCCGCTTCGCATGCTTCGAGAATCGTGGGAAGGTAGGGGCGACGACCCAGTCGTGGTGGAGTACGTGCTTAAGCTCCTCGAACGCTTAAGAAGGGCACAGGAGTTGTCAGGTGAAGCAATGACAAAGGCCCAGCAGAGGGCCAAGGTTTATTATGATCGGACAGCCAGGGCCCGTCGTTTTGAGGTTGGCGATGAGGTCATGATATTGCGCACATCGCTAAACAACAAACTTGACGTGCAGTGGGAGGGCCCAGCACGAATTGTTCAGAAACTGTCGGACGTTAACTACGTGGTAAGTCTGCCAGGAAAGCGGAAAGCACAGCAAGTTTACCACTGTAATCTGCTCAAACCTTATAGACAAAGGGAAGCAGTGGTGTGCATGATGGTAAACGTTCCTGAAGAGCTTCCGGTCGAGCTTCCGGGACTAGGCTCAGTGACGAACAGGGAAGACACCGGTCAAGTCATTAGTGACCTTATCAGTAAAGCACCGCTGTCGCCCGAGCAGAAAACCGAACTACACCAGCTATTACAAGAGTTTCAAGGTCTGTTCTCTGAGAGGCCTGGTAGGACTTCTGTACTTACTCATGATATAGAACTTACCTCCACAGAGCCAGTACGATCCAAGGCGTATCGGGTGTCACCCCGCCAGAGCGATATTATGGAGGCTGAGGTAAAGAAAATGCTACAGCTCGGTGTTATTGAGGCAGGTGAGAGTGATTATACCTCCCCTTTGATTTTAGTTGAGGTACCGGGCAAGGAACCTCGTCCTTGCGTCGACTACCGCAGGCTTAATTCCATCACTAAGGATCAAATTTATCCGATCCCTAACATCGAGGAGCGCCTTGAGAAAGTTAGTAGCGCTCAGTTTATTTCCACCCTAGATCTTGTCAGGGGTTATTGGCAGGTTCCACTTACAGAAGAGGCTAGTAGGTATGCGGCGTTCATTTCACCAATGGGAACATTCCGTCCTAAAGTGTTGAGTTTTGGTTTGAAGAACGCGCCATACTGTTTTTCAAGTCTCATGGATAAAGTGTTGCGGGGACAGCAAGAATTCGCTTTACCGTATCTAGACGACGTAGCGATATTCTCCGCATCCTGGTCTGAGCATATGACACACTTGCGGGCAGTGCTAACCCGCCTGCGCGAAGCGGGCTTGACAGTAAAGGCTCCTAAGTGCCAGTTAGCACAGGCCGAGGTTGTCTACCTCGGTCACGTGATTGGTCAGGGTCGTCGCCGCCCCTCTGAAATAAAAGTGGCCGCTGTGCGAGACTTTCCGCAACCGCGCACCAAGACCGATATTCGGTCGTTCTTGGGTGTCGCCGGCTACTATCAGAGGTACATCCCTAGGTACTCTGATATCGCGGCTCCCCTGACGGATGCTCTAAGAAAAACAGAGCCTCAAACAGTCGTCTGGGACGAGACAAAGGAAAGAGCTTTTAGCGCCCTAAAGAGTGCCCTAACAAACCAGCCTGTGCTACGATCGCCAGACTATACAAAAGGGTTCGTTGTTCAGTGCGATGCTAGTGAGCGAGGCATGGGCGTTGTACTGTGCCAACGGGAAAATGGAGAAGTAGAACACCCCGTCCTGTATGCTAGTCGTAAGCTGTCCAGTCGTGAGCAGGCGTATAGCGCCACCGAGAAAGAGTGTGCGTGTCTCGTGTGGGCCGTTCAGAAATTGTCATGCTATCTAGCCGGCTCGAGGTTTATCATTGAGACGGATCACTGCCCTCTCCAATGGCTGCAGACCATCTCTCCCAAAAATGGCCGCCTCCTGCGCTGGAGCCTCGCTTTACAACAATATTCCTTTGAGGTGCGTTACAAAAAGGGGAGTCTCAACGGTAACGCCGATGGCTTAAGTCGAAGCCCCTAACGTAGGAATCAGCCTCAAAATTGTTTGTTACTGATGTTTTTCTTCCTGAGGCAGGATTTTTTTTAACATATTGCTTTTGTTTAGTGCTTCAAAGTGATGATATGCTTTCTAGTGCAATTTTTCAATTTGTGGACGCGTTCTGAGTGATGCTAGACTACTGTAAGGAAATAGGCAGGGGTATAAAAAGGGGAAAGAGCCTGGCAGGGCTTAGTGAGGGTTGTGCCGTGCTTGCTGACTGAGCGGTTGAGTTTCAGCGTAGTTCTAACGCTTGCCGGGAACGAGAACAAAAATGTGAACTCTCCCGAAGTCACTTTGCAGTGTCCCGTGCGAACCTGAACGAGAGAACGAGGCCTTCTCTGTGCGCTGCGCTCAAGAAACGTCGAGGGACGCCCGACTTCGGTTATGAGCATCATCGAGCGACATCCCTCCGGACAGCGGATGCAGTCCCCTGTCCATCGGGATCTCCTTCCCCCGGCGGGGCGGTCTGTTGCGTTTCGCCTGCGACACGTGGTTTTGCCGGCGCGACTGCGGCGGGGCGGCAGACATTTTGGCCCGATCGTCGTCGCCGCAACGCTCATCGGCAGGTGTTTCCAGGCGCGACTGCGGCGATGCGACCGCAAAGGATCACCCTCTCATTCCAGTCATTGTGCCCGAACCAGGCGATGCGAAAGCAGGGATCATCCTCTCATTACAGTCATTGTGCCCGACCGGCAGCGCTACGACAGGGTGCTACGAGATCGTGCTCGACATGGTGCTACGGCAGCGCTACGACAGGGTGCTACGAGATCGTGCTCGACATGGTGCTACGGCAGCGCTACGACAGTGTGCGTCACCATTAGCCCATTGTACATTCACGTGCTCGTCTTTTGAGGGGTTCCTTCTTGCCCTCAACTGCGAGAGTATAAAAACAGCTGCCCCCGGACGCCAAAAAGGAGGGCTCCGATTTCTTCTGTTGAGTAAAGTGCTCTCCCGTCTCTCTACTTCGGTCAAACCTGACCGCCAACTCTTTGCGATGTTAAAATAAACAAGTTGTTTCGTTGTTACCAGTCGACTCATGCTTTGCCGGGACCTTCGGATGCTTCCAGTTGTACCCCAGGCCGCCAGGCCAACGCTACCCTTGGGGCTTGCGACCCAGGTACAACCACGGGCGTCAGCGCCGAGTTCCCAACAACCGATCGTACCAGCGGTGCGATCCAAACATCTGGTTGGCAGCGGTGAGATCGCCTCCGACTTCAAACAACTGTCTGCCAGCGGTGAGATCGCGACAACGGAGGCCAGCAGCGAAGAGATGCAGTTGACTGTATGCTGAGCAGCTCAACGACGATCCGGGAGCAGTGCAACGAGCCCTGTGTGATGACTGGTTGCCTGCAGCGGAACGACTGCGCTGGACTCTTGGCTGCGAGGTTTGGTGAGTGCGGGACTTTCTTCTTCTGAGCTTTGCCAGGCTTTTTGTTAGTGTCAGAAACAGAGCTGGTAATTGTGGTTGTCGTTGCTGCCGGGTTAGTTTGCGGCAAGACAATAGTAAGCAGTAGAGAAAGCAGCATTCAGAGCAGCCATGGATTTGAAGTCGTTGCGCAAACCGAAATTGTTGGAGCTTGCAAGAGAGTTGGGTCTGGATGTCTCAGACAAACTCAGAAAACCAGAACTGCTAAAGGCTATTCTTGAGTTAGAGGCTGAGGATGACGAGCTGTCGGAATGCCTTGAGACCATTGAAGAGAGGGAGACTGCAAAAGAAAAAGAAGAGCGTGAACGTAAAGAACAGAAAGAGCGAGAGCAACAAGAGCGTGACCGTCAACACGCTTTGGAAATGAAGCGTCTTGAGGTAGAGATGGAACGCGCTCGTAATGGAGGTCAGGCACACGGTGCAGGAGAACGCGTATTGTTCAAAATGACTGACCTGATGCGGCCGTTTAAGCTTGGAGAGGACATTGGTTTGTTCCTGGTTAACTTTGAGCGAACGTGCGAGAAGCAGGGGTTCTCTCGGGAAACGTGGCCACAGCGCTTGCTCACTTTGTTACCCGGCGAGGCGGCCGACGTAGTCGCTCGCTTGGATAGAGAGGAGGCAGAGGATTTCGACACAGTGAAATCGAGTCTTCTAAAAAAGTACCGGCTGTCTGCGGAGGCGTTCCGTCGGAAGTTTCGGGAAAATGAGAAAGGCAGAAGTGAGTCATATACAGAGTTTGCGTATAGGCTTATGTCAAACATGCAGGAGTGGCTCAAAGAAGAGAAAGCGTTCGGTGACCACGATAAAGTTCTGCAGTGTTTCGGGCTAGAACAGTTTTATAGTCGGTTACCGGAGAACGTGCGATACTGGGTCTTGGATAGGCCAGACGTTTGTACGGTGGCTAAAGCCGCTGAGCTAGCCGAGGAGTTTGTGACGCGTCGGGCTCGCGGAGCTAAGGACGGTCAAAAGGGTGAATTTGGCTCGAAGTTTGAGAGGCCGAAGTTCACGCCCATGAGATTAAAGAGGGACACGCGTAGTGAGGATGCGAGTGAAAGCAGTCCGACCAAACGTAAAGAGACGGCGGCAGCCAAACGCAGAAAGCGGTTCGAGATGAGGCGAGCGCGCGTTTGTTATACGTGCCAGAAGCCGGGTCACTTTTCGGCGCAGTGTCCGGAAACAACACCAAAAGTTGTGTTTTTTTTCAATAGGCAGCACTGACGAGAACATGAAGCTTCTCGAGCCTTACATGCGAGACCTCCTCGTGAACGGGAAAGAGTGCCGAGTGCTTCGCGATTCCGCAGCTACGATGGATGTAGTTCACCCGTCTTACGTAGAACCCCATATGTTCACGGGCGAGTGCGCATGGATCAAGCAAGCCGTGGAAGCTCATAGCGTGTGTCTGCCGGTAGCAAAAGTGCTTATTGAAGGACCTTTCGGAGCGCTTGAGACGGAGGCGGCAGTGTCATCTATGCTGCCCCCCCAGTACCCGTACCTATTTTCAAACAGGTCCGATCACCTCCTGCGCGAGAAGGGGCTTTTGTTTGGTGAAGCTAGTGTTCAGGCCTTAACCAGATCGAAGGTTCGGGAGCTCGCTGCAAAGGCGGTAGTTGCGGGGCCGACGTTATCAAACAACGAAAAAGGGTCAGAGGCGCAGCAAGCTGATATTCCGAGCACGCCCGAACTGAATAAACTTGAGTCTGTAACGTTAAAGGCGCCAGATACTGGAGAGGAAACGCCCGACGCGGGAAAGTTAGAAGAGCTATCTACTGATTTGCTCATCGCGCCTACATCAGACGGACTTGATAGGTTGCTAAAAGTCAGCCGGTCGGCTTTGATAGCCGAGCAAAAAAAGGATGGCAGCCTGGAAAACGTGCGCTGCAATGTCAAAGAAGGTATCGCCAGGAAAACTGCGCGTTTTGTGGAAAGAGGTGGAGTCCTGTACCGGAAGTATCTAGACCGCCGAGGAGTGGAGTTCGATCAGCTGGTCGTGCCTCAATGCTATCGTCAGGATCTGTTGCGCTTGTCACACGGGGGTTCGTGGTCCGGACACCTAGGAGTTAAGAAAACTAAGGACCGTCTCTTGCAAGAGTACTATGGGCCAGGGTGTTTTCGGGACGCAGACCATTTCGTGAGGACATGTGACACTTGTCAGCGGGTGGGCAAACCAGGGGACAAATCGAGGGCGCCGTTGAAATTGGTACCTATCATTACGGAGCCTTTTAGACGGCTCGTTATTGATACTGTGGGACCTCTGCCGGTAACAGCCACGGGGTACAGACACATTTTGACTGTGATCTGCCCAGCGACAAAGTTCCCTGAAGCAGTGCCGCTTAAAGAACTCAGCTCAGTTGAGATAGTTAATGCACTACTGTCCATATTTGCGCGAGTTGGTTTCCCTGCGGAAATCCAATCAGATCAGGGCACAGTGTTTACTAGCGCTTTGACGACAACTTTTCTCGAAAGGTGTGGGGTAAAGCTGTTACACAGCTCAGTGTACCACCCACAGTCGAATTCCGTTGAGAAGCTCCACTCCGTCATGAAGCGCGTGTTGAGAGCGTTGTGTTTTGAACATCGAACTGACTGGGAGCTGTGTCTGCCTGGGGTGATGTTTGCTTTAAGGACCGCGCCGCATGCGGCTACGGGGTTTTCGCCAGCTGAACTGGTGTACGGTCGCTCGCTTCGATCTCCGCTTCGCATGCTTCGAGAATCGTGGGAAGGTAGGGGCGACGACCCAGTCGTGGTGGAGTACGTGCTTAAGCTCCTCGAACGCTTAAGAAGGGCACAGGAGTTGTCAGGTGAAGCAATGACAAAGGCCCAGCAGAGGGCCAAGGTTTATTATGATCGGACAGCCAGGGCCCGTCGTTTTGAGGTTGGCGATGAGGTCATGATATTGCGCACATCGCTAAACAACAAACTTGACGTGCAGTGGGAGGGCCCAGCACGAATTGTTCAGAAACTGTCGGACGTTAACTACGTGGTAAGTCTGCCAGGAAAGCGGAAAGCACAGCAAGTTTACCACTGTAATCTGCTCAAACCTTATAGACAAAGGGAAGCAGTGGTGTGCATGATGGTAAACGTTCCTGAAGAGCTTCCGGTCGAGCTTCCGGGACTAGGCTCAGTGACGAACAGGGAAGACACCGGTCAAGTCATTAGTGACCTTATCAGTAAAGCACCGCTGTCGCCCGAGCAGAAAACCGAACTACACCAGCTATTACAAGAGTTTCAAGGTCTGTTCTCTGAGAGGCCTGGTAGGACTTCTGTACTTACTCATGATATAGAACTTACCTCCACAGAGCCAGTACGATCCAAGGCGTATCGGGTGTCACCCCGCCAGAGCGATATTATGGAGGCTGAGGTAAAGAAAATGCTACAGCTCGGTGTTATTGAGGCAGGTGAGAGTGATTATACCTCCCCTTTGATTTTAGTTGAGGTACCGGGCAAGGAACCTCGTCCTTGCGTCGACTACCGCAGGCTTAATTCCATCACTAAGGATCAAATTTATCCGATCCCTAACATCGAGGAGCGCCTTGAGAAAGTTAGTAGCGCTCAGTTTATTTCCACCCTAGATCTTGTCAGGGGTTATTGGCAGGTTCCACTTACAGAAGAGGCTAGTAGGTATGCGGCGTTCATTTCACCAATGGGAACATTCCGTCCTAAAGTGTTGAGTTTTGGTTTGAAGAACGCGCCATACTGTTTTTCAAGTCTCATGGATAAAGTGTTGCGGGGACAGCAAGAATTCGCTTTACCGTATCTAGACGACGTAGCGATATTCTCCGCATCCTGGTCTGAGCATATGACACACTTGCGGGCAGTGCTAACCCGCCTGCGCGAAGCGGGCTTGACAGTAAAGGCTCCTAAGTGCCAGTTAGCACAGGCCGAGGTTGTCTACCTCGGTCACGTGATTGGTCAGGGTCGTCGCCGCCCCTCTGAAATAAAAGTGGCCGCTGTGCGAGACTTTCCGCAACCGCGCACCAAGACCGATATTCGGTCGTTCTTGGGTGTCGCCGGCTACTATCAGAGGTACATCCCTAGGTACTCTGATATCGCGGCTCCCCTGACGGATGCTCTAAGAAAAACAGAGCCTCAAACAGTCGTCTGGGACGAGACAAAGGAAAGAGCTTTTAGCGCCCTAAAGAGTGCCCTAACAAACCAGCCTGTGCTACGATCGCCAGACTATACAAAAGGGTTCGTTGTTCAGTGCGATGCTAGTGAGCGAGGCATGGGCGTTGTACTGTGCCAACGGGAAAATGGAGAAGTAGAACACCCCGTCCTGTATGCTAGTCGTAAGCTGTCCAGTCGTGAGCAGGCGTATAGCGCCACCGAGAAAGAGTGTGCGTGTCTCGTGTGGGCCGTTCAGAAATTGTCATGCTATCTAGCCGGCTCGAGGTTTATCATTGAGACGGATCACTGCCCTCTCCAATGGCTGCAGACCATCTCTCCCAAAAATGGCCGCCTCCTGCGCTGGAGCCTCGCTTTACAACAATATTCCTTTGAGGTGCGTTACAAAAAGGGGAGTCTCAACGGTAACGCCGATGGCTTAAGTCGAAGCCCCTAACGTAGGAATCAGCCTCAAAATTGTTTGTTACTGATGTTTTTCTTCCTGAGGCAGGATTTTTTTTAACATATTGCTTTTGTTTAGTGCTTCAAAGTGATGATATGCTTTCTAGTGCAATTTTTCAATTTGTGGACGCGTTCTGAGTGATGCTAGACTACTGTAAGGAAATAGGCAGGGGTATAAAAAGGGGAAAGAGCCTGGCAGGGCTTAGTGAGGGTTGTGCCGTGCTTGCTGACTGAGCGGTTGAGTTTCAGCGTAGTTCTAACGCTTGCCGGGAACGAGAACAAAAATGTGAACTCTCCCGAAGTCACTTTGCAGTGTCCCGTGCGAACCTGAACGAGAGAACGAGGCCTTCTCTGTGCGCTGCGCTCAAGAAACGTCGTGGGACGCCCGACTTCGGTTATGAGCATCATCGAGCGACATCCCTCCGGACAGCGGATGCAGTCCCCTGTCCATCGGGATCTCCTTCCCCCGGCGGGGCGGTCTGTTGCGTTTCGCCTGCGACACGTGGTTTTGCCGGCGCGACTGCGGCGGGGCGGCAGACATTTTGGCCCGATCGTCGTCGCCGCAACGCTCATCGGCAGGTGTTTCCAGGCGCGACTGCGGCGATGCGACCGCAAAGGATCACCCTCTCATTCCAGTCATTGTGCCCGAACCAGGCGATGCGAAAGCAGGGATCATCCTCTCATTACAGTCATTGTGCCCGACCGGCAGCGCTACGACAGGGTGCTACGAGATCGTGCTCGACATGGTGCTACGGCAGCGCTACGACAGGGTGCTACGAGATCGTGCTCGACATGGTGCTACGGCAGCGCTACGACAGTGTGCGTCACCATTAGCCCATTGTACATTCACGTGCTCGTCTTTTGAGGGGTTCCTTCTTGCCCTCAACTGCGAGAGTATAAAAACAGCTGCCCCCGGACGCCAAAAAGGAGGGCTCCGATTTCTTCTGTTGAGTAAAGTGCTCTCCCGTCTCTCTACTTCGGTCAAACCTGACCGCCAACTCTTTGCGATGTTAAAATAAACAAGTTGTTTCGTTGTTACCAGTCGACTCATGCTTTGCCGGGACCTTCGGATGCTTCCAGTTGTACCCCAGGCCGCCAGGCCAACGCTACCCTTGGGGCTTGCGACCCAGGTACAACCACGGGCGTCAGCGCCGAGTTCCCAACAACCGATCGTACCAGCGGTGCGATCCAAACATCTGGTTGGCAGCGGTGAGATCGCCTCCGACTTCAAACAACTGTCTGCCAGCGGTGAGATCGCGACAACGGAGGCCAGCAGCGAAGAGATGCAGTTGACTGTATGCTGAGCAGCTCAACGACGATCCGGGAGCAGTGCAACGAGCCCTGTGTGATGACTGGTTGCCTGCAGCGGAACGACTGCGCTGGACTCTTGGCTGCGAGGTTTGGTGAGTGCGGGACTTTCTTCTTCTGAGCTTTGCCAGGCTTTTTGTTAGTGTCAGAAACAGAGCTGGTAATTGTGGTTGTCGTTGCTGCCGGGTTAGTTTGCGGCAAGACAATAGTAAGCAGTAGAGAAAGCAGCATTCAGAGCAGCCATGGATTTGAAGTCGTTGCGCAAACCGAAATTGTTGGAGCTTGCAAGAGAGTTGGGTCTGGATGTCTCAGACAAACTCAGAAAACCAGAACTGCTAAAGGCTATTCTTGAGTTAGAGGCTGAGGATGACGAGCTGTCGGAATGCCTTGAGACCATTGAAGAGAGGGAGACTGCAAAAGAAAAAGAAGAGCGTGAACGTAAAGAACAGAAAGAGCGAGAGCAACAAGAGCGTGACCGTCAACACGCTTTGGAAATGAAGCGTCTTGAGGTAGAGATGGAACGCGCTCGTAATGGAAGTCAGGCACACGGTGCAGGAGAACGCGTATTGTTCAAAATGACTGACCTGATGCGGCCGTTTAAGCTTGGAGAGGACATTGGTTTGTTCCTGGTTAACTTTGAGCGAACGTGCGAGAAGCAGGGGTTCTCTCGGGAAACGTGGCCACAGCGCTTGCTCACTTTGTTACCCGGCGAGGCGGCCGACGTAGTCGCTCGCTTGGATAGAGAGGAGGCAGAGGATTTCGACACAGTGAAATCGAGTCTTCTAAAAAAGTACCGGCTGTCTGCGGAGGCGTTCCGTCGGAAGTTTCGGGAAAATGAGAAAGGCAGAAGTGAGTCATATACAGAGTTTGCGTATAGGCTTATGTCAAACATGCAGGAGTGGCTCAAAGAAGAGAAAGCGTTCGGTGACCACGATAAAGTTCTGCAGTGTTTCGGGCTAGAACAGTTTTATAGTCGGTTACCGGAGAACGTGCGATACTGGGTCTTGGATAGGCCAGACGTTTGTACGGTGGCTAAAGCCGCTGAGCTAGCCGAGGAGTTTGTGACGCGTCGGGCTCGCGGAGCTAAGGACGGTCAAAAGGGTGAATTTGGCTCGAAGTTTGAGAGGCCGAAGTTCACGCCCATGAGATTAAAGAGGGACACGCGTAGTGAGGATGCGAGTGAAAGCAGTCCGACCAAACGTAAAGAGACGGCGGCAGCCAAACGCAGAAAGCGGTTCGAGATGAGGCGAGCGCGCGTTTGTTATACGTGCCAGAAGCCGGGTCACTTTTCGGCGCAGTGTCCGGAAACAACACCAAAAGTTGTGTTTTTTTCAATAGGCAGCACTGACGAGAACATGAAGCTTCTCGAGCCTTACATGCGAGACCTCCTCGTGAACGGGAAAGAGTGCCGAGTGCTTCGCGATTCCGCAGCTACGATGGATGTAGTTCACCCGTCTTACGTAGAACCCCATATGTTCACGGGCGAGTGCGCATGGATCAAGCAAGCCGTGGAAGCTCATAGCGTGTGTCTGCCGGTAGCAAAAGTGCTTATTGAAGGACCTTTCGGAGCGCTTGAGACGGAGGCGGCAGTGTCATCTATGCTGCCCCCCCAGTA
The DNA here is from genome assembly GCF_050947875.1 of Dermacentor variabilis. Classification (NCBI taxonomy): domain Eukaryota; kingdom Metazoa; phylum Arthropoda; class Arachnida; order Ixodida; family Ixodidae; genus Dermacentor; species Dermacentor variabilis. The sequence goes on from NC_134577.1 coordinate 34,089,195, forward strand.
CCCGTACCTATTTTCAAACAGGTCCGATCACCTCCTGCGCGAGAAGGGGCTTTTGTTTGGTGAAGCTAGTGTTCAGGCCTTAACCAGATCGAAGGTTCGGGAGCTCGCTGCAAAGGCGGTAGTTGCGGGGCCGACGTTATCAAACAACGAAAAAGGGTCAGAGGCGCAGCAAGCTGATATTCCGAGCACGCCCGAACTGAATAAACTTGAGTCTGTAACGTTAAAGGCGCCAGATACTGGAGAGGAAACGCCCGACGCGGGAAAGTTAGAAGAGCTATCTACTGATTTGCTCATCGCGCCTACATCAGACGGACTTGATAGGTTGCTAAAAGTCAGCCGGTCGGCTTTGATAGCCGAGCAAAAAAAGGATGGCAGCCTGGAAAACGTGCGCTGCAATGTCAAAGAAGGTATCGCCAGGAAAACTGCGCGTTTTGTGGAAAGAGGTGGAGTCCTGTACCGGAAGTATCTAGACCGCCGAGGAGTGGAGTTCGATCAGCTGGTCGTGCCTCAATGCTATCGTCAGGATCTGTTGCGCTTGTCACACGGGGGTTCGTGGTCCGGACACCTAGGAGTTAAGAAAACTAAGGACCGTCTCTTGCAAGAGTACTATGGGCCAGGGTGTTTTCGGGACGCAGACCATTTCGTGAGGACATGTGACACTTGTCAGCGGGTGGGCAAACCAGGGGACAAATCGAGGGCGCCGTTGAAATTGGTACCTATCATTACGGAGCCTTTTAGACGGCTCGTTATTGATACTGTGGGACCTCTGCCGGTAACAGCCACGGGGTACAGACACATTTTGACTGTGATCTGCCCAGCGACAAAGTTCCCTGAAGCAGTGCCGCTTAAAGAACTCAGCTCAGTTGAGATAGTTAATGCACTACTGTCCATATTTGCGCGAGTTGGTTTCCCTGCGGAAATCCAATCAGATCAGGGCACAGTGTTTACTAGCGCTTTGACGACAACTTTTCTCGAAAGGTGTGGGGTAAAGCTGTTACACAGCTCAGTGTACCACCCACAGTCGAATTCCGTTGAGAAGCTCCACTCCGTCATGAAGCGCGTGTTGAGAGCGTTGTGTTTTGAACATCGAACTGACTGGGAGCTGTGTCTGCCTGGGGTGATGTTTGCTTTAAGGACCGCGCCGCATGCGGCTACGGGGTTTTCGCCAGCTGAACTGGTGTACGGTCGCTCGCTTCGATCTCCGCTTCGCATGCTTCGAGAATCGTGGGAAGGTAGGGGCGACGACCCAGTCGTGGTGGAGTACGTGCTTAAGCTCCTCGAACGCTTAAGAAGGGCACAGGAGTTGTCAGGTGAAGCAATGACAAAGGCCCAGCAGAGGGCCAAGGTTTATTATGATCGGACAGCCAGGGCCCGTCGTTTTGAGGTTGGCGATGAGGTCATGATATTGCGCACATCGCTAAACAACAAACTTGACGTGCAGTGGGAGGGCCCAGCACGAATTGTTCAGAAACTGTCGGACGTTAACTACGTGGTAAGTCTGCCAGGAAAGCGGAAAGCACAGCAAGTTTACCACTGTAATCTGCTCAAACCTTATAGACAAAGGGAAGCAGTGGTGTGCATGATGGTAAACGTTCCTGAAGAGCTTCCGGTCGAGCTTCCGGGACTAGGCTCAGTGACGAACAGGGAAGACACCGGTCAAGTCATTAGTGACCTTATCAGTAAAGCACCGCTGTCGCCCGAGCAGAAAACCGAACTACACCAGCTATTACAAGAGTTTCAAGGTCTGTTCTCTGAGAGGCCTGGTAGGACTTCTGTACTTACTCATGATATAGAACTTACCTCCACAGAGCCAGTACGATCCAAGGCGTATCGGGTGTCACCCCGCCAGAGCGATATTATGGAGGCTGAGGTAAAGAAAATGCTACAGCTCGGTGTTATTGAGGCAGGTGAGAGTGATTATACCTCCCCTTTGATTTTAGTTGAGGTACCGGGCAAGGAACCTCGTCCTTGCGTCGACTACCGCAGGCTTAATTCCATCACTAAGGATCAAATTTATCCGATCCCTAACATCGAGGAGCGCCTTGAGAAAGTTAGTAGCGCTCAGTTTATTTCCACCCTAGATCTTGTCAGGGGTTATTGGCAGGTTCCACTTACAGAAGAGGCTAGTAGGTATGCGGCGTTCATTTCACCAATGGGAACATTCCGTCCTAAAGTGTTGAGTTTTGGTTTGAAGAACGCGCCATACTGTTTTTCAAGTCTCATGGATAAAGTGTTGCGGGGACAGCAAGAATTCGCTTTACCGTATCTAGACGACGTAGCGATATTCTCCGCATCCTGGTCTGAGCATATGACACACTTGCGGGCAGTGCTAACCCGCCTGCGCGAAGCGGGCTTGACAGTAAAGGCTCCTAAGTGCCAGTTAGCACAGGCCGAGGTTGTCTACCTCGGTCACGTGATTGGTCAGGGTCGTCGCCGCCCCTCTGAAATAAAAGTGGCCGCTGTGCGAGACTTTCCGCAACCGCGCACCAAGACCGATATTCGGTCGTTCTTGGGTGTCGCCGGCTACTATCAGAGGTACATCCCTAGGTACTCTGATATCGCGGCTCCCCTGACGGATGCTCTAAGAAAAACAGAGCCTCAAACAGTCGTCTGGGACGAGACAAAGGAAAGAGCTTTTAGCGCCCTAAAGAGTGCCCTAACAAACCAGCCTGTGCTACGATCGCCAGACTATACAAAAGGGTTCGTTGTTCAGTGCGATGCTAGTGAGCGAGGCATGGGCGTTGTACTGTGCCAACGGGAAAATGGAGAAGTAGAACACCCCGTCCTGTATGCTAGTCGTAAGCTGTCCAGTCGTGAGCAGGCGTATAGCGCCACCGAGAAAGAGTGTGCGTGTCTCGTGTGGGCCGTTCAGAAATTGTCATGCTATCTAGCCGGCTCGAGGTTTATCATTGAGACGGATCACTGCCCTCTCCAATGGCTGCAGACCATCTCTCCCAAAAATGGCCGCCTCCTGCGCTGGAGCCTCGCTTTACAACAATATTCCTTTGAGGTGCGTTACAAAAAGGGGAGTCTCAACGGTAACGCCGATGGCTTAAGTCGAAGCCCCTAACGTAGGAATCAGCCTCAAAATTGTTTGTTACTGATGTTTTTCTTCCTGAGGCAGGATTTTTTTTAACATATTGCTTTTGTTTAGTGCTTCAAAGTGATGATATGCTTTCTAGTGCAATTTTTCAATTTGTGGACGCGTTCTGAGTGATGCTAGACTACTGTAAGGAAATAGGCAGGGGTATAAAAAGGGGAAAGAGCCTGGCAGGGCTTAGTGAGGGTTGTGCCGTGCTTGCTGACTGAGCGGTTGAGTTTCAGCGTAGTTCTAACGCTTGCCGGGAACGAGAACAAAAATGTGAACTCTCCCGAAGTCACTTTGCAGTGTCCCGTGCGAACCTGAACGAGAGAACGAGGCCTTCTCTGTGCGCTGCGCTCAAGAAACGTCGTGGGACGCCCGACTTCGGTTATGAGCATCATCGAGCGACATCCCTCCGGACAGCGGATGCAGTCCCCTGTCCATCGGGATCTCCTTCCCCCGGCGGGGCGGTCTGTTGCGTTTCGCCTGCGACACGTGGTTTTGCCGGCGCGACTGCGGCGGGGCGGCAGACATTTTGGCCCGATCGTCGTCGCCGCAACGCTCATCGGCAGGTGTTTCCAGGCGCGACTGCGGCGATGCGACCGCAAAGGATCACCCTCTCATTCCAGTCATTGTGCCCGAACCAGGCGATGCGAAAGCAGGGATCATCCTCTCATTACAGTCATTGTGCCCGACCGGCAGCGCTACGACAGGGTGCTACGAGATCGTGCTCGACATGGTGCTACGGCAGCGCTACGACAGGGTGCTACGAGATCGTGCTCGACATGGTGCTACGGCAGCGCTACGACAGTGTGCGTCACCATTAGCCCATTGTACATTCACGTGCTCGTCTTTTGAGGGGTTCCTTCTTGCCCTCAACTGCGAGAGTATAAAAACAGCTGCCCCCGGACGCCAAAAAGGAGGGCTCCGATTTCTTCTGTTGAGTAAAGTGCTCTCCCGTCTCTCTACTTCGGTCAAACCTGACCGCCAACTCTTTGCGATGTTAAAATAAACAAGTTGTTTCGTTGTTACCAGTCGACTCATGCTTTGCCGGGACCTTCGGATGCTTCCAGTTGTACCCCAGGCCGCCAGGCCAACGCTACCCTTGGGGCTTGCGACCCAGGTACAACCACGGGCGTCAGCGCCGAGTTCCCAACAACCGATCGTACCAGCGGTGCGATCCAAACAGTGTGTGGTCGTTCGCTGCTGTTCCAATAAGCAAAGTTATTTTCGGATATCCGAGAGAGCAATGCCGTGTAGCATAATTTGTCGATTTTGTGCCGGATATAATTATGGCTCTCCCTGATATTTCACAAATGTCCGTGCGTCGCATCACGCTTAGGTTAGCCCCCCTAACCCCCCGCTCTATTCTTTCGGGAGCCTGCTGTGCCCAATGTACGTAACCTGCCTCAAGTGCGCCGCATTCATGTTTTTTTTTTTGTGTGTGTGGTTCATGAGAAAATCGTTTTCTTGCCAAAAACACCAGTGGGCACTTTCTTTTTCAATTTTGGGCTACTTCTATCGTTCAGATGCAGGTAATATAAAAATGTCTCTTCGTTTTAAAAATTAGGAGCATAAAGGATTGAGCACTCTTTTTTTCTACAGCGCTAATAGAATGAAATAGTTAATTTTTTATTGATATACCAAATATTCACATTATGTAACCTGTCTGCAACATCGTCACTTTTTTCTTCTTTCCCTTCCCAGCCTGGAGACGCCTATAGGGTTGGCAGCATGTAACAAATGAATGTCCTATCCCCGAGGCAGTTATTCCTTACCTCCTCACTGACCCTACCCACTCGCTCACTTCCACTAAGCTGAAAAAAAAAAAAAAAAGGACACGCACAGGAAAGCTTTAGATCCGGTTCTGTCCTCTTCCATGTATGTTTATTTTTATTTTTTTGCTATCCTAGCGTAATTTCAAAAAGTTTCCACGTATGAAGCAGGTGTATATAAGGTAGCTGTTGGGAATTGGAATGTCGTCGGGGGGGGGGGGGGAGTGTATTGCGTCCAACGAGTTACCAACATGTGCCGAGCAAGTTTTCAACGCATTCCATCAGGTTCGGATAACTTATTTCAGACGCGTCGTCGGCGCAATGCTTTGCGATCGAGAGCAATACACCTATACACATCTGTGCCGAAACGGCGTGTCACCCACTTCAAGGAGCGCGATCGCGTCAGCGGAAGGCTTTGCTCCTCCCAATCTAGAAACCATTTATGCGCCGTTATCGTAATAGTTAAGTTCGCACTCTACGCTTTCGCTGCGCCTTTCATCGCAGCAGACGGCGTCGCCAGACGAGACGCGTTGCAGACGATTTTGCTTCTGCGGCGGTCGTGGTCGTCGTCTGCACGGAATATATCCGTATACTGTTTCCGGAATTGTAGTTTCACGGGAAGCATGTTATGGCAACGCATACACAGCTGTATACGGGGGCGTTAATTGCAGTTTGCGTCCGCAACTTTCGCAAACTTAGTTCCGCTGTTAGCTCGGAGAAACTAAAGCCAGTTATGCACTTAGCAGGTAAAGCCGTTATTAGGCAAGCCTACCAGACGGGCCGTAACATTATCATCGCACTTTTCTTAGACTGTATACCGCGACCTAATCAGTGAGAGTAGCCTAGATCTTGCCGCACGACACTGTTAGTCCAATCTTTTCTACAGAAGAAAGTTCTGTGTAGTTTATTAAATCAAATCGCGTAGAAAAATCTGGTTAACTTTACGTAATCCCTGACGCTGCAAGCTCAGATTATCATTATTATTATTTTTTTGTGTGGCTTGTTCAGCGTGAGGCCGATATTGTTCTATGTAACGGCCGTAAGGCAAGGGAACATGACACAAGCAAAAAATAATAATAAAATAAATCGCTACGAAGTTGACTCCGAACGACTGGTTGAGATTATGCCTCGCGGGCGTTGTGTGGGGGGCGCGCCCGTTAGGACTCTTCGCGATACCCTCTTTAAGTAAACTTAGTGCAAACTCGTTTGTGCCGTTGCTTAATGCCAGTAAGAGTAAGGTAATAAATAGATCGCGTCAGTTATTGCCTTAGATTGTCTTCGGTTATCGTCTGTTGGGCCATATATATTGTCCTCTTTTTTTTTCTAAAACTCCCTATTGTACGAAACACTACGCATCGTCTTATCCTGACCGCGAGCGCAGCAGGGATTTGCGCGTAACGCGCTCGCCTGGCTTCCGGAGTTCTCGAGCGCGCAAACCGTGACGACCGTGTTTTCGTTTGTGAAAGTTTTTGCCTCGGTGCCAAAAAGAATAAATAAGGCGGCCAGACGCTCCAACGAGGAAACGAAGCCTCCTGCAGCGGCATAGAGTCCGGAAAAGGAGGCCGGGGCGGCAAGCCTCGTAGTTTCGTACGCGCGCAAGAAGTTACTTAACTTCAGCCGAGGAGAGCTTGGGGGGGACAGGGGGGGGGGGCTCTGGCTGCTTGGGTTTCTATTTCGAACCCCGACTCGATCCCTCTTAGCGACGAGCTACTCGTTGCCACTTTGCTCGTTGCCGAGTTTTGAACGTGCCGCTTATATACTGACACGTGCGGAGCGCGGGCGCCATATTTCTTAACCGTCGCACTGAGTTCGGTGCAGACGATACGTTTCGGGTTTAGAAGGTACGTGAGATAAAAAAAAAAGAAAAAACATTTGAACAAGCGAGCAAAAAAGTTTCGAAGACGAAGCGAACATTCAAAGAGGTGTCGAAAAACAGCTCGCCGGGCCTCTCTCAAGACGTGGTGCGCGCTTTGGGCACGAGGAAGGCAAGGGCACCGTGTTCATTTTTAATCTATTTTGTTTCTTCCTGGTTCCCGACCTTGGAAAGTGCAACTTCTGGATTTCCACTCTTCGTCTGCTACCAGTGACGTCATTTCTTTTTGTCAATCCCGGCCAAAAGTCACGCTCGTCCTTCCCCGAGTCATCCGATGAACACCTTAGCTGCTTGAAAGGTTCATGCCTTCACTCACTTTTTTTTTGTCTTTGTATATGAATTTTCTTATGTAGAAATGTGTGAGAGATCTAGCAGGACTCGCTAGAAAATATCACGGCAATATGAACGAGAGTGACAGTTGTGTGTCGAACAGACGTGTGCAGGCGATAATTTTTGCACAAGCAGACGACGTAGCGTGCTCGTGCTACAAGTTGCGAGGAGTCTTCTGCGTTCTTGAGTTTTGTTGTACGTGCTTTTTTTTTTCTTTTTACCTCGTCATCGTACGCGAATATATGGGTCAGTGCGCGCGCCGCGGTGAAACTCGGAGCTCGTTATTTATGATGAAATATTGTGCGACCCCGTGACCTTGCAACGCGTTTTACAAGGTAGAATGCGCGCATAGCAGATGACCTCGACGGAGCGACAGCTAACGAGCGATGCACGCAGACCGGCGAAGAGGCGTTCGCTTCCTGCTATAGAGCGGCGTGGACCTGTATACATTTTACTTGCTTCCTCCCTGTACAACGACGCGTACCAACTTCGGTGGATTAGCCAAGAAGCTCGCGGTTTATTGGCAGGAGGAGAGGTAGTTTTCCGCTAAACCATGTTTTCTTCGTCCCTCGTGTATTGTTTAGGCTACATATTACGCAATATTCACCTCGTTCTTTCATTGCGATGAGCTGTCTCGGCCTAGTTCAGGCGTTTTGAGGCTATTTATCTACCTTTCTAGCCAGATATATAGACAGATAGGTGCGCCATTGGGTTGGCGTAAAAGGCGTGATGACGATGGCTTGACGAGAGGGAGATCACGAAGGCGGAATGAAGACGATGCAAGGACAACTATGGTATCACGACCTCTTAATTACGCCAGGTGGTACGCCCCTTGCGGTGACCCAGGGTCCCAAGTTTTTTACCAGCTTAAGCCACAGCAAGATGTGCTCGAGGTCGCGGTACCGTTTACCTCCATCGTCGTCATTCCACCATCTTGATCTACCTCTCGTCGTGCCATCGCCGTCGCGCCTTCCACGCCGACACAGTGGCCCAAGTTTTCTTGGGCATTACCGTCGATGGCCCATCGTGAAATGTGATCTGCTGCAATTCTTTTTCTTTTTTATGAACCTCGCGAGCAAGCGCGTGTGTGGAGAACATTCAAAACGACAAAGCTGTCGCGAACTTTGGGAAGGTCAGAATTTGCGTTAAGAACGAAGCGTCCTTTAATGCGAAGCGTTATTGGTATCGATCTTAGGGGGTTTTGTCGTGTGTCAGACCGTCTGGGGTGGTTTGATTTTGGTTTACGAGGTAACACCAGCAAGCGCAACGTGTTCGGCGTAGTAAAACAGTTAATCGCCACATTAAACATGTGCGTATGTTGCCAACTTATGTGAATTTCTGAAGGACACATTTTTCTTAAATAAAAGGGAGGCTCGATATACGGTGCCTCTGCGCCGTGCGTCACTGCGAGGTCACTGATTTCAAAGTTCTCTTTCTTCATTGCGTTTGGGTCGTTCTGCCGCAAGAAAAGTTATAAAAAACCATGGGATTAAGCTCCGTCTTTAAGAGTAGAAATGGATAGCGTATTAAGGGGTCTCGGACTGCTTCTCTTGTTCTCGTTTCCCGCCACTAAGTCAAAGACCACAAAAGCATTCACTGCGACCCCCTCTAGCACGCTGGAACCAACTAGCCTTCGTAGCCGTTTCGCATACCGAAAGTCATGGGTTGAACCTCGCTGAGAAATTCGGCGTCAATGCCAACATTCGTTGACCTGTTAACGAGTTTTAATGATTATTTACTTCCGTAGCGAGGTTTCGCTCACAACCAACGTGTGAGGAAGCTTAAGCGCCCTCCGAATTCTTTTTTTTTTTTTTGCGCTTTAATTCAAGTATGGGGGGGGGGGGTGTATATTGGAGGACGCTGAAGCTTCGCCTTTAAGAGTGGAACGCGACAGCATTCAAATATCCCTGACTGCTTCTCGGGCTTCCGGGAAACTGCAGCTTATGCGTAACCTTAATGGTTATCTGGAAACGCGCTGGCGGTTAACGCTATGCACGAAGGCGAGATTTCTCGTTGAAACGCGGCCTCCTGCGTAGGTCGACCTTATGTTATTGTTTCGCACTTTTGATATTTCATTCTGAGAAGATTTAGCCTAAAGTGCATGCGCTGTCGGTGTTTTGTTTCACGACATTTGTTTGTGGGCTGCCATTCTCAAAGTTCACGAGGAATAACTTTGTACAGAACGTCAGACAAGGTATGAGCAACTTTTGTGATATGGGAACAGCTTTAGTGCCGTACAGAATATGCGTGATTCGGGGCTGATTTTCTCGGTCGCGATCGCCGACGCCTACGTTGACACCGGATTTTCAGCGACAAGGGGCCCTTTAGAGGAAACTTTAGCTCGGGTGCTCCTGTCTAAGTACATGTAAAAGGAGAATTCGTTTTTCTCGGCAACCACTGCACCAAATTTGACGATGTTTGTTGCATTTAAAAGAGAAACTTAAAATCTAGTGACTGTTCGTTTGAAATTCTTGATTTAGATCGTGAATGTTTTTTTTTTAATTTGCAAAAATCAAAAATTTTCAGAAAGCGAGACTATCAAGTTTACCAGTGTATAATTGGGCAAGGACAAATAATACTACAATTCTGTGAATGGGATCTGATAGCACATCTAAAGCGGACAAAATCGATGTGTTACACATGAATCCAAAAAAAAAATTAGCAATATGTAAATACAGCTTTTCCAGAAGCCTCGTACACAACGTAGCCAATTCACGTAAGGTATACATCATATTTGTCCGCTTTGAATGATCTAATGTATGCCGCTTACAGAACCGCGATATCTGCTTTTTATGCAGACATGAATTTGTAAAGTTCATGCGCTTATATTTTTTTTCGCATTTTTGAAAATTCTTTTCACAAAAGTCGGGCCCTCAATCGAAATTCCTGTTCCAACAGTCACTAGAATTCAACTTTCTGCTCAGTTGCAACAAATTTCATTAAAGTCGGTCCAGTGGTAATATTAGAAAAGCGTTTTTGCGTTTTACATGTATTTGAATAGGCCGCGTCTGAGTTGGGCCCGAGCTAAAGCTTCCTCTTAACTACTAAGGCCCAGGAAAGCGCAGAGGAGATATGGAAAAATGAAAACGGACAACGAAAAAAAAAAAAAAAAGACAGCGCGATGGCCTGAGCGGCGCTGGCGCACACTCCCAGGGTTACACATACGTAAATGCCCAAGAATGTGGACGTGGGAACAGTTGCCGCCGTGGCACACGTGATAGTCATACACACGCGTCACACGGGTGGGTGGGTGGGTGGGTGGATGGATGGATGGATGGATGTTGCGAGCGTCCCCTTTGAAACGGGGCGGTGGGTTCGCCACCAAGCTCTTGCTATTATACTGCCTAATGTCCTACCTAGGTTAAGCAATAAAAAAAAAAAAGCTCCCGCAACCAAATTTTCTGATCCACTATTGCGAACTTTGTTTTTGTACGTCTCTGCTTTTTTGTCGTTTTTTGGCGGACGTTGCAGGTTCGGCGCCCTCCGGCGGCAAACGCAAATTCTTTTTTTTCGTTCATTTTCGTTTCCCCTTAATTTATCGTCGCTGCAGCACTGTGATTAAAAACTACAAATCACTTCCGCTATGCTTTCCTTGGCTTCGTACGGTTGTGATTAACGAAAAGAAAAAAGAGAAAGAGACGCGACCCTCTGCGTCCTTTCTCGTTCACCAGGAGAGATATCGCACTGGATATGAGGCTGCCGCGCTCTCGGCCACGCACCCGCTGAGAAGCTTTCATACCGAGCCGGGAAATCCTTTGGGCGTGACCTTTTCGTGTATCGCGCCAAAGGGGCCTTTGGGCGCTAAAGAGACAGTTCGTAAAGAGCTTCGCGCCTAGGGTTGAGCCTGTAATACCCGAAGCTATGTGCGAGGGCGTCCTCGCTCCAGGCGGAAGTGGAAAGAGGCCGCCTATGTAGGTGTATACCGCCTATCCGGACGTGTTACGACCCCCGTAAGCGATTGAATTGGCTTGAACATATGTAGTAAGGAAGAATATTAAGTATCAGTGAATTACGCTTCTGGAAGCAGCAGACTGGTCAGGTTTACCCTGAGAAGAGGCCTATACTAAGCCGCGTTCAATGTTATAGGCCAAGAGAGGGCGACCGACCCCCGTGCTTGTGCTTTTGCGCTAAACAAACAAGCAAAAAAAAAAGATTATGCGCGTGCGTACACGCATTGCCGTGCTGGCAAGTGCTCGCCGGTGTTTGCCGACACTTGTATAGCTGTTTACAAAGCAATGATCGGAACGCCCGCCTAATCGCCTGAGCAGCGCCAATCGCACACAAATGCACTGACTTCATTAGTGCAGCCTTCGGTATCGAATCTCGCAGCAGGGGCTGGTATAACTAGCTGTAGCACTGCCTATTGCGAGGGTTCAGGTGGAAACAAATGATATATATGCTTATACGGTATACAGCGCGTACATGTGTTGCCCAAGTGTTATGTACGACTAAAGCTTAGTTTTGAGTCAGCGTTTGGTCTCCCGTGGTCTCCTTCGCCTTTTTGTGCTTTCGGTTCGCGCTGTTCTTACGAAATGCAGATATATCAAGTCGCCAATTTTCCGTCCTCTTGGAAGTTCCGCGGCACAGGCTTGCCATGTCCTCGCAACGGTGTTTAATGGTGTCTCATTAGTTTCGTTTTTCCTAACAGTAAAGGAACGCTACGTTTATATTCTAAAACCGACAAATGTTCAAGTTATCAAGTTCCCAGGACTTTTCCTCAGTGACGACGGCCCAAATGCGAGAGTGAAACGCGAAAAACGTTTGCCAGGTGACACTTCCTCACAAGAAGCAATCCCTCAGGGCCAACTGTGATATGCCGCATTCGAATACGAAGAAATGGATACAACGAAGTAAATCAAATTCCCTTTGAAATCCCCATGGAAGTTGATATCGCTGTGCAGTAAGACTTCGTTATAACGAAGTGTAAAGAGGGAGCCAGAATTAGTTCGTTGTTTCTTTCATTGCATGTATTGGTCTACGATATCCTCTATAGGGATTTCAGGGGTAATTTCACTCCCTTGTACCCGTTATTTTCACGTTTGACAGTATATGTAATAATTGATGTGAGGAATTAATGGATATAACAATTCCGGCTCTCCAAGTTCGTTATAACGAGGTTTTACTGTACACGCGAAACGCAGAAATGCCCTCGTGAGACAACACCTGGGGCTATTTAAGTGACATATTTGTTGCACTTAAGAAAATCGTATTCTTGTTACTCTAGAGAAAACAGTATTCTGATTTCGTGCATCATACCTTTTACGAAAATTGCCGAAACATGCTTGGCAAAAAAATATTAATACAACCTACACTGAAAAAAAAGCTGACAAATCTGTAACTCAACACCAAAAACATTTCGCGATTCTGTAAAGTGTCTTCTCGAGCTTTTGTAAGCGCAGAAATGTGATAGATATACAAGTTTACAGATGTGAAGCGGTTACAATGCTTACGAGCATTCTGCAAAACTCCCACTCACAAATTAGCAGTATATATTAGCGCGGTGTTTAATGCACCGCTTTTCTCTGCTTAGGACGTCTCACTAAGTGCACTTTACAGAATCGTTATATGTTCATTGCTGACTTGCGGTTGTAGATTTCATTCCTCTGTTTCCTTTCTGTCGCATTTGAGAATATTCGCTAGAAATTGATGAACTGACTAACCTAAATCTTTTTTTCTTTTTACAATACTTTTTTATTTCTGTTCACAGTACACACTGCAAACTGATATAGATTAGGCGATTGGTTGTTTTGCAATTCTTGACAACGGTCCAGCAACCCTCGGTAACTGAAGCATATGCATTTACTGCATAAGGTTTACAAAATGTTACACATAATATTTACAACGTCACTAAGTGGATTTCGAACATGTTTTTTTGTCTTAGCGTAACAAGAGGCAACCAATACAAAAACGTTTACTAAGCTACCGTACATTTCAGCAGTGCAGACCATTATATAGTGCGCAAAATAATAACGAACGGAATCAGTCATGGGCGGTAGCAAAGCGTTCATTCTAGATAGGGAAATCACAAGGTCACTGAAGAAGAAAGCAAGACCAAGGGGTTATGTCTGCTTAGCTACCGAAAAAGCTAGCGCGTCACTTTTATACGCCGTATAATTTAACTTTTACATACATACCCCATCAAATTGGTTGGGGTGAACATAGAGAAGTACGATTTCTCCGTTCTCTTCTATTTGGATATCAGACACCAAAGCAAAGGCTGCCCTCAAGGTAGCTGGGTTGACGGGGATTGTAGTTATCATTTCGTGTACAATCGTTGCATTCTACCGGCGCTAACGTCTGGCGCAGAAACTTGTAGATTAGCAAAGAAGCTCGAGAAGGGATCGCGCAAAGAGCGATGGAACGAGAAATGTTACGCGTAATGTTAAGACACAGGAAGAGAGCGATCGGGAACAGAGAACAAACGGCGATAGCCAATGTTCTAGTTGACATTAAGAGAGAAAAAAAAATGGATCTGGGTAAGTCATATAAAGCGTGGTGCAAATAACCGGTGTGACAAGGGTGCCAAGGGAAGGGAAGCGCAGTCGAGGACCGCAGGAAATTAGCTGAGGTGGGTGAAATAAGGACATTTGCAGTCGCAAGTCGGAATCGGCCAGCGTCATACAGCGGTAATTGGAGATTGCTGGGAGAGGCCTTAGTCCTACAGTGGACATAAAAATAGGTTGAGGATGATGAGAGTAATCACGACGGTGCGGGAAGATAATTGCAGTGAGGCTGACTTTGCTGCTGTTGTTTTAAATGAATATCTCTACTCTGTATTTCACGGCAATCTTTATGCATTGCGTGCATAATGCATAACGTACGTACATTTCATTGTGTATACAATGCATAAATATTAATGCATAACGTACGTACATTTCCTCAGCGCGACCAGGCCCTAGAGCCTTGCTAACTTTCATGCAGAAAGCTGATTTGGCCCCTCGTTTATAGACACTTTCTCCGTGTTTCTACTTTCTTTTGTCCGTGTCTCTGTCATTTGTTTATTTCCTATTTACTTCCCTGTTTCTTTGTTTCCTGTGTTCTTCTATTCTCTCATTTCATTCCCTCCCGACAGAGTAGGCATGCGTTGTGCCCATCTCGGTGGCAGTTGTCAGCTTGCTCTCTCCTTGTTTCCTTTGTGTGTTTGTATGTTTGTATATCTAATAATAATAATACATACATACATACATACATACATACATACATACATACATACATACATACATACATACATACATACATACATACATTTCATGCATTGCTGCTATTTGTAGCAATGTGTGTTCCTTCTTTTTTCTTTCTCTTTTGCACGGCCGTGTGTGGCCATGTAAGAGGTGTTGGGACCCTAGACAAGCCACTGTCCCCCTCTTGTCAAAGGAAGGTTAAAGTGATTAATTAATTTACTAATTCATAATAATTAATTAGTTAAATAAGTATTGGTATGAGTATGACCAGCGGTGGCGACGGACACGACAGTGCATTCGCGGCGTCCGTCCTGTACGCGAAGAAATACGGCACTCGTCGGCTCGTCGTCTGGTATCCACCAACAGAAGCGCCGTATAATAGCAGACGGCGGAAGAGAAATGAAACCTGTCGCAGACGGCAGAAGCATGCAGCGGCTTCGCCGCTCGCGTTCTATCGCTTTCGGGGCCAAGGTCCTTTATCTCACCTGTGCGTCCTTCCATGGAGGAGTGCCGCTGCTAACCTTCAATCCAATCGGGCCGAGGGCGTAAACAAGAGATATAATCGCGCTGTTAGTAAACTACGTTGCACGCAAGAACGGCGTGCGTATGCGGCCCGCCAAGGTCCGGCGACGTGGTGCGGCTATCTCTCTGTACGTGTGCTGCCTGTGCCGGATATCGCGTCTCAAGCGTCCTGTAAGTGTACGTAGCGAGTACTGGTTGGGCCTTGTGAGTTAGCTTCTTTTTTTCTTCTTAGAGGTGAAGGGCGCACGGGGGGGGGGGGGGGGGAGTCGATGATTCTGCGAGTGGTCATGACAGACGATGAAACTGCAGGCCTTGGGCAAGTTCATTAAATTGCGGTATTGAACGCTCCAAAGTTCTTTGGATCGCCATAGCCAAAGCCATTCTTTGGCTATGGCGATCGGCTGCTGAGCACGAGGTCGTGGGTTCGATTCTCTTGTGAATGAAATACAATGCGAAAATGTACGCTGATTATCACAAATGGGCAAGGTCCTGCTTAGGAGCACTGGTATTATACGTATAAGAGAGGTATTTTATGAGATGTTTGTAACTTATTACATATGTGCTTTGAGAATATCACAAGCATAGTGCAATGAATAAGTGTATATCAACCACTCGGTCATCCTTTTATTGTGATCACAAAACAACATTGTCGTACATTCCGGAGATTGCAAACTGCGTATATTATGATTGAAAAGAAGAAGAAAAAAAGCCGGCCACACAGTAAATGCTTATTAATAAGGAATTTAACACTTCAGGAAATAGCATCAAACACCTTGAGTGACCAGCGTAAAGACTAACTAACACGGAACACAAAGCAGGAACTCTCGATAACTTGTCTAAACCAGATCAAGAAAATTTGACACGTCCGTACACCTCTTTCGTGGCGCAAAGTCCTTGCTCATTTCTCTATCGATAGCCTCTGCTCCACAGGTAATACAGAGCGGGGCCGAGCCGTATCTCTCATACTGATCCCGCGACCGCCGGGCTTTATCTCAGATGGCTTTCGCAGATGACTTGCTTCGAGGTCTCTCGCTCCATGAATGAGCTTATAGCCTGTAAGATCTGTCTGTAAGCGGCGTGCAAGCGAGAACTGTAAGCAACCTTACCTCGTCAGCGAAGAAATCGTCTTGATTTACGGAAGGTCGTTAGTCGGAACGGCCGTCGGCAGGGTCGCGGCGATAACACTTTCGCTTGAGTCTTCAAGGCATCGCCAGGGCAGCCCTCGACAGGGGCCGGGAGCAAATGTTACCTCCTTCAGGCTTTGCGGGCGCAATCGTGAACGCCAAGATAGCGCATCAAAGGCAAAAGCGCTGATGCGAATAGTGATGTTTAAAACGTTTCGCATACAGCTTGAAACACCATGGGATCTGTGCTGCAAGTTTAACTAACCCGCCGTGGTTGCTCAGTGGCTATGGTGTTGGGCTGCTGAGCACGAGGTCGCGGGATCGAATCCCGGCCACGGCGGCCGCATTTCGATGGGGGCGAAATGCGAAAACACCCGTGTGCTTAGATTTAGGTGCACGTTAAAGAACCCCAGGTGGTCAAAATTTCCGGAGTCCTCCACTACGGCGTGCCTCATAATCAGAAAGTGGTTTTGGCACATAAAACCCCAAATGTTAAAAAGTTTAACTATTACGATTTATGTGTTTTAGTAAAACGAGTTTGACGGCTGACGGCTGGGTGTTCGCACGCGCGGTGTCAGCACGTCATCATGTAGCTGGCTCACTTATTCTTATCGCTTTCCACAATGTTTCGCGTCCAGCGCATATCTGAGGTGGCTGGTTAGGTGCTTTTCAGGTATGCTGCGTAGGCACGAAATAGCTGGTGTTTTCTTATCCGAAATTCGTGTAGAGAATTCTCGCCCGGAGCCCCCATTCCGAAAACTGTTACAACTCTCGCTAAATTGGAAAATCTTTACTTCTGCTGCTGTACGCTTTTAATTATTCCTAAGTTGCAATGAATGGGGCGAAGCTAAAATTTGGATTGAATGAATTTATTATCAAGACTCGAAGTGTATTTACTTGAAGCATAATTTGTATATTGCTTCATTGACTTCTGTCTCAATACATTTTTTTTTGTATTGACTAATTACCACGTCTGCCAACTTTACTACTGAATTTCTTTCTTTTTCATATCAGCTCATGCTACCATCCTTTAATCATTGAGCGAGTTGCAAAGAAACCATTCAAAGCTATTTCAGTCGCAGTTTTATGCGAATATACTTTTTTTTGCTATTGCTGTTGACTTTTCTCATTTTTCTAAGTGTCGCAGGTTTCTCAACCTTGTATTGCGTCATATAAGCGCTTATTGGCTAGAAGCACGATTCATGGTTACCCAAGTTGTAAATTTAAAAAGGAAATTATAGCGCCTTCGCGTGTAGGAGCAGCTTAATAACAAGAGCACGTATTAGTTCTAATACGGTGCAGCGATTTGATGGCCTCAGGCGTTCTCCATTCGACTGCTTTTGCGCTTTAACGTTTACGCAGACGACACATCACAGTCGTCTGGATATCGCACAGACGTGCATTACACACCTGCGTCAAGCTCCAATACATCCGAGAAAACTGCGGCCCTATAATGTAACGCAAATGCAAACAGACATCGTCGTCGAAGGTCGTTGAACACGGGAAAAAAAAGTAAATCAAACGAGAAACTTGAAATGATAACGAAAGTTCCACTTTCGCCGTTCGCGGTTTTCTTCTGCTTTCGATTTCTTCTTTTTTTTTTCGTGTTTGTCATCTTGGGCAATTTTTCCTCTAGCGTTACGGTTTTGCGTTTCCCCTCTTCATTCTTCTATCGTAGGAACGCGTACACCGACTTGTGGAGAAACTAGGACAACAGGTGTTAAACGAAGCCAGCGCGAAAAAAAGAAAAGAAAATCAGGCAGAGAAAGCGAGTCGAGTGTCAGTCAAACCTAGCCCATGAGGGGACGACCGAACTTCGCCTATTAGTTCAGTGCAGCACCATGACACCTGTCGTTCAACTGGTCGCTATACGCTAGACAGACCGAACCACCGTGGACCGAACGATATCAATCTGCGCTGACAAATATCAGTTGACTCTGCTGTCCTCGTATGCTGTATGTGCGTGGAATACGGCAATATTTGAAACGGTAATGTTTCAGCTTTACGGGGGGCGAGGTAAATATTTAAGGATTAGAAAAATTAAAGAAAGGCTTCAAGGTATTTATGAGACTTCGGTGCTCTATTTCTCCCTGACAGTTGCATCGTGTGTAGGTTATTGCGGTATTCTCTTTCCGTTGCACTGCACGCAATTACGCGCGGGGACAAAAACGCACGCGTGCACGCCGTCTGCTACGAGGGCTTGACGCAGATGACAGCATATATAGCGAGGCTGTGCGCCCGCGTTCGCGGTGGTTCAAGTAAAAAAATTGCACGCCTTAGTCGTCGTCGTCCGCAACGGTCCGTGACCGTCTGCTACGCGAGACGCCCGCAGACGAATTGAATAAGCGAAGCAGACGACGAAAGATGAAAAAAATATATATGCTAAAGGAAACCCCGAGGAAGATATGCATCGCTGCCTCTTGTGAATGCGTCCGATAGAAAAAAGTCTCATCGATGTTCAAATCAGACAAGAAAGAAAAAAGAATAAGATATCATTTTCCCTTTGTCATATCTGCGCCTTCGTCAACGTAGTTTCATTGCTTTGTTCCAAGGTTAAAAGAAAATGGGCTGGGTAATACGGCAGAAGTGTGGAGATGCGCATTGGTGGAGGAGCTGCGCAAACTGCGCCGAGAGCGAGCCTTTACACCATCCTGCGCCAAAACGACATTTTAGGGAAAAATTGCTGCGAGCCTACGCCAAACCAGGCAAAAAGCAAAACCATCCTGTCGATGCTTCGCAACTAGCAAAACAAATCAAAACAGCACACTATCATCATCATCATTATCAGAGAAGGCCCGTCCGAAGAGTTTCTCGCTCTACAGTGAGAATATGGGCCCGGCGTAGTCCGGTTCGCCATTCGTGCATTTTTTTTTCTGCCAGACGTGCAATGTAGTGCCGCTGTACCGTCTTGCTGGCGCTTTATTTCGGTGTTCGTCGAACCCGCGTGGTACCGCAGAGTTTGCAGAAGGAGGATGTCACATTCTAGGATTAAAGGCAAACAATTTTTGATGTTTATGGGGGATAGTGGGGCTCCGGAAAAGTGCCGCTGCGATCAGAATCGCACGTGGTACATAGTTCAGAATGGTATTAGTGAATGTGGTACACAGCGAGAGCCGCTACCTCGATGGATGCCGCCATGTTCAATGATGCAAAACTTTTGTGTCGAATTTGTGTCGCTGCCCCATTTCGGTGAAATGACGTCGCCGAAGCAAAACTTTTTGTATCTCGCGCATGCGCAGAGACGCTGACGCTATATTTCTTTTCGGCCGCAATGCGTTTGCGGCTCCTATTCGAAAGTTCCCTAACGTGCATAACATGACATGAGAATATTGCATGATGTCATGTTCTTTGCAGGCGCGCGTACTCGACTGGTCTTGCCGTTAGCCTTTGCACACAATCCTTGACTGTCGCACTGTTGCATCCTAGCTTAAAAGCGACCAACCCTGCCTCTATCGGAAAATGGAGGTAAGCGAAGCTTGTCCTGCGTGCACCTGACCTTCTTCCCGGTTAGGTAACCCAAATGTAACGGTGTCGGATTGCTTCGGGCTGCCACTGTTGCTGAGCTCGGGATCTCGTCGATGTCGGATTGCCTGGGCTCTGGCGGTTCTAACGGCTGGATTGGCGCGCCGATGGCGAGCCCTTTCACGGGCGAGTTGTCGCTCGCCGCTTGTCTTACCCTGCCTTGTTCCTTGAGGGAACGCACAATGCGCGGTCGTCCCGTCAGTTTTCCGAGACTGAAAGGAAACGAAGCCGGCGCAGCGCACGTGCGGAACCCTTTCCTGCCTTTTCTCTCCCCGGCTGAAGCGAAACGGCTCTGATTGGTTGCGCGCGTGGCGTGAGCGCGCGCCTATGCAGCTGGAATCCTTGCCAATGACTGACGCTCCGGCACAGCTGTCAACTCATCAAACCACCCTTTCCCGCAACTACTATGCTCTGGGAGCAACTGCTCTTTTTTTTTTGCGTGACCGCGACAACGCCGCTTGTGTGTCAATACAACCTTCGCTTGAAAACGCGTTTGTTTGTCGGTGGTGCCTTCTCTGCGCCATATCGACGAACCCGGCCTATGTTTGTGCGTCGCGGTGTGGAGGAGCGTCACGTCCTGGGACCGCGCTTGGAGGGTAAGCCTCGCGCAAACCCGTCTCCACAACATCGACTATATCAGTTATTTCCTTGGTATATGGTAAGCACACGTACGTTGGACCCTGCGCCAAAAGTGCTTGCTGCGGCGCCATATCGGCTTTTTGCCTGCGTCAGGACCTCTCTGGGTGCAGTGGGGAGAAATAGACGGCCCATAAAAAAAAAAAGAACAGCTGTGGACCGGGTTTTGGGTAGTAGTAACTGATGCATAAAATTGGAACATCGAAGTCTGTTACCGGTGTCGTGATGCCTACTTTCAACAAAGGCAGCCGTAAACCTGAGAAAGTTGAACTGATGTTTTTTGTTGTTTCTCGCTCATCTTTACGCAAAAGTCAGCGTAATGTGTGCATTGAATTAAATAAATATACCGACCGAAATGCGTCAACGCACAGCTGTGCAAGACAATTGTGGCACTTTGTAACCACTCCGATATGATATCTTGCCGTTCATAATATGATTATGTCGATGTCATAGCTTCGACCTTTCAATGCTGTGTTATGCTCCTCAGCATCATGATCATTGTACACATTTTGAACACGTGCTATCGCACCGGAATGAAACAAGATTGAGAAGAAACATGCTTACTATGTTTAATGAGTTGAGTTGCAACGTCCAAAAGCAACAGTGGGGCTTTGAGTGATGCCATAGTGGAGAACTCCGGAATAATTTTGACCACTTGGGAAATTCCTTAACGTGCACCCGGAGTATGGTACACGGCCGTTTTTTGATTTCCACCTCTTTTGGAGCGTGGCCCCCGCTGGCAGGAATCGAACCGGCGACCTCGTCCTCAGCCGCAACGCCATAGCCACTAAGTAAAACTTTAGTCCTTCAATAAGTTGCCGGAGGGCTCTGGTAAAACGAAAGGAGTCGCAGGTTAGGGCTTCCCCACTCATGTTCACTTATTGTGGAGAAGCCTACTTTACAGGCGTCTGACACGTGCGTGCAGACGCATTCGAAATCGTGTCGACATTTGCACATGCAGAGCTATAAAACCGTACACTTGGCTAGTCTTCCCAATTTTTGTGTGTGTTTTGTTTAATATCAATGGATGAAGCAGTTTCTATATTAGCCTCACTCTATTCTGTTATGTTATTTGCACCTTAAGGGAAAACATAACGTCATTTTCGCCAGGCAGGTTGATTTTCAGATCCGCTTAATCGACTGTGCCAATTGCGTGCATGCAACGGGAGAATGCGCAGGTGGGACAAGGAAATCATTCCTGTCTGCGCACCTCTCGCCATTCTTTCTTTTTTTCAGCCGAATGCATGGATCGCTTAATAACATGACCAAAATAGACAGCCGAGAAATATAAAAAAACTGCTGAGGAAGCACTCCCTGAGTCAATAATTTGTCAAGGACTAGCCTGTAGTTAAAGGTTCCATTCACGAGTTCCTTTTGGCATTTACGAGATTACATTATTTAAAAGAATCGTTTCGAAGTCTAGATATGACTCGTTGGTACTTACTGGTTGTTTGACTGATTGATTCATGAAGTTAGCCTGCCCAATAAACGCTGGGTCAATGTGACATGCGGGAACAGAGGATGGATGGATAGATGGAAAAAACTTTATTGAGGTCCGTCATAACGTGCAGTGGCACGTAGCGGCCCACTACGCGCTAGTGCGGGCCGGATTAAGTTTGGACACCTGGGATTCTTGACGTACACCTTAATCTAAATACACGGGCGTTTTTGGATTCCGGTTAGTTTGTTAATCGGCCAGAAATCAAACCTTTCATCGCCTTTTTTCCCCCCCCTTATTCCGGCATTCATACGCTCGCACCGTCCCGTGTAATTTTTAATCAGCAGGTCTGTATATAATTTTTCAGCCGTCGAAGAGTTACTGTTGGCTAGGCTGATGTCAAGCCTTGCCCACAAATAAACCAGTAAATTCGTTCAGCCAACCGGAACACTGGATTCGTGGCCCTTTCTACCATTCCCGATTAGACTTCCTGCACGAAAGAAATTTGTTTACGTACTGCTAAACATATTTTTGTATTATGCTGAAAGGCAGGTTTTCGACGTGAAACAGGAGAAACAAAAAAATATATATATATCAGAAAACACTTACTCCGGTGAATATTTCAGCGCGCTTTCTAATTGTCACCAAAACAAATACCTGATGCTACTAAACTTAGCATCCCCGAGCGAATGTGTACGTCTGCAACGTCTGTGTAGGCGCAGCTCTATGCACAACAGATCGATGCACCGCGAAGCTTGTCGCAGTGGGCCTCCAACTGATGAAACCCGTAGTGGTTGGGTCGTCTGCTTTGAGCTTACTTTCGCGACACGCGATGGAGCCACTGGCCCTTTCGGGACTGACGACGCGGGAGGACGCCGCCGCCGCTTTAGAGCAGACGACTTCGATCCGCTTATCGTCTGCTACGGGGGCAGCAAGCGGAGAGAGAGCGGGGAGTGTAACGATAAAAGGAAATCGCAGTAATGGCCACAAAAGCGCACGCGACATAAGGGAAGCGAGACGAGGGGGATCAGAGATTGCCTGCACGCGGCTCCTTTCCCCCCACTCTCTCTAGCCCGCTATGCTCAAAGAAGCGCGGTCCTTGACCCAGATTGCGTGCCGGCCTCCGTTTGTAATGTTGCTTGCTTATAGGGCTGCGCCTCGGGCTTTGGCTTTTGGTGGGGCTCGGTGCTTTGGCTCATCTTTTGCGTCTTCGATTCTCCTTCCTTCTTCCTTTCGCGCCACCAGGGAGACGCGGAAATGTGCAGAAAGAGAGAGAGAAAGGGGTGGGGCTAGTTGCGACGGCGATTATAGGCGCACAAAGGGCCTTTCCAAAAATAGACCGGGAGAGCACTTTCGATGTCGGTAGCCTTGGAGCAGAAAGGGAAATGATTGAAGAAGGCGCTTTGCAGACGAACCGTAAGTGAAGCGGCCTCTTTGGCACAAGAGCAGACGACGTGCCGTAATACACTTCTGCTTTACAACGTCATTGTGCGTGAGGTGATTGAAAACCTTTTCAAGAATGACTAAGCTAAAGCAAGTAGCAGGACTTGATCGTGCCAGGCGCTTTGGAGAAAAGCTTGAACTTCTCGCCTTGACTTGTCGTTTTCCTTTTTCCTAAATAACACTGTTTGATGGCGCGTGGCCTCACAGAATAAACATGTGTTTTCTGTTTTGGAATGAACATGTGTGAGCTAATGATCTGTCGACTGATGCTGATTGTGTTTTCATGTTTCGACATTCTATCTGCGGCGTAAAGAAAGAAAAATATTAAGAATGGGCGGTCGGGGAAGGGGGGCTAATTAACTGCAGTCCTTTGGAACAATGAAGTAACTGACAGAGGGCTGAAAATAAAATGTGAACTTCGTGTGCAGGGTCTTCAGCTGCACAAGTTTGACGATGAAGCTAGCTAAGTCGGTTGTAACCTTTTAGGTGAGAGATTTAGAGAAAGGAACATGGCGCCGCCCGTATCGTCCAATGCCACTTCACCGGACTATAAATATGAGCTTGCATTACAGGTAAGATTCATTGTTTAGATTCATTATTTTCCTCTAAGCGTAGTCTAAGTACAGCATGTAGATTGATTCCTTCCTCGCCAACCGTACATTGGTGCTATAGTGTTAGCGTGTATGCTGCGTTATTGTGTTTCATTTTCTGCGTCAGTAGACTCATTCGAGTAATCTATCCGCTTGGGTGGACAGTATACTTTCGGTGAGAAACGCGATCATGTCAGAGAGTTGTCTTCATTGTGAAACGTCCGGCTGGACGTAGCCTTCCATGAAAGCGGAACCTTCGCAAAGAGTGAGAAGGTGAGGATAGGAAAGGCAGACAGGTCAATCTGACGACAGTCCCGTTTGCTATCCCACGCTCGGGGGCAAAGGGAGAATAGAAAGAGGCAAAAAAAAGGAGAGGTTACACAGCGCGCGCGCAGAACAATGCACAGGACTAAAAATAAACGGCCACTCAGGCCTGTGTACTTCAAGAGCTGCACTGTCGTCAAAAGCGATAGTTATCGGTAGTGATAGGTATTTATAGTAGTCTTGCAAGGACTAGTTCTACATTCTGCATAGCTTCCTTCATCGTAGCCGCACGAAACCGCTGAATCTTTCGCCACTTAAAGAGCAGTGTTCTGGATTACACATGTGAAATGCGCGTGTCTGCTATTCTGCTAGTAATTGATCGTTCCGACGTAGCAGCATAAGAGACGACGGAGCAAGGTGGCGCAAGTGCCGAATTGCCACGACGTTCTGCTTCCGCGTGACCGCCTTCTGCGTCGTGAAGTCGCGACGCATGCTACACACTCTGGGAAGCGAACTCCGAAAGGGGTTTGTAGAAGAACGTTCATATAGGAAAATATTTTCGAGGTGTTACAAAATAATAACCGTACCTTGGCTATTGAATAAAAGATAACAGATCCAGCGCACAGGCTGGGTGTAAAGCGGCTGACTAGGTGCTCTACAACTAACGGTGATGCGTACAATTTTGTTTACTTGCATCCAGTGCAACGAGTGATCTCGTGAAATGTCTTTGTTTATCCTTCACAAAGGTAACAAATTTACTATGTAATTTTTCTGCTTATGCACTGTATCGTTCACAAGCTATCCGAAATGTAAACTACAAAGCGGGCGGACGCATAGTGTCAGACGTACACGCACTGACGTCACAAGGACGAAGACTACGTGTATGCTTGTTGAGGGAAGAATGGTGATAACAGGTGTATGCACGGAAAAGTACGACGCGTCTCAAGCAATGTTTAGGGATGTGTATATCTTGTCACAGTTGAACATACCGGTTCTAGAGGATTCGCCAAGAATGGGCACACCCTAGCTGCGGCTCATGCTGATTAGCTAAATCAAAGAAAATGAAGTCAACAAAAAACCATTAAGTATAGTTCAGCAATAATTACCACATCGATGGGTTTTAGGGATGCCTGTAAGCTGACATTATATGTTCAGGTTTTATGCTGGAAGCTTGCCTTTTTTAAAGTTTTTGTTACGCAGACTGGTGCGCATACTTGGTAAGTATTCAACAGTTATATTAGGTACTTCGCAATTACTTTCGTATAATGTATGATCATTTACCAGTGGCGTAGCCGGAAATTTCGTTCTGGGGGGGGGGGTCTCACGTTGCAGCTCGGCCTTCTCATAGAATTTGTCGAGGGATCAAATACATGAATAATAACGGCACCGCCATTGACAAAGATTCTACAAAGCAATCCTTGAAGGCTACGCACTGTCAAGACAAGTAAAATATGTATTTTTTCATAAAATACTCGTATGCCCCAAAAATTGTGCCCAGAATAACTGATATCAATGCTTCCATGTATTCTTTTTAAATTTAATAAGACACTATCACACAAACTTATCAGTTCGAACTATATCAGTTCGAAACCAGCAGAACAGTGCATGCCATTGATATGAAAAATGTAAAGGCCGTCAAACGAACAATGAAACTTTGTAACTCCAGAACCTTGTTTACATTTTTGTACATAGGCAACGGCCAGGGAATATCTCAATGACGCCGTCTTTTGTTCTAATATATTGCTCAGGAGCAGCTGTCACCGTTCGTGTATTATGATTAATTGCACGGAAATTATATTGGCAACAGAAGCCACATATGAAAAGCTGTAGTTCTGCAAAATACACGAGTACATTAGCAATGCGAAGATACAATGGAATGTACAAATGCGAAGGTACAGCTTGATAAAAGTAAAAAAAAAGTGTAACTGGAAACAAAGTTCACTGCACGTATACGCAAAACCTCGCAACCAGATATTTAAATATACGTATAAGTGTCCAATAAATCTACCTATCTAAGAAAAAAATCTGCGTGGCTCTGCTATCACAAACACCAGAGACCAGTGGTGCTGAGGGAAGGTCACTAAGGTAGTGACAAACCGCACACAAGACACCAGCGCCGGCAAAGCGTGCCTACGGCGTCCGCGATTCACGTGGCCAACGCCGTAGTAGACGCCGCGGTTGTATCCACTCTACGCAGCGGCGGGCGAGGACATCGAGGCACCCTAGCAGCCGCCGGGGAAGAACGTCCCTGCTCCCTCGCCGCGTTGCGATGCGATGCTATTTTTATACTCTGCTTTCACTCTCAGCTCTCTCCCCCAGCTTGGCGAAGCTGCGCACGTCAAGAGAAAGCCAGCGAGCTTGAAACAGCTCCACTGTATAATGCGTCAAACAAGGCAGATAAACATGTTACGCAATCACAGAATCCTAGGGCCTACCCCCTCCCTCCACTCCCCCTGATGTATAGCCCGCGATGGAAGACGGCACGCTTCCTCTCCGCTTTCCTCCCTTGCGAACGCAAGACTGAGCCATCATCGTCGGCTCATTCATGCCCTCCCCCTTCCCTGACTCGGACATAGAGCATGCGGCGCGCGGTCGCGATGTTATCGCCCTTGGACGTTATACGGAACATGATGGGGATGGCAGGAATGGGCCTGGAGTGTCCATGTAGTTGCTATAGCAATAATATAGTAAGAGTATCCGGCAACTGAAGCGTCCCGTGGCCCATTACTTTCCGCAAAAGAAGCAACAGAATCGGGCTTTCACCATGTGACAGTTTGCCGCGCTGCAACAATGTCTTTCTTTCTTTTGTGGGGCGGGACACCGAAGTGGAAAAACGCAACGAAAAGCATATTGGCCACACTCGAATGCCTCCTTTGGGCACGTGATGCGGCTACCGAAGGAATATAGAAACAAAACGTGAGACGCTTGGTCCACAGAGAACCCTGCCATGCTGCTCGCTATCCTACACCGGCGAGACAAGACTTTCCGGATAGGTTACGCTAAAGGGAACGTCTTACAATCTGTCGAGTTCCCACAGTGATTGCGGTGAGCGACCGATATTTCTTTTTCTCGTCTGCTACCCAGAAAGCGTCAAAAACTCTGCGAGGCTATAAAATCCACTCGGCCTTAGCAAAACGAACGCGCACCGAAGTGCGCCACGCGGTGGTCGGGGAAACACGAAAAAAACGAATGCGCTCTGGCTGGCTCTGGCAGCCTCCGGATAGCGAGAACAGCAAAATTGAACAGGTTCAATGTGCCCTCACGAATAAGACTGAAACAAAAAATAAACAAGAACGTAGTTACCTTTGCTGGCTATAGTGTCTTGACATGGACGCTTTGGCGCAGGTGAAAAAAGAAAATTTCGAGGACGCTTAAGCTTCCCCGCAACTGGAGCGTATGTAACCGTTATGTTTACCGGGAAACGCTTGCCCCGAACGCTATGCACGGAGGTGGACTTTGTGGTGGAATCGCGGCCTATTGCGTGGGCTCCCCGCTCCGTGGCCTCCAAGACACCCGTCGCCCCGGTGCGCACGTAATGGCAAACGCCGCGGCCGGATTATGTGTAAAGGGGTTTCTCTGAGTTATCGCATAGCAGAAGTATGTTTTCTCGTAAAGTCAAATTACAGTCCGAGAGCTATCATATTTGTAGGTTGTGTGCAAGTCGTAGTTTACGATATTTCTACGTATTTTAACTTGAGAAACTCAATCAGTTCAGTCAATTCATTGCGTCACATCGAAGACCTGGGCATAAGTGGTTCGAAAATATATTTGTCGAAGCGACGTTTGACGTGGGACGCAGACGCCGGACATTCTGCGACTTGGGCTCCTTAACGCTGCCGCGTTAAAATGCTGATATTCTTTTCTGTGACATGACGGCGCAAATTAAACGCCACAGTGCTTCATCCCATCAAACCTCGCTCCGTGCTCTGTGAACTTGTCTGATAGCGTGTTGATTTGGCCTGTCTTGTATGGTCCGGTCTACGACTTCAGAAAAGTCATTGCACTTTTGGCGTCAAATGTTCATAACAACATTAAACCCACAAAGTTCCGGAATTGAAAATCTAAAGCACGACTGTGGAAATGTCAATGCACCATTCGCATCAAAAGTTTATGGGAATTTATACCCATAAAGATTCGGAATTGAAATCCATGCGCTCCGTACAGTCCGCGAAATGCCGCGACGAGCCCGCTCGCCATCAAAACGCTTTTGGAACTTTGTGCTCGGATGGGGGCTCCTTGCGTAATGCGACTCCAGGTGCATGGGCCTTGCCTTCGAAGTCCAGCCCGAGTTCGCGATGTTCGCGTTTAAGTGTCTTTTCGGGCGTGAAAATGTCATTCTAGACAAAATCCAGAGGGATTTGCGGCGCCAGGGGTTGTTTTGTTCGGCAGTGCATGACAGCACGAAAACATTCCTGGGGGGAGGGGCTGAAGCCCCATAAGCCCCCCCCCCCTGTCCCCCCCTCCCGGCTACGCCCCTGATATACACAAACATATCCGCCGAGATAGCGACCGACTCAGTAAGAAGCCGCGCCAAACACGGGAAATTATAGCCAAGTAAAGCTTAGTTTTAATGCAGTCATTATTTATTGTATTATTTCTGGTATGCTGGTGCATGTTCTCCTCTGTCGAAGAGCTAGAGTCAACCTCGAAATGACACATTTCACTCGCAGTGGAGTACAAACCGTACGGAGATGATCCGGGCGACTCGCTGACGCGCGAATATGCGCGAAGACGTCGTCGACTTTGACCCAGATCGTTCGGGCGCGACACGCATCGTCGAATGCGGCAACTACCGAGCAGACGACGACGAGCCGCCACCGCGAGCAAGCCGCGCCAGCAATGGCGTATAAATAATGGACGACGACGACCACGACGAGGCGGCTCTCATTTGGATATCGCGTATATGCACCCCGCGATTGACTTCTCGCTCTGCTTCTTTCATTTTTCTTTCGCCATTTCTCGCTTTGCGCTGCTTCTCCTTTTGTTTCTGTCGCGGCCGGAGGCCACGATCTGCGCGCCCCTGGACGAGCGAATCTATAAGAAACGTTGCGGTTGATTTGTTGCAGTAGCTCTGCCGCGTGCATGCGGGGCCACGATTTGCCCGCGCGGATCGCCGCCCTTCGTTCTGACCTTGGGCTCGATTCTCTCGAGAGAGACGTGGAGTGAAAGTTAGGGGGGGGGGGGGAGGCGAGGTCGCGACGCAACTAGGAGAGTGCACGTGCAGAAGACGGCTGGGCGCCCGCGCTCGGGGTGTCATATGTCCCAACCTTGTTAGCACCTACGCGAATGGGCAGGAAGCTTTACCGGTGTCTGAAACAAGGACGTTTTGAAGAAAGAAAGAAAAAATTCGAGCTGTGAATGTTTTTTCTCCAGAACTGTGGGGATCGGCGTGAAGCGAAGCCTAATTGGTGAATCGGACAGTCGATATTTACGGCGCATCTCGATACGAGGCGCCGAGTTCAGTGCAGCGGCGACGAACGCGCCAAACGTGTCCGCAGGTGGCGGAGAAACGCGACACAGGCGCCACCGCCGACCGCAGCTTCTAGGCGTTCGTACGCCCATGGCCTCCGAGATCCACCGCGGCGCTAAAATCTCGGAGGCCATGGTACGCCGCCAAAGCTCTCGCGCGAGAGCACGTGCGTGCAATGATGAACAGTCGCTTGCACGTGTTCTCGCACGTGACAATTGTCTCAAAGAACGGCGTGACGTAGGCACGAAACATGTATATACGTACGACTGCGCCTTAGTGTTCGGAGCGTTTAACTCCTGTGGTACGGCACCGGGGTTCGAACCCGCCGTCGACCGCGTAATTATCTTATTTTCCTGTGCGTGAGCTATTGCGAAAGACAGCAGCAGGTCATTTTCCGCCGAAGTCCGGTAGGATTCGTTAATCGATCTTCTCTTTAAAAGCAGCAGTGCTTTCAGTGATTGTTCCCTCCCTGACCTGGATTACTCCAACAGCAGCAGGTCTCTCGCGGACCAGTTATTTCGGATACGCACAATGTTCTTTTCGCAGCTGCAGTATTTACTTGCTGTGGCAGTGGAAATACGTGTGCAGACGTCACCACTCTGATGGTCTACGCAGGGCAGAAATCCCCCTTCATTTATTACCAAACTGTCTGCGCACCGAGGTTTCAACTTTAACTTGCCGTAGGACATGTGTTCGAATCCCACTGGTGGTGGTGGTCAGGCCCGTAACCGCAGGGGGGGGGGGGGTGTGTTAGGAGGTGGCGGAGTGGCCTTAGGCAGAAATTTTTTTTTGAGAGGGGTAAACGCAATAGATCGGGGGTGGGTGAGGGGTGGTGGTCATGGGCAAGCATAACACTAAGACAAATATTTCAGGTAGGGGGGGGGGGCGGTAAGAGGCGGCACGTACATGGTGTGCTCCCCCTTCCCCTCTTGGCTACGCTACTGGTCCCCACCCCATAAAATTTTCGCTACGGCGATATACAACTCGGCACAACTTACGTATATATATGATTATGTTATACGTATACATAATATGCGTATTATATGCATTCTAGAACTGGTACAGCGCAACATACCTTTGTATGTTGCGCTGTATTAGTTCTAGAATGCAATACCAACTCTCCCAATCCTCAACCCTAGTGCATTATATGCTTATAATATAATACGTCAGCAATTTGCTCAATTCAGACGCGAAAATGGAGGGAATAGATATATTTCTAAATGGCCACCGTAGTGGGCACAATAGCCCTTCCAAAAATAATTCCTAGGTATGGCCCCGATGGTAGTAGTTGCTAAAGTTGTGCTTTTCTTCGTCCTCTGGCGAAGGTGAAGCTGCTGTTGAGGAGTTGGTCTTGACGATGACGCCACGATAGTGAAGATGGCTTGGTGAAGACGCTCGTAGGCGTAACGGATTGGATGGATGGCGCAGCAAAGCCAGTTTCGAGGTTTTCATATGGAGTGTGGGGCAGCTTCCACAACTTCATACACTTTTTATGAGCTGCCCAGACGTATGACTGACCCGGAATTACTGTTACGTCAAGGCGCACGTCAAGCAAGATCTGTGCTAGGAAATTCGTCCGAAGTAGAATCCACAGGAAGCTTGAAGAAAGTGTTTCGTGTTTTCCGCTTCTCTTTCAGGACGCGCTCACTGCAGTCTGAAGCTCAGGAGACAATGGCCTCCGAGACCTTTAGTGTTCACAGCCCCCGCATAGAAAAGACATTGCCCCCGCGTGCTGAAAATCTCGGAGGATAGTGTGAAATCGCAGTTTCATGTTCAACTTAAAGAGAGCAACAATGCAAGCGACAAGGGAGAGAGATTTAAAACATCTTTATTGAAAAGTCCCTGCTGGGTTTGAAAGGGGAACTCAGGGACCGGAAGGCTAATGCCGTAAAGCTCCCTTTTGCGTCAGACGCAAGCCAGGCCTTGAAGCGTAGCGGCGTCCTCCGCCCGCCGGACAGCCCAGTGCTGGTCTTCTGTGCATTCGCTGAACATTATAGCCTCCCACTCTTCAGTGGTTTTTATTTTAGCATTGTAGTTTATGCTGTGTCTGATATTGTTTGTAGCTGATGGGCATGTCCATATAACGGGATGAGCGGCTGCACGTGGTGTATTGCATGTCTTACAGTGTGATGGGTATGCTTCAGGGTATATTCGGTGCATGAGTAGTGGTGCAGGGAAGGTGCTATTTTTTGCAGACGTCTCCATGTAGTTGCTTGATGTTTGTTCAATGATTTGTCAGGAGGAAAGCACTTGTAGCGAGCATTCCGATAGTATTCGCGGATTTCTCCGTGTGGGGTCAACTCATTCGATCTCCCATTTTTTCGCATGAGGGAAGTGTTCTTGATCTGGTTCTGGGGTGCGTAGTTCTGTTTGTGTCCCTTTGGGGATTCGTTGTCCAGTGAGAGATGGACGACTCAAGGGGCGCCCTGATGATACTTGCTCGAGCTGCGCATGCTTTGGAGTCGGTGACGGTGTGTGATGCAGTGGACGAACAGAAAGAAAACGGACGAACGTTCGTTTCCTTCTGCTCGCCATGTTCCTTGCGCTGTTGCTCCAAGTTCAACATGTGCCAACCGGCCCGCGTAAGCATTTTTTCGTAGTTTTGTGCTAAGGTTAGGTGATGCCCATTACATTGCGGACATGACATTTCTTTCCGGCACATGCGGCGTGCAAAAGCGTGGTCTTCAAGATTTCTATCCCATTTTTTTGTTTTCGTTAGCACGAGGGAGGCGTCGCTGAGGTGTGTGATGTAGACGCCACCTATGAACTTCATATTCTTTTGTGTCGATGTCTGCTGCCTTTCTACCGTTTTTCTGAGTCTCCCGTTCCTAAATGTCTTGCTCTGGAGCATAGCCACGACACAGCCACATCACGTCAGACCAACGCAAGATTCTGTCGCCTACTTTGTGCGTTCCCGCTACAGCAACGTTGCCCCTTCAGCGCCTCGGTGTAACGTGTTTTTCCTTGTAACCTCGTTTTTGTGCTAAGAAGGGCTCGAAAATGCAATTGCAATTACGCCAAACAGACGTAAAAGTGACGGGGGGGGGGGATAAAACGAAGGCCGCCATGTATCCCGCGGCCTCACTCGTGTGGTCCGTGAAAATCGGAAAAAGCCGTGACCCAGAAAACAGACGGCGTGCGTGCACTAACCGACTTACGCCTTCGCGCGAAATGACGGGTTGCAGACGACGTTAAAACGGAAGCGGCACTTGACCCCTGACCTAAGGCTTGCGTGTTCAAACATTGGTGGTCTACGCTACGCTTCGCGTATACCGCCAAAACATTTATTAAGTCATTAGCGAAGCGATTGCAAGCCACAGATGAAGGGATGACAGGAAAAAAAACCACAGACTCAACGGCGCTACCCGGTCGTGTATAAGACCATCTTACGCGTACGACGCGGAAACAGACGATTCAGTAAGCGAGTGCTTCAGTCGCCATGGCCAATCACCGTCGCTTTTTTTCGTCTGCTTTTTCCGTTACTGAAGTGTGTCTGTGCATGTGTGCGTGCGTGGCGTAATAGAAAAGAAAGTGAAATTCCGTTTGAAACAAGCTCTTCGTCCTTCTGAAGACAAAATGGAAAGGGAGTGAAGCTTGCAGCGCAATTCGAGTGGCCAGCAGCAAGCCGTACATGCCGCAGAAGTAGCTCAAGGCGAAGCCGAAGTAAGAGTCACCGCAGGGCTTCAAGGTGAAGACTGGCATCATGGTGGTCGGTTTCTTTTTCCGGGAAGAGGGCAGAAAGAGAGAGAGAGGCGATTGGAGGGGAGTGGTAGAGGACTGTCTCCTGTTCAATTACGCCTAACGAGCAAGGGGAGTCAGGGCAGACGTAAAATAATTAGATGACAAAGCGCCCCCTTGAAGAGCAACATTATGGCGGAGTTTAATTGCAGGCGAGGAGCAAAGAAGACAAAAATGAAAAATCCCTTTGTTTCCTCCAAAGCGCTGACCAAGGCGAACGCTGTGGGACGGGCTCTTTGTTCTTGCCATCTCATTGAGTGCACATGCCATCTCTGGGAAACTGCTTTAATGCTGTAATACTTGACCTTACGCTGTTATTCTGCGTACTATTCAGTGTATCGTTGAACAGTTTACCGTGAAGCCAGGCACGTGGATTTGCCAAAATTTCCTGTTCCGTACGAGAGGTTAATCAATAAATCAGTCAATACGCCTCGGTCTGCCTCAGGCACATGTATTCGAAGGCGCTAACTCTGTGCATATGCGTATTGGCGAAAAGCTGGCGTGACCAGTAAACTTCGCCAAGTGTCGCTTAACAAGCTTTTCCTGTGATGCGAATTTACCGCTGTTATCACGGCAATGTATTTTTGTCGCATTAGATACCGGGCTACACTTTTACATTTGAGTTTCATCGGGTCCGGTATTCCAGTATATGCAACGTCTGCGTAATACTGAATTGCCGGACGCTGGTAGCGACGTCTCGGGACGCTTCGTCTGACCAATTGTGGCTTATAGACACGTTTCCATGTGTGTTCTTTTCAAAACATAATTAAAGAGAACGTGCTCACGATTATGCCGGTACCGAACATTTCACACCAGCGAATCAGAATGCACTTGGTTACTGTAATAACAGAGACTTTTAGCCTGTCCGCTATTCCAGCAAACGGGGGCGGTTTGGGCGGATTGCCGAATTTGCGGGGGCGTAAACGTGAGTCGTCGGAGCTGTGCAGCCGCCTGGTGGCGTAGAATTCAACCAGGAAAACACAGAGCTAAAACTGCAGTAACCCACAATATCCTGTTTCGCTGCTGATGCAAATTTTCGGCAGCGGCGTGATTGCGAACACGATTACGCCGCTGTCGAAAATTTACAGAAGCAGCTGAGCAGAATGTAGTAGTTAGCTTTGTGCTTGTGTGGTTGAGCTTTGTGCCACCAATCTGGCCGCTCACGTTTACGCCCCCGCTCAACCGGCAAACCGCCCGCGCTTGCCGGAATACCGAACGCACTAAAATTCTCTAATAACTCAGCGTTTGCTCCGCGCACCAGATGGCCACGCGTCGACTCAGCCGCTCACGTTTTACGGCCCCGGTAACCCGCAAACGCCATTGCGTATACCGGTATACCGTGCAGGCTAAATCTCTCTATTAGTGCTGGGCAGCGGGCTTTCAGTGTCGTGTATGCCCCACTCAATCCTTTCAGTCCACTAATCGAGACGCGCCTTAATACCTCGGTATGTCCGCTGCCTTCCCCGTAACCTTTCTGGGTTTGAGGAAGTCACTCACCGAAGAAATCGGGCTGATGTCGCCCTTCCAGCTACCTTTGACTGGGCCTGTGGTTCAACGCCTGAAGATTCCATGAAG
This sequence comes from Dermacentor variabilis, assembly GCF_050947875.1. NCBI lineage: Eukaryota > Metazoa > Arthropoda > Arachnida > Ixodida > Ixodidae > Dermacentor > Dermacentor variabilis. The sequence goes on from NC_134577.1 coordinate 34,123,758, forward strand.
GATTCAAAGCACGCTGTTCCAGATTGCACAGCAGGCATTCACCATCCGTTGTGGCTCTTCCCATAAGCAGAGTCTACTCGAGACAGGATAGAGTAAGGCCAAGGTACCGAAGAATCGAACAGCTATAAGCTATAGCGAATGGTCGATAATTTTGCAATAAACTACTACTGCAATTTATATACATTAAAATGTCATCGATGCTTTTATTGAAGTACGCATATATGCTGCCGTACAAGCTGAAGGAAAAAAAAGGAAAGGAGGTTCAGCGCTGTTTGCGTCTATTTTGCTGCTGCATAGTGGTGGTGATTGTTGCTGTTGTATCCAAAGGTATGGATATGGATCTAGTTAGTGATATCTCTCGAGCCACACGCCGATTGAACAGACGAAAGAACATGTCTATCTAGCGTTTCTTTTATAACTTTATCCCGTGACCTCACTGATAACGTCGAGCATGAAAGGCATGAAAATAAAGTCGGACATGCTGCGTGGCAAATGCAACAAAAGAACGTATGATTCACATTCAAAATGCCGAAGATCGACGAAGCGACACTGAGGGGACCGCTGACTTTCAGCAAATATTTTATTGCACTGTGATGCTTATACTATATGTCACCAGGTGGTTTTCTAAAAGAAAAACGGACTAAATAAAGGTCTCTTATATAGAAGATAACTCTGGTAACATCATGTGGGTTGCTCGAAGAGTCAGACAAGGGTAAACCGTAGTGTGACGGTATCTAACTAACAAAGCTACACTAATTAAGCCACCAAGTATATGCTTTTGGGCAGATGTCCTGGTTGCAGAGTTGAAGCCGGTTAGTGATGAAGGAGCTATCCACGTAGCAGGAATGCTGTGATTTTACCACGTGTTTCGAGCAATGCGTCCTTGCAAGCTGCTTAAATATGCATTGATGTTCTAGGTAACAGTTGCCAGGACTTTGTGACGTACAGAGCCAAGTGTTAAATCGAATACCACTGCTATTTGCCAGTGCACTTAGCCCTAGCTGACGCTTCCTGGTAATTTGAGTTCCTCTTAATACTTGTTTATGTTGGATTGCTTGTATATATGATTTTATAGTTGATGATTTACCAGATTTTGTCCAATGTTTGTGGCCTCTACGAATGGCCATGTAATAAATATTTCTTCTTGGACCCAAACTAGCCTTGGGCTATGGGTCCACTCAGTATTTGCAAACTTTGTGTAAAAAAAAAAAACACGAAAATGAAACTCAATCAATCAGCCAATCAAGCTAAACCATGCCGACCTACGAGCTTAACCGTCTAATTCTCAAAGTACGTGTAATATATGCTATACGGGATTTGGTGGCTCAAAATGCTGATTAACACGCGGGACAGATAATGCAAAATTTGTAGTTGCGTTTTTAATACGCAAGATATATGGTTCATCTGTGACAAACAAATTGCTAATAAAACAACTCCTACGCTAATTAAATTTTATCTCAGATAATATTTTAATTGTCCTTACAGAAGTGCGCTCTCTACGGTCAGAAAGAAACATTAACAAGTTAGCTTTTGTGCTTCTTGAGGACGACGGGCTTGTGCGAACATCTGTGACTATTAATCTAATTTCTATAAGTCCACACGCGTCAGCGAACTCACCGCTAATTTCCTTCTTTCCTTCCCTCCTCTCTCTCCCTGTCATCTTTGTTTCCCCTTTCCCATTCGCCAGGTGTAGGGTAGCTAATCTGACGTTATTCTGGTTAATCTCCCTGCCTTCGGCTTTTCTCTTTCCGTCCTCCTCCTAATAAGTTCGCACTACTTTTTCCTACGGCAGAAAGGCGTTTCGGGATTACAGGATCAACATTACAGCAACAACAAACACACGCCCTTATACATAAGGGAAGAAGAATGGGAGAGATGCTCGTTTCAACGTATGTCCCGCAAAGAGATTTTCTAGGGTAGCTTTTCAGAAACAACTCTAGGTATACGGAATCAAAAAAGAGAAACGACGATGCGCAGAAATTGTGCTCGCGGGAGAATCCGTGTGACCTTGGATATATACGTAACCGGAGCGTCGAGCTAAGGGCGCCGCTTCCAAGTTTATACTGGGAATGTGTTGACCAGCACAATGGTGTACCGCGACGTCTGACATAACCAGGTCAATGTTGCCCCGTATGCGGCTTTTCTATGCATAAAGAAATCGGGAGCAACCGTGTTGCGGGCTCAACAAAAACGAAGAAAAAAACAAAATAAATAGTAAATCACAAATCCTTCCGTTGTTTGTTGCTTCGCATTCACTTCCTCTGTATAGTGCCCTTGCGGAGGGTGCAATTTTTTCCTTTATAAAGAGCGAGAAGGTCAACAAATAGGTGCCTCGCATTCTAATAAAAAAAAAGGAAGAAGAAAGCGGAGCGAGAACGGCATGAAAAGAACCGGAACAGGCCCAACGGTCGGTTGAAACGAGGTGGGAACTGGTTCAGCCGATGGCATCGTCTGAGTGCGTTTGCTTGTTCGTTTGTTTGTTTGTTTACACCCCCAAAGGAGTAAATCGCCAAAAAATATATAATGCGGCGTAAACAACCCACCCCGATCTCGCAAACATCGGCTTTATGCGGAACCCACCCAGACACGCAAGTAGAGGGCAAGCTGTGTGTAGCTGAATGGTGTACGACGCGTACAGGAAACGGTACAGTTGAGCGCGCTTTCGGCTATTGCAAGATCCGCTCTGCCAAGTGGACTTGTGCAGGCCCAGGGGCAAACGAAACGTACAAGACTACAGACGAACAGACGTCAAGAAAAACAGACCAAAGCAGACGATCGACAGCCGAACAGCCGGCAAGTAGAAGCAGACGGTGACTGTAGCCGTAAACAGCACCGCTTGGGTCTCGTGAATACGGAATTCGGAGTTACGCAGAGCAAAAAGAGAAATCCGGTCAAATAGCACCAAACACGCACAAAGACGATGCGATAGGAGTCGTCCGGACTGAAGGTTTTTTTGACAATGTCGCATTGAATAATCGCTCACTGTGACCGCGTGGCATCCCCCCCCCCTCGCCTTCCTTTTCCTTGCATTACGTTGCTTCAGTCTTTTTTTTTTTCTCCCTCCGCCGGCTCCGCCTCTTATTCATCGCTACTCTTGTTCTGTAACCGTTGCGCCAGTTATTTAACACTGTCGAATCTCGAGTGACTGCCGACACCGCAGGCGGGTTTTCTTTTTCTGACATGACACCCTTTGTCGCAGAATAATGCCGTAAAGGAAAGCTTCCCTCTGTAGTACTTAAGGCGAACTGAGACAACACGCCCACTTGTGTGACCTCCATCCCCCTCCCTCCGGACAGACGCACGCACACATAGTATTGTCTGCTACCCGGGAAGCCTTGCAGACGACAGCCGCATAGCGGGCAAAACACCTCGAAAGCATGAAGCTACACCGTTTTCACTGTAAAGTTAAAGGACGGGAAAACTGAAAAAAGAAAGAAAACTGACAAGTGCGCAGACGATAGTGGTTAGATATCTGCATTTTTAAAATTATTTGTTTGCTCCCTTACTTCACTGTAATACTTTGTCTGCTGTTTCCCGCTGACAAGTTAGCAGAAACCAAATGCGGGTCCTTTATGCAGAGTGTGTCCATGAGCCGAGACAGGAATCGTAAACGGGGTCACAGCAAAATTTAAAAAGGAGCAGCACAATTGATAAATACTGGGCTATAAAGCCCGTTTTTTTTATTTAACCGGGGATGCCTGAGGGGTGGGGCTGGAAGGAAAGAAAGAAAGCAGGAATAGTGAAGTAATGCACATAAATGCTATCCTCAATGTGCGTCCACAGTATCTTCAATATATACCGAATAGAAAAGTGCAAACGTTAGCAGAGAATAGCAGACGAAACGTACCCACTGCCTTTTTTTTTTCGTCTGCTACCGAAAGAAGCAACCAACAAGTAAATAAAAGTGTGGGGTGTGCAGTGAGGAGGGGCAAGTCGTATACTTCGCGAAGGACCAGAGCAGAGAGCTGGAAGGGAGCGTAAATTCTTTCAAAAAACGTTCAGGGTGGGGTACGTTGAGAAGGTGACGGGGGAGAGTTTCATGGGTGAGGGGTGGCCTCTAGTAAACAAAGTAAACAAGCACCCGAGGTGCCGCACGTGTATGACTACAGGGGAGCGCCTGTGCAGTCCCGTCAGACTTCCGCTATGCGGAGGGGGTTCCGGTGCAGACGACGACGATGGGAAGGGGGGGCGGTGAAAAACAGACGATGAGCAAACAAGGGAGAGAAAGGAGGTAGGCGTCAATACACAACGTAAAAAAATATGGCGACGAAGGGGAGAGGACGGTAAAAATGGCGCGAGTTTCCGAACCCACAAACAACAAACAGGAACTCGACAATTGCAAGAGCACGGGTTGGTCTTCTCTACTAGCAGAGAGCGACATGAAGCGAGAGAGCAAACGAAAGCCGAGGGAAAGAGTGTCGTGATAGATAGAGCACGGCGCCGAAAAGAAAACAAAAGTGGGGCGAGCGTCGGCGGAAAGGAGGTACTGGCGGACGCCATTTTTGTTCTCTTTTCTTTCGTGCTCACTGTGGAATATGGGTTAAGGTTACGCGAACCCGGATGGAAGCTAGAACTTTCCTACGCAGCTCGTGGAGTTCGGGAGAAGACGAAAGAAAAAAAGAAACGCACTGCGAAAACGAAAATCGGAAGTCGCGCGCGAGACCGTGTGTCGGCGTGAGTTCTTGACCTGTTAGCGATCGCTGGTGGCTGCCTCCTGCTGCATCGTCGTCGTCGCCTCTGAATGACGTGACCCAGAAGACAGGAAATCTGTTCTTTTCTCTGCGTATCGTTTCCTTCCATCTCAAGACTTATTTACGCCGCAATCCTGTATCTATTTGGCTCTGTTTATTTTTTTCTCCCTTTTTTGTTTGTTTATGTATGTTCCTATTTGTTTCGGCTGACACTTTCGTTATTGTGGCACATACGTTTCACGAAGGAACGCGCCTTACTTTTTGGTATTTGTATTTCTTTAGAGAAGGAGTGGGTGGAATTCAGGAGAGAGGGAGAGAAAGGAGTGTCCCTATAGAAAGAAATAGCAAGAAATACTGGCAAAATAACGTGACAGTGTCGTTAAATGAACGCGGAGCCGAAGTGGGTCATGGTTACGATCTCTAATTCTTTTTCGGAAGTGAGCTCCCCCGGATGCGCCTGTGTGCATCCAAAGCGAGCACACGAGGGAGTGGTTGTTTCCTATCAAAAGTAGGGCAGCGGGGACAATGTGTGAGAGAGAGAGCCGTTGTCTGAGCGGAAAGATATTACTTCAGAATCGGCGGCTATAAGCGGAAACAAAATAAACAAAGAAGCACGGGATATTGGTCAATCTATGCGACACGTGGGAGAGAGCCCGCCAGTACGTATGTGGACAACAGGTGTGGCCCAGATTCTTTCGCTTCGCCGATCGGCCGCGTCATACGTCGACACGACGTCCGTTACGCACTTTGGAGTGCATAGATAACTTCTGTCGGCAGAACAACAGCCCGTGTAGTTGTTCCACTAAGTTGGCCATGACACACAGTAGACGATCAGGATTCTATATATCAGGAAAACGGTTATCGTCGATGACGCTTTCTTTTTCTGTTCAAATTTCTTCCAGTTTTAACTCTCCTTTCGATTGCACTTCTGGTTTTTCTTATACATAACTTTGTTAAGCTTCACTTCTGCAACAAATGGTGGAGATGCTGTGTAAATAAATGATTAAAATATTGTCTACAATAGTCCTAATAAAAAAAAAATTCCGCAACTAAGAATTTGGCCTTTTTTCAATCAAAATTGAGCGCACTCTTTTAGAGAATTTTAGATAAGGCCGCCCAAGATTTGCGGGACGCAAGCGGCCGGGAGTACAGAAGGCAAAAGTTCGGACTTTTGCGTACGCTATAAGTGGCTTGCGCGCACCACTTCCAAATCTCTTTAACAGCGAGACACGCAAGCAGTTAACATGCACATAAAGCAGGTGCTGTACGCCAGCGCTTTCTTTTCCCATTCCACGCCCATCGGGATACGGCCGTCGTGATCCATAATCGAACCCGCGACAAGCAGCGTGCGCATAGTCGCCACAGCAGCTGATCGTGTGCCGTACATTGTTGCGTTCATTTCCCTTCCCTCGGCATGCCATTCTCTAACGCACCGCCGCCTATCTGCTCCTCACGTTGCATGTTCTACGCAAGTGCACTTCCTAAACCTAATTGTCTCTGAAATGCCAAGAATTGCATTGAGATAGGTTCCGCGTATGTTTGATCGAAGTATACTTAATCGATTCGAGTGTATTCGATTAGGGAAATCGGAAACAGTTTCGAGATCATGTTTTTTTTCTTTATTTCTAAAGGCTGCCTGCTTGCAGTGGTGGAACAATTGCGCCAAACTGCGCCGAGAGCGACCCGTCGCACCATCCTGCGCCAAAATGGCATTTTAGCCGAAACATGCGCCGACCCTGCGCCAGAGCATGCATAAAAGTGAAACGCTCCATCCGTCGATGCTACGCAGCTAGCAAAACTGAAATCAAAGCCAACAGCACGCTACCATGCATCTTAATAGAATGAAGCAGAAGCTCGTCCAATGAGTTTCTCACTTTACACTCTCATGCAAAATTACACCCTTTCGGTCGTATCTTGGGACACAACAATGTATAGTGAGAAGCTATGGGGCCGTCGGAGTCGTACCGTATGCGTCATTCGCCCATTTTTCTCTGACGGAGGTGCAATGTAGTGCCGCTGCACCGTCTTGCTGGCGTTTTATTTCGCTGTTCATCGAACCTGCGTGGTACCGCAGAATTTGCCGAAGGAGGATGTCACATTCTAGGATTAAAGATAAACTTTTTCAACGTTTACGGGCGATAGCGGGGATTTGAAGAACAGGCGTTGCTATCGGAATGGCACGTGGTTCCACGTGGGTCACAAAGCCTTTGCGGCTCCTATTTGAAAGTTCCCTAATGTGCATGACATGAAATGCGTATATTGCATGATGTCATGTTCAGTGCAGGCGCGGCGTACTCGACCGTTCTTGCGGTTAGCCGTTGCCCACAAGCCGTGACTGTCGCACTATGTTACACTTACTAAACGCGCTTTGGTTGACGATCTGTCTGTGGTGTCTTCTCAGCGCCGTATCGACGAACTCCGCCGTATTTGTGCATCGCGGTGTGGAGGAGCATCGCTTCTTTCCTTGGCCGCGCTTTCAGGGTAAGGCTCGCGCAAACCCGTCTCATTATTTGCATGGGACATGGTAGGCACACGTTGCTTGAACTCTGTGCCAAAAGTGCATGCCGCTGCGTCAGATCGGCTTTGTGTCTGCACCAGGACCTGCGCCAAAGGGTGAAATGGCTGTTCCTCCACTGTGCTTGGAATGACACCTCCATTCCGTTGCAGCTTTAGGGCAAACCTCAGTAACGAGTTAGTTCTTGAAAACAGAATGGAAGAGTATCCTTTATATTTTTGTGACATGTTCGCTTTGTTGTGTACAAGAAGTTGTGCTGATTAGCTCCTTAAATAATTGAACTGGCTTCCGAATTACTTTCGGGCTTACATAGTGAGCCCTCCCAACTATCCGACAAAGAATTACAATCGCATTTTACTACTTCGAGCATGTTGTTCTTTGCTGTAGTTTGTTCTTGTTTGGCATAGTCATTTCTCCTCACTCCTCGTTTTGTTAATGATACCGTATGCTTTATTTTTTTAATGTCATTAACATTTTTTGGGAACTTTACCAACCTTGCGGTATTGACCCATTAGGAAATTAGCAAATTCGCGGGCGCTAGTTGGAATTGGTTGGCGCAGGACAGGGGTAATTGGAGATCGCAGGGAGAGGCCTTAGTCCTGCATTGGACATAAAACAGGATAATGATGATGATGATGATGATGATGTTTCCGTTCTTGGTCAATCCCATAGAGTGGATGTGCCGAGGTGACGCAATAGGTGTACCGCGTATCCTTAAATATGTAAGATTGACATTGCCCCCATCCACCAGAACAGACGCTTCCTCGTCGAACCTGTGAGAGAAAGCACAAGATCAGAAGTAAGGACAAGGACAGAAGGAACGAGACGACATACGGGCGCTGTAACTTCCAACAAAAAGCTGTATTTTCACCACTATACGTAGTACCAGCAAGCCCAAACAGCGACACTCTTCGTAGGGCGTGGCCTCTTGATGGCGAGACAGTGCAACGTAGTTGTAGAGAGGGAACTCTAGGGATACTGGGGAGTTTCAGCTGGGGTGTAGTTATTACAACAAGATGTACTGTGTCGAAGTAACATACCGCATTGTGGTTGGCAGCAAGATATCGTCACTTTGTGTGACTGCGGTGGCAATACGGTGTTTGGCTGCATTGTATTTTTTTTTTTTACATAGCGTAAGCTTTTATGGGTTCACTCCAATAGCCGTTTCGGTTGGCGACGGTGTCCGCCGCCGTTGTCCGGTGTCCGTAGCAGCTATCGCCGGGAATGATAAACGAATACCCAGTTCCAGCCGGGGTCGAACCTGTGCCCGCGGCGTAGGAGTCAGCTACTCTACCACTGAGCCACGCCAGCGCTCTTTTTTTCTTTATTGCGTGGCATTATGAGTAGTGTCATTTGAAAACTGTTAGGGTACTTTTGGACACAGATTAGAAACAAATGCACCGGGCAGCGGCCATCATACGTCTTTTTTTAGTAGTTAACTTCTGTTTTTCCTGCATTATATTTCGAACTACTCGAACCAGCTACCTAGCTCAGCGTTCTGACTTAACTGAACATTACTTGGCTTCGCTGGAACACTTGGTATATCTGTTATAAACAAGAAAAAGAAAATGCTTAGCCTTCTTTTTTCTAAGCAGCGTTTTGAATGTTGCTGTTAGTCGGCGCCGGCTTGACTCTTCATTTGTCGCATGCAATTTGTGCATAATAGCGTTACGTTTCTACAAGTGAAGACGAAATAGATCACTTCCAAAGCTCATGGACTAAAAGTGCCTGTGCGGAGGCCTCTCTGCAGCGCGTCGCGCCACTAACTCATTAGTCGCGAACACGCGCACAAGGTCCCCGTGGACGCCTAACCACGAACCCATCGCTCGCGTAGTCAGAAAGTACAACAGCCGCGTTTAGTAACGTTCTGCGATTTCTCGTACCTCGAGAAACGTTACTATAACGCGCCATCTGACCACCACGTGCAAGCGAACTTCCCTAAAGTAGTAATCTCCTCCTGCTCAAAGAACGTATCTTCAGCAGCTCCTTGGCCGTGGGTGCCGTATTTTCGGCATTGTAAAATAATGCTTCTTGCGAGTGTCTCTGTATAGATAACTGTGACCGCTTTGCGGCCCTCGCATTGGTTCTTATACCGGTTAACCAATCAAAATTGGTTTGAAATGAACAGTGATATACTCAGATTTCTTTCTAAGTGAATTTTTCATTTCATTTGTTTTTTCTGTCATCTTCGTTCATTATTACAGTTTATATCGATCAATGGTGGCCAAACAAGTCAAGATTCGGCCTAGATCAAACGTTTCGAGAAAAGAGTTTCTTTTTTTTTTTTCAGGGAAACAGCGAAGCGCAAGGCCGATCTGTTTCCCTAAGACGAGCTCCGTGGTCGACACATTAGTTCCCGGCTGTAACTGTCCCTTGTTCACCCATGGGTGATCACTTTAAGCCGCCGTCTTCCCTCGAACTCCGCTCTTTTTTTTTTTTTTTGTGGTACAGCCTTTACGGATGCGAGAGTCACATAAGCTATCGAATGAGTGGAGGAAGAAATGACCGTTCTGAATGCAAATAGTGCTTGCGCAGAATCTGTGCCGAGCCATTTGCGGTTCTCATACGTTCGTCTGGAACTCGCGAAAGGCGCCATCGCGGAAGCTCCTGTGCGGCATTTCTCGAAATGACATTTTCAAAGAGAAGCGAACTTCAGGTCAGGGCCGGCTTTTTACTATGCGGTGACGGCATTACTGTGCCAGCGGCGAAATGCGGTGACCCGATTCCCGTTTTGAAACCAACTTTTGCTCCTTTCGGGACCACCTGCCTTAGGCTATGTTCATCCCCTCCCCATTCCTGTATTATGGCCCATAGTGATACGGGCAATGTGAAGTCATCATTTCGCAACCTGCGCAGCCATAGAATAGGCTCCTGCGTAACAGGTTGACAATCGCGCGCCATTCTTATAAAAGAAACGCCAGAGGAGATTCGGCACCGCCGAATCCGACAGAAAAGAGTGGGAACTGGGTAAGCTTGTGTCATAACTTGGGATTTTCTTTATGCGGGAATTCTACTTCTTAAAAGAAGGAAGAAACAGGAGACACGAAAGGGAGTGAATGCAGAGGGAATGGGGTCACTCGACGCGGGGACGATTTCTCGCTACATTCCCACGTGCCAGTTCTCGCGCGCGCGCGCGCGCGCGAGATGCCGTGAAGAGCGGAGAGCGGGTGAAAGAGGGCGCCACCTACCACCGCTCCGCCACTGGCCGCACCTCTTCACTACGTCTCTACGTCGCCTTCCCCCTCCCTCCGAGGTGGTGTCACCGCGGGCGCACCCAGTAGCGCACCACGCCGAAGGAGGAACGAGAGAAAGACAGAGAGAGAGAAAGGGAAGCAAACCTGGTAGAAGAAACCTCACGGGAGCAAGTAAACATGCTTTGGGGAGCGTACTTATCCCATTTGCGTTTTCTTTCTTTTTTCTCGCGTCTCTTTCTCTGTACCTTTTCGTCTATCCGACCGCCGCGCCGTCTACCGACTTCACGGCCCACACTTTTTTTCGTGCGCGTCTCTCCTTTTGTGTATTTCTCGGTGCCCCTATCCCTCAATGCGCACGCTTTTCGCCTGATTCTGTTTTCCATCTTATCGTCTGCAACTTTTTGCCTTTCTCCTCCTGCTCTTCTGCTTCTTGCTTTCTTGCGGTCTGCATCTTCGGGCACCGTTTTTATTCTGCCGCTTTTGGCTCCATTCGCGTTGTTCGTCTTGGTTTCCTAACTGCATTTCTCGTCTGCTCCTTTACGCTTTCTTGTCGTCTATTTCACGTGACCCCCTTCTCTCTCCCACTCGTCGGGCTCGCTTTCCCCCTGCCGGCCCTGACTCGCGGAGAAAACGGGTCATTCCGGCCAAGAGGCGTGACCCAGATACTCCCGTAGTTTCCCTTTTTCACCCTTCTCTCTCTCTGACGTGCGAGGGGATAAAAGGGACACGTTGTTTCCCTGGCGTATACATTGATAGTTGCTGCTGGTCTGCACGTTTCTCTGTGATTCACTTTTTCCCCTTCTCGTCTCCGAATACTGCGCAGTTTGTATGTATCTATCCCTTGGATGGCATTCGTGGCCTACATTGCAGGCGATCTGCTCCCTTCGCGGACTGTGCAGAACGCTATCTGTGGGCAGGAATGAGGTTACTTCTTAGGATTCTTAGAAAAAGAAAAGAAAGGGGGGGATGTATTTGTGTGGTGGGAGTTTAACCTACTTTAATGTTTGACAGCATTACTCTTCACGTCGCGAAAAATTAGGTGCGACCTCGAAGTAACTTCCTGGAACTGTTTGTTTCGCGTACATTGGATGTTGCCGTACGGCTTGGGGGAGTTCTTACAGATATCTCCAGTGTTCGCAGTTTCACTGTGCACTCTTGCTACGGTATTTTCACAATTTTTAACAATCATTACAATTATTTGTCATGTTTTCACCTTGGATCGTCGCTGCTATATAGTTACCTGAAATGATGGTAACAGCCGTGCCGGTTTTGATGTTTGTGTTATTTTTGGTCAGGCGTAGAGCCATGGAGAGTTGGTGTGAATTCTTTTTTTTTTTTTTTTGATATGACTGTCGCTGCGCACACATACCAGTGTGGAGGTAGCCATCACGTGTTTTCCATTATTGTCATTACCGCACTAACGCAACTATTTCTTGGTGCTTGCACCTCCCCCCCCCCCCCCCCGCCACTGTGTCTACTTCTGCCCTCATGTACTTCCTCTCGCGCCATTACACCATAACTTATTTATTGTAGGCGTGTATCTCTTACCATTTAGGTGCCGAAATTCGCACATTTTGATAAAGTTTCCCGTGATAGGCGTGTCTGCAAGTAAAAATAAAAAAGAAAACTACGTGAACAAAACCAACAAACTACATGAACAAAACAAAGTGAACCGCCTACACTCTTAAGAAAAATTACACCCTTTGGGTCGCATCTTGTCACACAACGATAATAGTCATCTGTCTCGTCCGCATTTCCTTTCTTTAACGCTGCGAGCCCGGTACTTCCAAGTCACGAACGGCATGCGCGTTGTCGCATGACAGAACATTCTCGACAGGAAAGAAGCGAGCGCAGCGTTTTCAAGAGAGGAAGCGTGAGCAATTCAGATGACGATTATTGCTGTGTGGCAAATATACACCCCAAATGGTGTACATTTGTTTGAGTTTACCCTCCCCCCCCGCCCCTTTCTTTCTCGCCAGTACGATTAATTGTAGTGTAGGCTTCTACACATTCCACACCCGACTTTTGAAGAGCTATAGTGGCAAGCGCAACATCGCACTTCATTTGAGTCTATTGCTCTTTTCGACCCATCACGTGGGTAGCACACACAGTTCACAACGCAGCAACAAGCACACGCGCGTGCCTGGACACCTTGCTGAACCAGAAATGCTTTCTTCCTGACCTACTTTCCCGATAACCCAGCGATAAATGCAAACATAACGAACATTCTTCACCCTTGTATAAGCTTTCCCATATGAAGTGCACTTATCTTTTATAACAAGAGGTCCCATTATAGCACTTGAGTAACCATCTCTTCCTGTACATTGCACTTCCTTTGCACATCTTGCGAGCCTGTAATCAGTAAACTTAAGCTTAAACTCGGACCCATGATCTTGCACGTTTAATGAAAAAACTTCGTTAGCGAATTTCTCGATAACAACTTTACTATGAAACCGCAGAGGAAGCGATCGTGCAAGACACAGCCTGTAACGTAGTGAAGTGAAACTCTCGCTTGCGGCGACTCCAGCGCTGATTGCTCCCCTAGCGGTTACGCCACGCAGCAGACGATATGGTTTAGCAGACGACGATAGCTAGGCATCTTGCCGCAGTACGAAGGGAAGCGGCGGGGAAGATTATGAGAGACTCGGTAATTCTTAATGACGCGATGAGAAGCAGTTCGTGCCCAGTTTTGTATCGCAATTTGTTTAACTGGCATAATCAGAGAAATGCTGTGCCGTCCGGAGCCGTAGTTCAGTCCCTGCTCCTTTCCATTTGGATAATATACGACCGAGCGCCCGTCCGAGCGCGTTCGGTGGACGCGTCATGTGGTTGATTTACAATGCCAGCTGCGGCGCTAAGCTTTCAGTGTGTCATGCCGGATCCGAAAGTGGGCCAGGGTGAAAGCAGACGCCTAGCGCTTCGCTCTGGCCAGCCGAGCGCCGTTTCCTTGTGTATTACGGCGCACGCATAAATTGAATGCTTCATTAGCGTTTTTTATCTGATTACCTGTCAGATTAAGGTCAACTCTGATTTCCTGATTCACAGACATGCGAAACGCAGACAGGCTGTCATATCAACCACTGAGCTGATCTTAATGAAAAATTGTTGCATTAGATTGGAAATAGCTAACTTTTACAGGCTGTATGAAGCGAAATTTCAATTTCGAGTATCGAATTTTATATTTTCGCTACATATGTGCATTTCTAAAAACGTTTTTGAAAGCTTTTAAAACAAAAGATCGTTGTAGATATTCACTAGTCGCAATTCAGTACCTTGATACAATTGCGCTACGGAACTGTAGAGTTAATAACATTATTGATTGAACAAAGTAATCACGGTTAGCAACCGGTCTAAGCCAATTCCGAATGCACCACCGGGTAAAATGTTTCTAGCCTTTAACGCATTTATTCTAGAGTGCGTCAGATAAAGGCGTTATAGGCTAGAAATATTGTCACCAGTGAAGCTAAGTGTGGAATTGGTAGCTGAGGCCCATTAGTAGCAGTGATTACCTTGTTGTGTCAATGTTACTAACTCTAACATACCGAGTGCAGTTATACTAAGGCAGGGAATGTTGTGACAGCTAGTTAGTAACTACAATTACCGGTTCTTTAAAGTGAAGTACAAAGTAAGTTAACGTCACAAAAACCACATATCACAGTTTGTGAGCTGCATCTGTCGGAGCATCTGAAGTTTCCGAGTGTGATTCGGGAGTTTACAGCTTACCTGAAATGTTCGCGCTCCTTAAGAGAATTTTCTAAAAGTTATTTTCGTAAATGAATGGTATAGTTTACACCCGCATATAATGCATCAATTTTGTCCGCTTGAGATGTCCCAGTAGGTCCGGTGAACAAATTTGTGATACAACTTTTATGATGCGACTTTTTTTGTTTAGCTTAATTAATGTTGCAAACTTCGTTCTTCGAGTGCTTTTTACTTTAATGTTGCCATTTCCAAGAACGTTTCTTTAAAAACATGGTGGTACTCTACCGCTTCAGATAGAATGGTAAAAGAACGAAAGATAATCGTTTAATTCGCGCTTTCGATACACGCAAAAGAACTTCAGGGAATCAAGGTTAACTCGGTCACTTACATTGCGGTGCCTTTGATAGTCCGCATTCAGCAACCTGGCGTTAACCGATTTGGATCTGAACACGCAGAGCTGAACAAAGTAATTTGCCTAACTAAATTCTCGTAATGTCGAAGCGTCACATGAACGGCGAAAGCACCCAAACTGCTTTAGGAAATCAGTTCGTGGGAAGTCCGAACCGATGGCCCCTATTCACTGTCCCTGCGCCTCGAGTTGCCGATCAATTCGCCCTCGCTCTGCGATCTGCTAGCTCGTTGGTCCGACGTTCGATTCCCGGACCAGGTAGAATTTTCGCAACTACGAAGCTTTCTCTCTGAGAAACCTGTTTGCGTTTCATTTGTAGCTTAGCTCTTAGAGTCGGGTCAGGGACAATTCTTCACTTTAGTACTGTTTCAATGTGTGTCGTTTACATATTTCTTACATTGTTTGTTTATTGATATTGTGAGCTGTGAAACTTATACTTGAGATTTTTCAACTATTGAGATTTAAAGAAATTGATGGATTTCGGGTGGAAAACTGAAAAAGAAACGCAAAATAAACATTTTCCGCGCTGTTCGTACACGAGACGTAACTCAACGGCATCAAAATTGATCCTATGTTTCTCCATTGCTGCACCTTAAAGAAGTTATAAAAGTCTGTTTTGCTTGTGTTGACATTGTTTTGCATTTAACAGACGTTCTATTGAAATAAAAATATGTGTGATTCTCTCTCTCTCATATATATATATATATATATATATATATATATATATATATATATATATATATATATAGAGAGAGAGAGAGAGAGAGGGAGAGATATTATATGATATGATAGATATGATATGCAGCCCGATATGATACTGAGCACGCAAACCCCAACAGTGGTCATCTGCCTGATTAAGCCCTGGCAATGTCGATGCCTTAGGGAAACGGCACAATTAACACACGAATTCCTTTGGGTGGAGACGTGCGGCGCGTTGCGTTGAAGACCGCGCGCACTCATTTAGGTCTAGTGCAAAGCGCGAGGTTCGAGCATGCTATTTCTCGCTGCGTTCTTCGACTTTGCCCGTCCTTCCTTCCGCATACAGTTGCAGCAGCAGCCTCTTCAAGGTCACCGGAGTCGTTAAGTACGCGAAGCGCGGAAGCCGTCCGATGGTCGACGTTGCTTGTGCGGTCTTCCGCGCGCTGAAAGATTTACAGTGTAGCGCCGGCTAAGTCCCGAGCGACGGCCATTTTTGCACAGGCGCTCGGAGGAAGGCTTTCTATATGCGCTGCAGTGACTCGGAACGTGGCGGTGGTTCCGAAATAAAGGAGGACTTTTGGCGCCACTTGTGGAAGGCGTCCAACGAAAACGGAAACTGTAACGAAGTTCGGAGGGTGGAGCCTTGTGCGTATCCGAAAGAAAGTGCTCGGAAAGAGGGAAACAGAGTAAACAGGCGGTGCTCCAGGAACAAAGCAAGCCAAGCAAAGCGGCGAGCAGACGACGGAAAGGAGTAGCAGACGATGAAAAGAGCCGGCTGTCTTTCGCCGATAAATCTTGTCAGCCCTTTATGTATGTTGTTAGCCCTTGTTTATGTTTACTTTCCTTTTAAACTTTATTTCCAGAGCGCCCCGCAGTACCTCTTTCGCGAGTTTCTGGCGATGAGTGGACCTCTTCGGAAAGTTTACCGTTTATTTCTACTTTTTTTTCAACTTGAGAGAAACAATGAAAAATATAAAAAACGCAGACTGCAAACCACGAGTTGTAACTGAGTAGCGAAAAGCTGATGCTTGAAAGATGGCTCTTGGTAGGAGGCAAGAAGAGTTGAAGTCACGGATAAAAAAGAAAAGGGGGTTGCGTTCCCAGGGATGACGTAAACGAGCTTCGGGTTCCGCCACGTAATAGCCAGGTGCCTTGAGAAATGCATACTGGAGAAAGTTCAAGGGAAAAAAAATGGGGGGGAGGAGGGGGCGGCGTTTCAGGAAACGAAGCCCTCCGTGGAAAGGCTTAAAGGAGTCGAAATAGCACAGGGCACATACCTGCTCGGCTGCATTGAGCTGCTCCTCCGTCTGGTCATCCGTCTTCCACTTGGGCAGCGAGGAACAGACGGCGGTGGGGAGATGGCGCGCGGCGTATACGCAATGTTCGTCTGCTACGGCAGCGAGGTAGCTAATCGTGCAAAGCAAAAGAGTTGGCTTCTGGTCGCGAAGCAGACGACATACGAGCGTAGTCGAGTTCACTTTGAGAGTATTGCGAAGCCTGTACTCTCGCTATCGGGAGCTACGAACGACGTTAAAACAAAAAGATCAAAGATGGCGGGCAGGAGGTAGAGGTGCCAACGTTACGTAGCATTCGACGACAGCTTGCCGCCTCAGAAGTCGTAAATAATCGTTCTTTTCTCCTGCTCGACGTCAGCTTTCGCGCTGGCTGCCAAGTTGGCTGGTCAGGAGTCTACGCTGGGGAAGTGCATTTCAAAACAGTGCCTGTCACGGAGGCGTAACTCTTTAGCAGCTTTTTAGGCGAGTTAGGTGGTGTTTCGTTCGTTGAGTGCTGCGCCTCCGCGGTCTTCGATCTTCGTCAACAGACGTGATTTCGAATCGTCCCCTGCAACGGGAGTTGACCAATACCCTCCTCAAAAAGGCGGCGCTTGCGTGTCAAGATTAACTGGGTGTCGGGCGCGCGAAACTGCTGAACTCTTGTTGAAGGCATTGGAATGGTGTCGCCAACTTAACGTCGCTGTCGCTTCAACGTTAACGCAAGCCAACGAAACGATGATCACGTTATCAACACGCACCTCTCTTGAGTCAGATGATATATGATTGAGGCTTTTCCTTCCACTGCCAAGGCGGAGTTAAGTAACGCTGACGCAAGCAACAACGTACCAGAGCGTAATCCGAAGGCTTCGAACCGTCTCTGTTGTTGAATAAGTCACGGGCGTGTTTAGCTGCACGACCGTTCCCGCAGTTTCGAAATTCGAGTTCTGTTTGGTTACTTCATTTAAGCCCAAGTTCGTCGCGTTCTCGTTTTCTATATGCAAAATAAATATAACCAAGAACCAGGCAAACCGAGGCAGTCGATTTTTTGTAACACCCATATGAAGTCAACAGAAAAAAAAAGAGAAGACGAGGAAGACGTCGGCAAATCCACTCCGATTTCTCCAAAAGCGGTCGGCACATAGTGACTTCGAATAAGGACGTCTGCAGACTTTCTGCATTTTGAAGCATTTCGCTCATGGGCACGCGCTCAGACAGCTTCATTTATTTTTCTCTTGATCATTTAATTCTCCGTCGCCCGTTTTATTCATGGTCTTGCTTCACTTCAACATTATCGGTGGTGGAACAGGTGCGCCAATTGCGCCATCCTGCGCCAAAACGGCATTTTAGCGGAAAATTGCACCGAGCCTGTGGCAAAACATGCATAAGAGCGAATCCCTCCTTCCGTCGATGCATCGCAGTTATAGCAATACTGAAATCAATATCGCTCACGGCCAACGCCGCTGACGCCGACGACACAGGCTTTTCTGCGACACGAGCTCCTTAACGCTGTCGCGTTAAAACCAACAGCACGCTATCATCAAGTCGCGCTGCGTTGCATTCTGGCTTAAAAAACGCGCGTTTGTTGACGATCTGTGTGGCGTGTTATTTGCGCCGTATCGGCGAACCCGGCCGATACGTCACGTTTATGCATCACGGTGTGGTGGAGCGTCGCATCCTTCCCTCGCCGCGCTTGCAGGGTAAGTCTCGCGCAAGCCCTATTCCGCAACATATCGACTATATGAGTTAACATTTGCATGGTATATGGTAAGCACACGTGCGTTGGACCCTGCGCCAAAAGTACTTGCTGTTGCGCCAAATTGCCTTTCTTGCGTGCGCCAGGAGCTGCGCCGAAAGGTGAAATGGCTGTATACCACCACTGCATTATAAAAGCGCCGAAAACGAAATAAAAAGAAATGATTAACTCTTCACGAGCGTATTCCTCACCTTACTGCCTTCCATAGGGTTCCTCACTATATAGCTTCCTGCAGCAGGGCGTGGGGGGGGGGGGGTTAGCAGGGCTAGTGGCGGCGCTGTTGTCGAAATTCAAAACTCGGTCCCCTTGAGGTCGCAGATGTTTGGATGCTCTAATATAGTATTACTATGTAAGCAAGTGTGAGTGATGCTTGGCCTCCGTAAGCAGGCTCTGTGTTTTTTTTTCTTCTTTTTTAGTTTGCTTGCATTTTTCGCATGACCTTTTGCATAACGATTATTTCTGCGATTGACATTTCTCGTTGGTTCAACACTTGGAAAATGAAACTGAACACTAAAAAGTGTCACTCAACGGGAATAACATCGCCTGCTATCGCTTCTAATGCCAATTCTTATATTATTAATGATTCCCTTCTAACTACGGTGACTTCGTACAAGTACCTAGCGCTCACATCACTAATGATATTTCGTGGAACGTGCATGTCGACTGCATTATTAATAACGCCAATCGCATGTTTGATTTCCTTCGCGGAAACATTTCCAAAGCCCTAGTATCCTTAACGTTTCTTCTATACAAGACCCTAGTCCGATTCAATGTAAAATATGTCTCGTCTGTCTGGCATCCCCCAACTTCATCGCTATAACCACGTCCCTAGAATCACTTCGGAATCGTTCTGTACGCTTCATTCTCTCTATTTTTTCGCGCCATTCCAGTGTTTCAGAGATAAAAAAACAACTTTAGATCTTTCTGACCTTCCTGCACGACGCCGCCACGCCTGACTGCGGGTATTTTGCAAAATTTATTACTTCAATGAAAACTCGAAACAACTTCTGTTCAACGACCCTCATTACCTATCATGGCTTGTTGTCCATCATATGAAAGTTGGGGTGCGGCATTACCGTACTAAATGTTATTACCAATCCTTTGTTTCAAAAACCAGCATCGATTGGAATCACCTGCCTTACCTCCGTCGTTTCCCTCTCAGCACCTGCATCCTTCAAAAACAGCAACTGTACCCGCCGTGGTTGCTCAGTGGCTATGGAGTTGGGCTGCTGAGGACGAGGTCGCGGGATCGAATCCCGGCCATGGCGGCCGCATTTCGATGGGGGCGAAATGCGAAAATACCTGTGTACTTAGATTTAGGTGCACGTTAAAGAACCCCAGGTGTTCAAAACTTCCGCAGTCCTCCACTATGGCGTGCCTCATAATCGTAAAGTGGTTTTGGCTCGTCAAACCCCATAATTTAATTTTAAAATAGCAACTGCAGAAAATTTGTAATCAAGTGTCGCCTCATATATATATATACGGCCATGAAAGTGCCTGAATAAGTAAACCAATCTCTATGTATTATTCCCTTTCTTTATCTTTTGCTCCCGTGTATAACCAACCCGTCTAAAATATCATGCAGGGGCTGAGGGTAAAATAAATTTTCTAAATCTGCAAGGACCATCGACAAGGCTTGTCAATCTAAGCGAGCAGCTGAACGCGTCTAGAAAGCCCGTTCGGTTCATTAAGTTATAGGAATATCACACGTGGAAGCGCACATTGGTTGTAGTGGGGTGCTTTAAGTAGCGCTTGTTGTTTCATTGCGTAATTCTGCTTAGAGCGGAGTCGTTAGCCAGCAAATATGTAGCGGTGCTATAAGTGGCCATAGACGTTTTCATAGGGAGAGCGAGAACCTGCTCTCTGGACTGGGCGGCGGGAGTACAAAGGCACACGCAGCAGCGTCTGCAACGCTTTTGCGCGGGGGTTCACGTTGCGATTACCACCGGCCAGAGGGCATTATGGCGACGCCTAGGGCGTTTTCGTTTGAAAAGGTCTAGACATATAAGCTGATTCTTCGTATATGTGCTTTCTCCGGCAGCGCGAGCGCCTGCGTACAAGGCAACTGTCACCCTCCTCTCCCACCATCGGAGCCATCTTTCGCAGGCGCCGCAGAGGAGAGAGAGAGGGAGGACATAGCAAGAAAGCTGTCCTCCCCGAGCGCTCCACCACGGCATCTAAACCTTCAGACCGAGGGATTACAGAACACTACAAAAGCAGGTGCAAAACTTTGAGGATGCACGTTAAATCAAACAGTAAAAGTAAAAAACAAAACTTAACATGCAAAAAATAACATTACATTCAGAATTATTATGCAACTACGAGCTAATCAAATTATTGTAAAGCGAAAAATCGGTCATTAGAGGCATCATAAGCGACATGTGGCAATCTATTCAATTGACGGATCATTTTCGGGAAGATGAACTTCCTAAAGACATCAGTCGTACATCGCAGTTCTATTACTTTATGAATTAGGTCAATGCGTGCGGAAATATGGTCTGGCTTGAGCAGCTATCTACCGAGGTTTATGCCTGTCCTGCAATAGAATGCTTCGTCAAAAAACTTCAAACAAACCTTTTTTTTTCTCCTTTTTTGAAGAGATTCGAGGTCAGGACGACCATTGGCTGCAGTCACGCTAAATTTCTGTCAAAAATAGAGACTATAAATTGCACAGCGCGGTTTTGGATGTTTTCCCATTTGTCGTTATGAATGAGCAACCAAGAGGAATGACGCCATTTGAAGTTCAAAAGCGGTGAGCTGTTGACCTCTTCCTGACGGTTGCACTTCCAGCGTAAGTCATCGAGAGCTCGTTCGGGCTAAAACCGGCCCACAAAACCGATTATACACAGGCCGCTGACACCAACACCGCGTAATCGTCTGCATTCGAGATTGGTTCCTCGTTCGTGCCGCTGGGGCGCCAAGGCAGTTTATTGCGTCGAGTTGGTCCCCTTCCCCCCTCCTCCTCTCCTTTGGCGGCTTCTTTTCGGAGAGTCCAGCAGCTCAGCTCATTTCCATGTAAAGCGTCCGAAGTAGAAAGTATGTATGCGAGCTGCTAAAAGAGAATACGGTCGACCGCGTTGTGTCACACACACCCCAACGGTGCAACGCCGTTGATAGTGCAATGGCGCCAGCGTTCGCCCATCCTTTCCCTATAGGGCAGATATGAGCCGTGCATGTGTGTGGCGTGCACGCTCGTTTCGTCTGCTAGCGCCGCGTAACTTATGCTGTTGTTGTGTTTTTCCTTATGTGTCGTCTGTTTGCTCCCAGAGCAGACGACTGAGGCGAGCCGTGGGAGGTCGACGCACCGTAGCGTAGGTACAATACGCGACTTTTTCTCGCTCCGTCGCTTTTTTTTACCTTCTTTGTGAGCTGCTATACTATATGGAATTTCGCAACGATTGCTCTTTGTTTTTTTTTTCTTTTTCTGTTGGCTCGCTCAATTCTGCCAGATTTACCTGCTCGGTAAGCGTCGCTGCTGAATGTAGTGGCATCAACACCTTTGCGAGCTTGAATTATTCGAATATGGTCGTGGGATGTACCCAACGATGAACGCATACAAATTAAATGGTGGGTCAGCCGAGCCTAACAACTATGGATCCATTCACTGTTGCATCAAGTTTTGAGTGCTGTTGACAAAAGACGGGACAATAAGCTAGAGCAAGCAAAAAGAAAGTGCATATGTGTTATTCATTTGCATAAAGAAGCAGTCATCGAGCTCGCAGAGAGAAACAGTATTTGATAAATGAAGTTTCGGAATATGCACATAGAAAGCTAGACGGTTTTCCACGATAGCGTCGCCACCGAGTAACAGCGTCTGCAGCGTGCCCCTTTCTGAGCAGACGACCCATGACAGACGACGAGTGCTCGCTCAGCGGGAGCTGTGGCTTGCAGCAGACGACAGACATTGCCGCGTACTTGGTGCAGCGCCGCCGTTATAATAGCAGAAGACTGCGGCGACGCGTTTGCTATAATCACGCCGCGTAGCAGACGAAATGTGCTCGCGCCTAGTGTATGCGGCAGTGCGAGAAAGAAGCTCGGTGACCCAACCAGCGGTGCGCGGAGCGGCCGGTGAAAGGTGTGCAACGCCAGCGGGCCCGGCTGTGCGAGGCCGTACAGTGGC